>NC_135375.1:109745532-110045782 GCF_049243985.1 Paroedura picta
AAACAGGTAAATCTATAGGGATTTTCGTACGGATAAGTGCCCAGTGAACGGTTCGTTTAGCTTTATATATTATTCCGGTTGGGCGTTGTATTGGTTTTTCGGAAGTGTTAGACCTGTAAGAGAAAAATTTAAATGGTTGGGAAAGGCCATGGGATGTAGAAATATTTTTTTCACATTTTACTTCCTTGTAAAAAAAGGTAAATCAATAGGGATTTTCGTACGGATAAGTACCCAGTGAACAGTTCGTTTAGCTTTATATATTGTTCCGGGTGGGCGTTGTATTGGTTTTCGGAAGTGTTAGACCTGTAAGAGAAAAATTTAAATGGTTGGGAAAGGCCATGGGATGTAGAAATAATTTTTTCACATTTTACTTCCTTGTAAAAAAAGGTAAATCAATAGGGATTTTCGTACGGATAAGTACCCAGTGAATGGTTCGTTTAGCTTTATATATTGTTCCGGGTGGGCGTTGTATTGGTTTTTCGGAAGTGTTAGACCTGTAAGAGAAAAATTTAAATGGTTGGGAAAGGCCATGGGATGTAGAAATAATTTTTTCACATTTTACTTCCATGTAAAAACAGGTAAATCAATAGGGATTTTCGTATGGATATGTACCCATCGAACGGTTCGTTTAGCTTTATATATTGTTCCGGTTGGCCGTTGTATTGGTTTTTCGGAAGTGTTAGACGTGGAAGAGAAAAATTTAAATGGTTGGGATAGGCCATGGGATGTAGAAATATTTTTTTCACATTTTATTTCCTTGTTAGAACAGGTAAATCAATAGCGATTTTCGTACGCATAAGTACCAGTGAACGGTTCGTTTAGCTTTATATATTGTTCCGGGTGGCCGTTGTATTGGTTTTTCGGAAGTGTTAGACCTGTAAGAGAAAAGTTTAAATGGTTGGGATAGGCCATGGGATGTAGAAATATTTTTTTCACATTTTATTTTCTTGTAAAAACAGGTAAATCAATTGCGATTTTCGTATGCATATGTACCCAGTGAACGGTTCATTTAGCTTTATATATTGTTCCGGGTGGGCGTTGTATTGGTTTTTCAGAAGTGTTAGACCTGTAAGAGAAAAATTTAAATGGTTGGGAAAGGCCATGGGATGTAGAAATATTTTTTTCACATTTTACTTCCTTGTAAGAAAAGGTAAATCAATAGGGATTTTCGTACGGATAAGTACCCAGTGAACGGTTCGTTTAGCTTTATATATTGTTCCGGGTGGGCGTTGTATTGGTTTTTTGGAAGTTTTAGACCTGTAAGAGAAAAATTTAAACGGTTGGGAACGGCCATGGGATGTAGAAATATTTTTTTCACATTTTACTTCCTTGTAAAAACAGGTAAATCAATAGGGATTTTCGTACGGATAAGTACCCAGTGAACGGTTCGTTTAGCTTTATATATTGTTACGGGTGGGTGTTGTATTGGTTTTTCAGAAGTGTTAGACCTGTAAGAGAAAAATTTAAAGGTTGGGATAGGCCATGGGATGTAGAAATATTTTTTTCACATTTTATTTCCTTGTAAAAAAAGGTAAATCAATAGGGATTTTCGTACGGATAAGTGCCCAGTGAACGGTTCGTTTAGCTTTATATATTTTTACGGGTGGGTGTTGTATGGGTTTTTCGGAAGTATTAGACCTGTAAGAGAAAAATTTAAATGGTTGGGAAAGGCCATGGGATGTAGAAATATTTTTTTCACATTTTATTTCCTTGTAAAAACAGGTAAATCTATAGGGATTTTCATACGGATAAGTACCCAGTGAACGGTTCGTTTAGCTTTATATATTATTCCGGTTGGGCGTTGTATTGGTTTTTCGGAAGTGTTAGACCTGTAAGAGAAAAATTTAAATGGTTGGGAAAGGCCATGGGATGTAGAAATATTTTTTTCACATTTTACTTCCTTGTAAAAAAAGGTAAATCAATAGGGATTTTCGTATGGATATGTACCCAGCGAACGGTTCGTTTAGCTTTATATATTGTTCCGGGTGGCCGTTGTATTGGTTTTTCGGAAGTGTTAGACGTGGAAGAGAAAAATTTAAATGGTTGGGATAGGCCATGGGATGTAGAAATATTTTTTTCACATTTTATTTCCTTGTTAGAACAGGTAAATCAATAGCGATTTTCGTACGCATAAGTACCAGTGAACGGTTCGTTTAGCTTTATATATTGTTCCGGGTGGCCGTTGTATTGGTTTTTCGGAAGTGTTAGACCTGTAAGAGAAAAGTTTAAATGGTTGGGATAGGCCATGGGATGTAGAAATATTTTTTTCACATTTTATTTTCTTGTAAAAACAGGTAAATCAATTGCGATTTTCGTATGCATATGTACCCAGTGAACGGTTCATTTAGCTTTATATATTGTTCCGGGTGGGCGTTGTATTGGTTTTTCGGAAGTGTTAGACCTGTAAGAGAAAAATTTAAATGGTTGGGAAAGGCCATGGGATGTAGAAATATTTTTTTCACATTTTACTTCCTTGTAAGAAAAGGTAAATCAATAGGGATTTTCGTACGGATAAGTACCCAGTGAACGGTTCGTTTAGCTTTATATATTGTTCCGGGTGGGCGTTGTATTGGTTTTTTGGAAGTTTTAGACCTGTAAGAGAAAAATTTAAATGGTTGGGAATGGCCATGGGATGTAGAAATATTTTTTTCACATTTTACTTCCTTGTAAAAACAGGTAAATCAATAGGGATTTTCGTACGGATAAGTACCCAGTGAACGGTTCGTTTAGCTTTATATATTGTTACGGGTGGGTGTTGTATTGGTTTTTCAGAAGTGTTAGACCTGTAAGAGAAAAATTTAAAGGTTGGGATAGGCCATGGGATGTAGAAATATTTTTTTCACATTTTATTTCCTTGTAAAAAAAGGTAAATCAATAGGGATTTTCGTACGGATAAGTGCCCAGTGAACGGTTCGTTTAGCTTTATATATTGTTACGGGTGGGTGTTGTATGGGTTTTTCGGAAATGTTAGACCTGTAAGAGAAAAATTTAAATGGTTGGGAAAGGCCATGGGATGTAGAAATATTTTTTTCACATTTTACTTCCTTGTAAAAAAAGGTAAATCAATAGGGATTTTCGTATGGATATGTACCCAGCGAACGGTTCGTTTAGCTTTATATATTGTTCCGGGTGGCCGTTGTATTGGTTTTTCGGAAGTGTTAGACGTGGAAGAGAAAAATTTAAATGGTTGGGATAGGCCATGGGATGTAGAAATATTTTTTTCACATTTTATTTCCTTGTTAGAACAGGTAAATCAATAGCGATTTTCGTACGCATAAGTACCAGTGAACGGTTCGTTTAGCTTTATATATTGTTCCGGGTGGCCGTTGTATTGGTTTTTCGGAAGTGTTAGACCTGTAAGAGAAAAGTTTAAATGGTTGGGATAGGCCATGGGATGTAGAAATATTTTTTTCACATTTTATTTTCTTGTAAAAACAGGTAAATCAATTGCGATTTTCGTATGCATATGTACCCAGTGAACGATTCATTTAGCTTTATATATTGTTCCGGGTGGGCGTTGTATTGGTTTTTCGGAAGTGTTAGACCTGTAAGAGAAAAATTTAAATGGTTGGGAAAGGCCATGGGATGTAGAAATATTTTTTTCACATTTTACTTCCTTGTAAGAAAAGGTAAATCAATAGGGAATTTCGTACGGATAAGTACCCAGTGAACGGTTCGTTTAGCTTTATATATTGTTCCGGGTGGGCATTGTATTGGTTTTTCGGAAGTGTTAGACCTGTAAGAGAAAAATTTAAATGGTTGGGAAAGGCCATGGGATGTAGAAAGATTTTTTTCACATTTTATTTCCTTTAAAAACAGGTAAATCTATAGGGATTTTCGTACGGATAAGTGCCCAGTGAACGGTTCGTTTAGCTTTATATATTATTCCGGTTGGGCGTTGTATTGGTTTTTCGGAAGTGTTAGACCTGTAAGAGAAAAATTTAAATGGTTGGGAAAGGCCATGGGATGTAGAAATATTTTTTTCACATTTTACTTCCTTGTAAAAAAAGGTAAATCAATAGGGATTTTCGTACGGATAAGTACCCAGTGAACGGTTCGTTTAGCTTTATATATTGTTCCGGGTGGGCGTTGTATTGGTTTTTCGGAAGTGTTAGACCTGTAAGAGAAAAATTTAAATGGTTGGGAAAGGCCATGGGATGTAGAAATAATTTTTTCACATTTTACTTCCATGTAAAAACAGGTAAATCAATAGGGATTTTCGTATGGATATGTACCCAGCGAACGGTTCGTTTAGCTTTATATATTGTTCCGGGTGGCCGTTGTATTGGTTTTTCGGAAGTGTTAGACGTGGAAGAGAAAAATTTAAATGGTTGGGAACGGCCATGGGATGTAGAAATATTTTTTTCACATTTTATTTCCTTGTTAGAACAGGTAAATCAATAGCGATTTTCGTACGCATAAGTACCAGTGAACGGTTCGTTTAGCTTTATATATTGTTCCGGGTGGCCGTTGTATTGGTTTTTCGGAAGTGTTAGACCTGTAAGAGAAAAGTTTAAATGGTTGGGATAGGCCATGGGATGTAGAAATATTTTTTTCACATTTTATTTTCTTGTAAAAACTGGTAAATCAATTGCGATTTTCGTATGCATATGTACCCAGTGAACGGTTCATTTAGCTTTATATATTGTTCCGGGTGGGCGTTGTATTGGTTTTTCAGAAGTGTTAGACCTGTAAGAGAAAAATTTAAATGGTTGGGAAAGGCCATGGGATGTAGAATTATTTTTTTCACATTTTACTTCCTTGTAAGAAAAGGTAAATCAATAGGGATTTTCGTACGGATAAGTACCCAGTGAACGGTTCGTTTAGCTTTATATATTGTTCCGGGTGGGCGTTGTATTGGTTTTTTGGAAGTTTTAGACCTGTAAGAGAAAAATTTAAATGGTTGGGAACGGCCATGGGATGTAGAAATATTTTTTTCACATTTTATTTCCTTGTAAAAACAGGTAAATCTATAGGGATTTTCGTACGGATAAGTACCCAGTGAACGGTTCGTTTAGCTTTATATATTATTCCGGTTGGGCGTTGTATTGGTTTTTCAGAAGTGTTAGACCTATAAGAGAAAAATTTAAATCCTTGGGAAAGGCCATGGGATGTAGAAATATTTTTTTCTCATTTTACTTCCTTGTAAAAAAAGGTAAATCAATAGGGATTTTCGTACGGATAAGTGCCCAGTGAACGGTTCGTTTAGCTTTATATATTGTTATGGGTGAGTGTTGTATTGGTTTTTCGGAAGTGTTAGACCTGTAAGAGAAAAATTTAAATGGTTGGGATAGGCCATGGGATGTAGAAATATTTTTTTCACATTTTATTTCCTTGTAAAAACAGGTAAATCAATAGCGATTTTCGTACGCATAAGTACCCAGAGAACGGTTCGTTTAGCTTTATATATTGTTCCGGGTGGGCGTTGTATTGGTTTTTTGGAAGTTTTAGACCTGTAAGAGAAAAATTTAAATGGTTGGGAAAGGCCATGGGATGTAGAAATATTTTTTTCACATTTTACTTCCTTGTAAAAACAGCTAAATCTATAGGGATTTTCGTACGGATAAGTGCCCAGTGAACGGTTCGTTTAGCTTTATATATTGTTACGGGTTGGTGTTGTATTGGTTTATCGGAAGTGTTAGACCTGTAAGAGAAAAATTTAAATGGTTGGGATAGGCCATGGGATGTAGAAATATTTTTTTCACATTTTATTTCCTTGTAAAAACAGGTAAATCAATAGCGATTTTCGTACGCATAAGTACCCAGTGAACGGTTCGTTTAGCTTTATATATTGTTCCGGGTGGGCGTTGTATTGGTTTTTTGGAAGTTTTAGACCTGTAAGAGAAAAATTTAAATGGTTGGGAAAGGCCATGGGATGTAGAAATATTTTTTTCACATTTTACTTCCTTGTAAAAACAGCTAAATCTATAGGGATTTTCGTACGGATAAGTGCCCAGTGAACGGTTCGTTTAGCTTTATATATTGTTCCGGGTGGGCGTTGTATTGGTTTTTCGGAAGTGTTAGACCTGTAAGAGAAAAATTTAAATGGTTGGGATAGGCCATGGGATGTAGAAATATTTTTTTCACATTTTATTTCCTTGTTAGAACAGGTAAATCAATAGCGATTTTCGTACGCATAAGTACCAGTGAACGGTTCGTTTACCTTTATATATTGTTCCGGGTGGCCGTTGTATCGGTTTTTCGGAAGTGTTAGACCTGTAAGAGAAAAGTTTAAATGGTTGGGATAGGACATGGGATGTAGAAATATTTTTTTCACATTTTATTTTCTTGTAAAAACAGGTAAATCAATAGCGATTTTCGTATGCATATGTACCCAGTGAACGGTTCGTTTAGCTTTATATATTGTTCCGGGTGGGCGTTGTATTGGTTTTTCGGAAGTGTTAGACCTGTAAGAGAAAAATTTAAATGGTTGGGAAAGGCCATGGGATGTAGAAATATTTTTTTCACATTTTACTTCCTTGTAAGAAAAGGTAAATCAATAGGGATTTTCGTACGGATAAGTACCCAGTGAACGGTTCGTTTAGCTTTATATATCGTTACGAATGGGTGTTGTATTGGTTTTTCAGAAGTGTTAGACCTGTAAGAGAAAAATTTAAATGGTTGGGATAGGCCATGGGATGTAGAAATATTTTTTTCACATTTTATTTCCTTGTTAGAACAGGTAAATCAATAGCGATTTTCGTACGCGTAAGTACCCAGTGAACGGTTCATTTAGCTTTATATATTGTTCCGGGTGGGCGTTGTATTGGTTTTTCGGAAGTGTTAGACCTGTAAGAGAAAAATTTAAATGGTTGGGAAAGGCCATGGGATGTAGAAATAATTTTTTCACATTTTACTTCCATGTAAAAACAGGTAAATCAATAGGGATTTTCGTATGGATATGTACCCAGCGAACGGTTCGTTTAGCTTTATATATTGTTCCGGGTGGCCGTTGTATTGGTTTTTCGGAAGTGTTAGACGTGGAAGAGAAAAATTTAAATGGTTGGGATAGGCCATGGGATGTAGAAATATTTTTTTCACATTTTATTTCCTTGTTAGAACAGGTAAATCAATAGCGATTTTCGTACGCATAAGTACCAGTGAACGGTTCGTTTAGCTTTATATATTGTTCCGGGTGGCCGTTGTATTGGTTTTTCGGAAGTGTTAGACCTGTAAGAGAAAAGTTTAAATGGTTGGGATAGGCCATGGGATGTAGAAATATTTTTTTCACATTTTATTTTCTTGTAAAAACAGGTAAATCAATTGCGATTTTCGTATGCATATGTACCCAGTGAACGGTTCATTTAGCTTTATATATTGTTCCGGGTGGGCGTTGTATTGGTTTTTCAGAAGTGTTAGACCTGTAAGAGAAAAATTTAAATGGTTGGGAAAGGCCATGGGATGTAGAAATATTTTTTTCACATTTTACTTCCTTGTAAGAAAAGGTAAATCAATAGGGATTTTCGTACGGATAAGTACCCAGTGAACGGTTCGTTTAGCTTTATATATTGTTCCGGGTGGGCGTTGTATTGGTTTTTTGGAAGTTTTAGACCTGTAAGAGAAAAATTTAAATGGTTGGGAAAGGCCATGGGATGTAGAAATATTTTTTTCTCATTTTACTTCCTTGTAAAAAAAGGTAAATCAATAGGGATTTTCGTACGGATAAGTGCCCAGTGAACGGTTCGTTTAGCTTTATATGTTGTTATGGGTGAGTGTTGTATTGGTTTTTCGGAAGTGTTAGACCTGTAAGAGAAAAATTTAAATGGTTGGGATAGGCCATGGGATGTAGAAATATTTTTTTCACATTTTATTTCTTTGTAAAAACAGGTAAATCAATAGGGATTTTCGTACGGATAAGTACCCAGTGAACGGTTCGTTTAGCTTTATATATTGTTCCGGGTGGGTGTTGTATTGGTTTTTCGGAAGTGTTAGACCTGTAAGAGAAAAATTTAAATGGTTGGGAAAGGCCATGGGATGTAGAAATATTTTTTTCACATTTTATTTCCTTTAAAAACAGGTAAATCTATAGGGATTTTCGTACGGATAAGTGCCCAGTGAACGGTTCGTTTAGCTTTATATATTGTTCCGGGTGGGCGTCGTATTGGTTTTTCGGAAGTGTTAGACCTGTAAGAGAAAAATTTAAATGGTTGGGATAGGCCATGGGATGTAGAAATATTTTTTTCACATTTTATTTCCTTGTTAGAACAGCTAAATCAATAGCGATTTTCGTACGCATAAGTACCAGTGAACGGTTCGTTTAGCTTTATATATTGTTCCGGGTGGCCGTTGTATTGGTTTTTCGGAAGTGTTAGACCTGTAAGAGAAAAGTTTAAATGGTTGGGATAGGACATGGGATGTAGAAATATTTTTTTCACATTTTATTTTCTTGTAAAAACAGGTAAATCAATAGCGATTTTCGTATGCATATGTACCCAGTGAACGGTTCGTTTAGCTTTATATATTGTTCCGGGTGGGCGTTGTATTGGTTTTTCGGAAGTGTTAGACCTGTAAGAGAAAAATTTAAATGGTTGGGAAAGGCCATGGGATGTAGAAATATTTTTTTCACATTTTACTTCCTTGAAAGAAAAGGTAAATCAATAGGGATTTTCGTACGGATAAGTACCCAGTGAACGGTTCGTTTAGCTTTATATATTGTTCCGGGTGGCCGTTGTATTGGTTTTTCGGAAGTGTTAGACCTGTAAGAGAAAAGTTTAAATGGTTGGGATAGGCCATGGGATGTAGAAATATTTTTTTCACATTTTATTTTCTTGTAAAAACAGGTAAATCAATTGCGATTTTCGTATGCATATGTACCCAGTGAACGGTTCATTTAGCTTTATATATTGTTCCGGGTGGGCGTTGTATTGGTTTTTCAGAAGTGTTAGACCTGTAAGAGAAAAATTTAAATGGTTGGGAAAGGCCATGGGATGTAGAAATATTTTTTTCACATTTTACTTCCTTGTAAGAAAAGGTAAATCAATAGGGATTTTCGTACGGATAAGTACCCAGTGAACGGTTCGTTTAGCTTTATATATTGTTCCGGGTGGGCGTTGTATTGGTTTTTTGGAAGTTTTAGACCTGTAAGAGAAAAATTTAAATGGTTGGGAACGGCCATGGGATGTAGAAATATTTTTTTCACATTTTACTTCCTTGTAAAAACAGGTAAATCAATAGGGATTTTCGTACGGATAAGTACCCAGTGAACGGTTCGTTTAGCTTTATATATTGTTACGGGTGGGTGTTGTATTGGTTTTTCAGAAGTGTTAGACCTGTAAGAGAAAAATTTAAATGGTTGGGATAGGCCATGGGATGTAGAAATATTTTTTTCACATTTTATTTCCTTGTAAAAAAAGGTAAATCAATAGGGATTTTCGTACGGATAAGTGCCCAGTGAACGGTTCGTTTAGCTTTATATATTGTTACGGGTGGGTGTTGTATGGGTTTTTCCGAAGTGTTAGACCTGTAAGAGAAAAATTTAAATGGTTGGGAAAGGCCATGGGATGTAGAAATATTTTTTTCACATTTTATTTCCTTGTAAAAACAGGTAAATCTATAGGGATTTTCGTACGGATAAGTACCCAGTGAACGGTTCGTTTAGCTTTATATATTATTCCGGTTGGGCGTTGTATTGGTTTTTCGGAAGTGTTAGACCTGTAAGAGAAAAATTTAAATGGTTGGGAAAGGCCATGGGATGTAGAAATATTTTTTTCTCATTTTACTTCCTTGTAAAAAAAGGTAAATCAATAGGGATTTTCGTACGGATAAGTGCCCAGTGAACGGTTCGTTTAGCTTTATATATTGTTATGGGTGAGTGTTGTATTGGTTTTTCGGAAGTGTTAGACCTGTAAGAGAAAAATTTAAATGGTTGGGATAGGCCATGGGATGTAGAAATATTTTTTTCACATTTTATTTCCTTGTAAAAACAGGTAAATCAATAGCGATTTTCGTACGCATAAGTACCCAGAGAACGGTTCGTTTAGCTTTATATATTGTTCCGGGTGGGCGTTGTATTGGTTTTTTGGAAGTTTTAGACCTGTAAGAGAAAAATTTAAATGGTTGGGAAAGGCCATGGGATGTAGAAATATTTTTTCACATTTTACTTCCTTGTAAAAACAGCTAAATCTATAGGGATTTTCGTACGGATAAGTGCCCAGTGAACGGTTCGTTTAGCTTTATATATTGTTACGGGTTGGTGTTGTATTGGTTTATCGGAAGTGTTAGACCTGTAAGAGAAAAATTTAAACGGTTGGGATAGGCCATGGGATGTGGAAATATTTTTTTCACATTTTATTTCCTTGTAAAAACAGGTAAATCAATAGCGATTTTCGTACGCATAAGTACCCAGTGAACGGTTCGTTTAGCTTTATATATTTTTCCGGGTGGCTGTTTTATTGGTTTTTCGGAAGTGTTAGACCTGTAAGAGAAAAATTTAAATGGTTGGGAAAGGCCATGGGATGTAGAAATATTTTTTCACATTTTATTTCCTTGTAAAAACAGGTAAATCTATAGGGACTTTCGTACGGATAAGTGCCAAGTGAACGGTTCGTTTAGCTTTATATATTATTCTGGTTGGGCGTTGTATTGGTTTTTCGGAAGTGTTAGACCTGTAAGAGAAAAATTTAAATGGTTGGGAAAGGCCATGGGATGTAGAAATATTTTTTTCACATTTTACTTCCTTGTAAAAAAAGGTAAATCAATAGGGATTTTCGTACGGATAAGTACCCAGTGAACGGTTCGTTTAGCTTTATATATTGTTCCGGGTGGGCGTTGTATTGGTTTTTTGGAAGTTTTAGACCTGTAAGAGAAAAATTTAAATGGTTGGGAAAGGCCATGGGACGTAGAAATATTTTTTTCACATTTTACTTCCTTGTAAAAAAAGGTAAATCTATAGGGATTTTCGTACGGATAAGTACCCAGTGAACGGTTCGTTTAGCTTTATATATTGTTCCGGGTGGGTGTTGTATTGGTTTTTCGGAAGTGTTAGACCTGTAAGAGAAAAATTTAAATGGTTGGGAAAGGCCATGGGATGTAGAAATATTTTTTTCACATTTTATTTCCTTTAAAAACAGGTAAATCTATAGGGATTTTCGTACGGATAAGTGCCCAGTGAACGGTTCGTTTAGCTTTATATATTGTTCCGGGTGGGCGTTGTATTGGTTTTTCGGAAGTGTTAGACCTGTAAGAGAAAAATTTAAATGGTTGGGATAGGCCATGGGATGTAGAAATATTTTTTTCACATTTTATTTCCTTGTTAGAACAGGTAAATCAATAGCGATTTTCGTACGCATAAGTACCAGTGAACGGTTCGTTTAGCTTTATATATTGTTCCGGGTGGCCGTTGTATTGGTTTTTCGGAAGTGTTAGACCTGTAAGAGAAAAGTTTAAATGGTTGGGATAGGACATGGGATGTAGAAATATTTTTTTCACATTTTATTTTCTTGTAAAAACAGGTAAATCAATAGCGATTTTCGTATGCATATGTACCCAGTGAACGGTTCGTTTAGCTTTATATATTGTTCCGGGTGGGCGTTGTATTGGTTTTTCGGAAGTGTTAGACCTGTAAGAGAAAAATTTAAATGGTTGGGAAAGGCCATGGGATGTAGAAATATTTTTTTCACATTTTACTTCCTTGTAAGAAAAGGTAAATCAATAGGGATTTTCGTACGGATAAGTACCCAGTGAACGGTTCGTTTAGCTTTATATATCGTTACGAGTGGGTGTTGTATTGGTTTTTCAGAAGTGTTAGACCTGTAAGAGAAAAATTTAAATGGTTGGGATAGGCCATGGGATGTAGAAATATTTTTTTCACATTTTATTTCCTTGTTAGAACAGGTAAATCAATAGCGATTTTCGTACGCGTAAGTACCCAGTGAACGGTTCATTTAGCTTTATATATTGTTCCGGGTGGGCGTTGTATTGGTTTTTCGGAAGTGTTAGACCTGTAAGAGAAAAATTTAAATGGTTGGGAAAGGCCATGGGATGTAGAAATAATTTTTTTCACATTTTACTTCCATGTAAAAACAGGTAAATCAATAGGGATTTTCGTATGGATATGTACCCAGCGAACGGTTCGTTTAGCTTTATATATTGTTCCGGGTGGCCGTTGTATTGGTTTTTCGGAAGTGTTAGACGTGGAAGAGAAAAATTTAAATGGTTGGGATAGGCCATGGGATGTAGAAATATTTTTTTCACATTTTATTTCCTTGTTAGAACAGGTAAATCAATAGCGATTTTCGTACGCATAAGTACCAGTGAACGGTTCGTTTAGCTTTATATATTGTTCCGGGTGGCCGTTGTATTGGTTTTTCGGAAGTGTTAGACCTGTAAGAGAAAAGTTTAAATGGTTGGGATAGGCCATGGGATGTAGAAATATTTTTTTCACATTTTATTTTCTTGTAAAAACAGGTAAATCAATTGCGATTTTCGTATGCATATGTACCCAGTGAACGGTTCATTTAGCTTTATATATTGTTCCAGGTGGGCGTTGTATTGGTTTTTCAGAAGTGTTAGACCTGTAAGAGAAAAATTTAAATGGTTGGGAAAGGCCATGGGATGTAGAAATATTTTTTTCACATTTTACTTCCTTGTAAGAAAAGGTAAATCAATAGGGATTTTCGTACGGATAAGTACCCAGTGAACGGTTCGTTTAGCTTTATATATTGTTCCGGGTGGGCGTTGTATTGGTTTTTTGGAAGTTTTAGACCTGTAAGAGAAAAATTTAAATGGTTGGGAACGGCCATGGGATGTAGAAATATTTTTTTCACATTTTACTTCCTTGTAAAAACAGGTAAATCAATAGGGATTTTCGTACGGATAAGTACCCAGTGAACGGTTCGTTTAGCTTTATATATTGTTACGGGTGGGTGTTGTATTGGTTTTTCAGAAGTGTTAGACCTGTAAGAGAAAAATTTAAAGGGTTGGGATAGGCAATGGGATGTAGAAATATTTTTTTCACATTTTATTTCCTTGTAAAAAAAGGTAAATCAATAGGGATTTTCGTACGGATAAGTGCCCAGTGAACGGTTCGTTTAGCTTTATATATTGTTACGGGTGGGTGTTGTATGGGTTTTTCGGAAGTGTTAGACCTGTAAGAGAAAAATTTAAATGGTTGGGAAAGGCCATGGGATGTAGAAATATTTTTTTCACATTTTATTTCCTTGTAAAAACAGGTAAATCTATAGGGATTTTCGTACGGATAAGTACCCAGTGAACGGTTCGTTTAGCTTTATATATTATTCCGGTTGGGCGTTGTATTGGTTTTTCGGAAGTGTTAGACCTGTAAGAGAAAAATTTAAATGGTTGGGAAAGGCCATGGGATGTAGAAATATTTTTTTCTCATTTTACTTCCTTGTAAAAAAAGGTAAATCAATAGGGATTTTCGTACGGATAAGTGCCCAGTGAACGGTTCGTTTAGCTTTATATATTGTTATGGGTGAGTGTTGTATTGGTTTTTCGGAAGTGTTAGACCTGTAAGAGAAAAATTTAAATGGTTGGGATAGGCCATGGGATGTAGAAATATTTTTTTCACATTTTATTTCCTTGTAAAAACAGGTAAATCAATAGCGATTTTCGTACGCATAAGTACCCAGAGAACGGTTCGTTTAGCTTTATATATTGTTCCGGGTGGGCGTTGTATTGGTTTTTTGGAAGTTTTAGACCTGTAAGAGAAAAATTTAAATGGTTGGGAAAGGCCACGGGATGTAGAAATATTTTTTTCACATTTTACTTCCTTGTAATAACAGCTAAATCTATAGGCATTTTCGTACGGATAAGTTCCCAGTGAACGGTTCGTTTAGCTTTATATATTGTTACGGGTTGGTGTTGTATTGGTTTATCGGAAGTGTTAGACCTGTAAGAGAAAAATTTAAATGGTTGGGATAGGCCATGGGATGTAGAAATATTTTTTTCACATTTTATTTCCTTGTAAAAACAGGTAAATCAATAGCGATTTTCGTACGCATAAGTACCCAGTGAACGGTTCGTTTAGCTTTATATATTTTTCCGGGTGGCTGTTTTATTGGTTTTTCGGAAGTGTTAGACCTGTAAGAGAAAAATTTAAATGGTTGGGAAAGGCCATGGGATGTAGAAATATTTTTTTCACATTTTATTTCCTTGTAAAAACAGGTAAATCTATAGGGACTTTCGTACGGATAAGTGCCAAGTGAACGGTTCGTTTAGCTTTATATATTATTCCGGTTGGGCGTTGTATTGGTTTTTCGGAAGTGTTAGACCTGTAAGAGAAAAATTTAAATGGTTGGGAAAGGCCATGGGATGTAGAAATATTTTTTTCACATTTTACTTCCTTGTAAAAAAAGGTAAATCAATAGGGATTTTCGTACGGATAAGTACCCAGTGAACGGTTCGTTTAGCTTTATATATTGTTCCGGGTGGGCGTTGTATTGGTTTTTTGGAAGTTTTAGACCTGTAAGAGAAAAATTTAAATGGTTGGGAAAGGCCATGGGACGTAGAAATATTTTTTTCACATTTTACTTCCTTGTAAAAAAAGGTAAATCAATAGGGATTTTCGTACGGATAAGTACCCAGTGAACGGTTCGTTTAGCTTTATATATTGTTCCGGGTGGGTGTTGTATTGGTTTTTCGGAAGTGTTAGACCTGTAAGAGAAAAATTTAAATGGTTGGGAAAGGCCATGGGATGTAGAAATATTTTTTTCACATTTTATTTCCTTTAAAAACAGGTAAATCTATAGGGATTTTCGTACGGATAAGTGCCCAGTGAACGGTTCGTTTAGCTTTATATATTGTTCCGGGTGGCCGTTGTATTGGTTTTTCGGAAGTGTTAGACCTGTAAGAGAAAAATTTAAATGGTTGGGATAGGCCATGGGATGTAGAAATATTTTTTTCACATTTTATTTCCTTGTTAGAACAGGTAAATCAATAGCGATTTTCGTACGCATAAGTACCAGTGAACGGTTCGTTTAGCTTTATATATTGTTCCGGGTGGCCGTTGTATTGGTTTTTCGGAAGTGTTAGACCTGTAAGAGAAAAGTTTAAATGGTTGGGATAGGACATGGGATGTAGAAATATTTTTTTCACATTTTATTTTCTTGTAAAAACAGGTAAATCAATAGCGATTTTCGTATGCATATGTACCCAGTGAACGGTTCGTTTAGCTTTATATATTGTTCCGGGTGGGCGTTGTATTGGTTTTTCGGAAGTGTTAGACCTGTAAGAGAAAAATTTAAATGGTTGGGAAAGGCCATGGGATGTAGAAATATTTTTTTCACATTTTACTTCCTTGTAAGAAAAGGTAAATCAATAGGGATTTTCGTACGGATAAGTACCCAGTGAACGGTTCGTTTAGCTTTATATATCGTTACGAGTGGGTGTTGTATTGGTTTTTCAGAAGTGTTAGACCTGTAAGAGAAAAATTTAAATGGTTGGGATAGGCCATGGGATGTAGAAATATTTTTTTCACATTTTATTTCCTTGTTAGAACAGGTAAATCAATAGCGATTTTCGTACGCGTAAGTACCCAGTGAACGGTTCATTTAGCTTTATATATTGTTCCGGGTGGGCGTTGTATTGGTTTTTCGGAAGTGTTAGACCTGTAAGAGAAAAATTTAAATGGTTGGGAAAGGCCATGGGATGTAGAAATAATTTTTTCACATTTTACTTCCATGTAAAAACAGGTAAATCAATAGGGATTTTCGTATGGATATGTACCCAGCGAACGGTTCGTTTAGCTTTATATATTGTTCCGGGTGGCCGTTGTATTGGTTTTTCGGAAGTGTTAGACGTGGAAGAGAAAAATTTAAATGGTTGGGATAGGCCATGGGATGTAGAAATATTTTTTTCACATTTTATTTCCTTGTTAGAACAGGTAAATCAATAGCGATTTTCGTACGCATAAGTACCAGTGAACGGTTCGTTTAGCTTTATATATTGTTCCGGGTGGCCGTTGTATTGGTTTTTCGGAAGTGTTAGACCTGTAAGAGAAAAGTTTAAATGGTTGGGATAGGCCATGGGATGTAGAAATATTTTTTTCACATTTTATTTTCTTGTAAAAACAGGTAAATCAATTGCGATTTTCGTATGCATATGTACCCAGTGAACGGTTCATTTAGCTTTATATATTGTTCCAGGTGGGCGTTGTATTGGTTTTTCAGAAGTGTTAGACCTGTAAGAGAAAAATTTAAATGGTTGGGAAAGGCCATGGGATGTAGAAATATTTTTTTCACATTTTACTTCCTTGTAAGAAAAGGTAAATCAATAGGGATTTTCGTACGGATAAGTACCCAGTGAACGGTTCGTTTAGCTTTATATATTGTTCCGGGTGGGCGTTGTATTGGTTTTTTGGAAGTTTTAGACCTGTAAGAGAAAAATTTAAATGGTTGGGAACGGCCATGGGATGTAGAAATATTTTTTTCACATTTTACTTCCTTGTAAAAACAGGTAAATCAATAGGGATTTTCGTACGGATAAGTACCCAGTGAACGGTTCGTTTAGCTTTATATATTGTTACGGGTGGGTGTTGTATTGGTTTTTCAGAAGTGTTAGACCTGTAAGAGAAAAATTTAAAGGGTTGGGATAGGCAATGGGATGTAGAAATATTTTTTTCACATTTTATTTCCTTGTAAAAAAAGGTAAATCAATAGGGATTTTCGTACGGATAAGTGCCCAGTGAACGGTTCGTTTAGCTTTATATATTGTTACGGGTGGGTGTTGTATGGGTTTTTCGGAAGTGTTAGACCTGTAAGAGAAAAATTTAAATGGTTGGGAAAGGCCATGGGATGTAGAAATATTTTTTTCACATTTTATTTCCTTGTAAAAACAGGTAAATCTATAGGGATTTTCGTACGGATAAGTACCCAGTGAACGGTTCGTTTAGCTTTATATATTATTCCGGTTGGGCGTTGTATTGGTTTTTCGGAAGTGTTAGACCTGTAAGAGAAAAATTTAAATGGTTGGGAAAGGCCATGGGATGTAGAAATATTTTTTTCTCATTTTACTTCCTTGTAAAAAAAGGTAAATCAATAGGGATTTTCGTACGGATAAGTGCCCAGTGAACGGTTCGTTTAGCTTTATATATTGTTATGGGTGAGTGTTGTATTGGTTTTTCGGAAGTGTTAGACCTGTAAGAGAAAAATTTAAATGGTTGGGATAGGCCATGGGATGTAGAAATATTTTTTTCACATTTTATTTCCTTGTAAAAACAGGTAAATCAATAGCGATTTTCGTACGCATAAGTACCCAGAGAACGGTTCGTTTAGCTTTATATATTGTTCCGGGTGGGCGTTGTATTGGTTTTTTGGAAGTTTTAGACCTGTAAGAGAAAAATTTAAATGGTTGGGAAAGGCCACGGGATGTAGAAATATTTTTTTCACATTTTACTTCCTTGTAATAACAGCTAAATCTATAGGCATTTTCGTACGGATAAGTTCCCAGTGAACGGTTCGTTTAGCTTTATATATTGTTACGGGTTGGTGTTGTATTGGTTTATCGGAAGTGTTAGACCTGTAAGAGAAAAATTTAAATGGTTGGGATAGGCCATGGGATGTAGAAATATTTTTTTCACATTTTATTTCCTTGTAAAAACAGGTAAATCAATAGCGATTTTCGTACGCATAAGTACCCAGTGAACGGTTCGTTTAGCTTTATATATTTTTCCGGGAGGCTGTTTTATTGGTTTTTCGGAAGTGTTAGACCTGTAAGAGAAAAATTTAAATGGTTGGGAAAGGCCATGGGATGTAGAAATATTTTTTTCACATTTTATTTCCTTGTAAAAACAGCTAAATCTATAGGGACTTTCGTACGGATAAGTACCCAGTGAACGGTTCGTTTAGCTTTATATATTGTTCCGGGTGGGCGTTGTATTGGTTTTTTGGAAGTTTTAGACCTGTAAGAGAAAAATTTAAATGGTTGGGAAAGGCCATGGGACGTAGAAATATTTTTTTCACATTTTACTTCCTTGTAAAAAAAGGTAAATCAATAGGGATTTTCGTACGGATAAGTACCCAGTGAACGGTTCGTTTAGCTTTATATATTGTTCCGGGTGGGTGTTGTATTGGTTTTTCGGAAGTGTTAGACCTGTAAGAGAAAAATTTAAATGGTTGGGAAAGGCCATGGGATGTAGAAATATTTTTTTCACATTTTATTTCCTTTAAAAACAGGTAAATCTATAGGGATTTTCGTACGGATAAGTGCCCAGTGAACGGTTCGTTTAGCTTTATATATTGTTCCGGGTGGGCGTTGTATTGGTTTTTCGGAAGTGTTAGACCTGTAAGAGAAAAATTTAAATGGTTGGGATAGGCCATGGGATGTAGAAATATTTTTTTCACATTTTATTTCCTTGTTAGAACAGGTAAATCAATAGCGATTTTCGTACGCATAAGTACCAGTGAACGGTTCGTTTAGCTTTATATATTGTTCCGGGTGGCCGTTGTATTGGTTTTTCGGAAGTGTTAGACCTGTAAGAGAAAAGTTTAAATGGTTGGGATAGGACATGGGATGTAGAAATATTTTTTTCACATTTTATTTTCTTGTAAAAACAGGTAAATCAATAGCGATTTTCGTATGCATATGTACCCAGTGAACGGTTCGTTTAGCTTTATATATTGTTCCGGGTGGGCGTTGTATTGGTTTTTCGGAAGTGTTAGACCTGTAAGAGAAAAATTTAAATGGTTGGGAAAGGCCATGGGATGTAGAAATATTTTTTTCACATTTTACTTCCTTGTAAGAAAAGGTAAATCAATAGGGATTTTCGTACGGATAAGTACCCAGTGAACGGTTCGTTTAGCTTTATATATCGTTACGAGTGGGTGTTGTATTGGTTTTTCAGAAGTGTTAGACCTGTAAGAGAAAAATTTAAATGGTTGGGATAGGCCATGGGATGTAGAAATATTTTTTTCACATTTTATTTCGTTGTTAGAACAGGTAAATCAATAGCGATTTTCGTACGCGTAAGTACCCAGTGAACGGTTCATTTAGCTTTATATATTGTTACGGGTGGGTGTTGTATTGGTTTTTCAGAAGTGTTAGACCTGTAAGAGAAAAATTTAAAGGGTTGGGATAGGCAATGGGATGTAGAAATATTTTTTTCACATTTTATTTCCTTGTAAAAAAAGGTAAATCAATAGGGATTTTCGTACGGATAAGTACCCAGTGAACGGTTCGTTTAGCTTTATATATTATTCCGGTTGGGCGTTGTATTGGTTTTTCGGAAGTGTTAGACCTGTAAGAGAAAAATTTAAATGGTTGGGAAAGGCCATGGGATGTAGAAATATTTTTTTCTCATTTTACTTCCTTGTAAAAAAAGGTAAATCAATAGGGATTTTCGTACGGATAAGTGCCCAGTGAACGGTTCGTTTAGCTTTATATATTGTTATGGGTGAGTGTTGTATTGGTTTTTCGGAAGTGTTAGACCTGTAAGAGAAAAATTTAAATGGTTGGGATAGGCCATGGGATGTAGAAATATTTTTTTCACATTTTATTTCCTTGTAAAAACAGGTAAATCAATAGCGATTTTCGTACGCATAAGTACCCAGAGAACGGTTCGTTTAGCTTTATATATTGTTCCGGGTGGGCGTTGTATTGGTTTTTTGGAAATTTTAGACCTGTAAGAGAAAAATTTAAATGGTTGGGAAAGGCCACGGGATGGTTAAATATTTTTTTCACATTTTACTTCCTTGTAATAACAGCTAAATCTATAGGCATTTTCGTACGGATAAGTTCCCAGTGAACGGTTCGTTTAGCTTTATATATTGTTACGGGTTGGTGTTGTATTGGTTTATCGGAAGTGTTAGACCTGTAAGAGAAAAATTTAAATGGTTGGGATAGGCCATGGGATGTAGAAATATTTTTTTCACATTTTATTTCCTTGTAAAAACAGGTAAATCAATAGCGATTTTCGTACGCATAAGTACCCAGTGAACGGTTCGTTTAGCTTTATATATTTTTCCGGGTGGCTGTTTTATTGGTTTTTCGGAAGTGTTAGACCTGTAAGAGAAAAATTTAAATGGTTGGGAAAGGCCATGGGATGTAGAAATATTTTTTTCACATTTTATTTCCTTGTAAAAACAGGTAAATCTATAGGGACTTTTGTACGGATAAGTGCCAAGTGAACGGTTCGTTTAGCTTTATATATTATTCCGGTTGGGCGTTGTATTGGTTTTTCGGAAGTGTTAGACCTGTAAGAGAAAAATTTAAATGGTTGGGAAAGGCCATGGGATGTAGAAATATTTTTTTCACATTTTACTTCCTTGTAAAAAAAGGTAAATCAATAGGGATTTTCGTACGGATAAGTACCCAGTGAACGGTTCGTTTAGCTTTATATATTGTTCCGGGTGGGCGTTGTATTGGTTTTTTGGAAGTTTTAGACCTGTAAGAGAAAAATTTAAATGGTTGGGAAAGGCCATGGGACGTAGAAATATTTTTTTCACATTTTACTTCCTTGTAAAAAAAGGTAAATCAATAGGGATTTTCGTACGGATAAGTACCCAGTGAACGGTTCGTTTAGCTTTATATATTGTTCCGGGTGGGTGTTGTATTGGTTTTTCGGAAGTGTTAGACCTGTAAGAGAAAAATTTAAATGGTTGGGAAAGGCCATGGGATGTAGAAATATTTTTTTCACATTTTATTTCCTTTAAAAACAGGTAAATCTATAGGGATTTTCGTACGGATAAGTGCCCAGTGAACGGTTCGTTTAGCTTTATATATTGTTCCGGGTGGGCGTTGTATTGGTTTTTCGGAAGTGTTAGACCTGTAAGAGAAAAATTTAAATGGTTGGGATAGGCCATGGGATGTAGAAATATTTTTTTCACATTTTATTTCCTTGTTAGAACAGGTAAATCAATAGCGATTTTCGTACGCATAAGTACCAGTGAACGGTTCGTTTAGCTTTATATATTGTTCCGGGTGGCCGTTGTATTGGTTTTTCGGAAGTGTTAGACCTGTAAGAGAAAAGTTTAAATGGTTGGGATAGGACATGGGATGTAGAAATATTTTTTTCACATTTTATTTTCTTGTAAAAACAGGTAAATCAATAGCGATTTTCGTATGCATATGTACCCAGTGAACGGTTCGTTTAGCTTTATATATTGTTCCGGGTGGGCGTTGTATTGGTTTTTCGGAAGTGTTAGACCTGTAAGAGAAAAATTTAAATGGTTGGGAAAGGCCATGGGATGTAGAAATATTTTTTTCACATTTTACTTCCTTGTAAGAAAAGGTAAATCAATAGGGATTTTCGTACGGATAAGTACCCAGTGAACGGTTCGTTTAGCTTTATATATCGTTACGAGTGGGTGTTGTATTGGTTTTTGGAAGTGTTAGACCTGTAAGAGAAAAATTTAAATGGTTGGGATAGGCCATGGGATGTAGAAATATTTTTTTCACATTTTATTTCCTTGTTAGAACAGGTAAATCAATAGCGATTTTCGTACGCGTAAGTACCCAGTGAACGGTTCATTTAGCTTTATATATTGTTACGGGTGGGTGTTGTATTGGTTTTTCAGAAGTGTTAGACCTGTAAGAGAAAAATTTAAAGGGTTGGGATAGGCAATGGGATGTAGAAATATTTTTTTCACATTTTATTTCCTTGTAAAAAAAGGTAAATCAATAGGGATTTTCGTACGGATAAGTACCCAGTGAACGGTTCGTTTAGCTTTATATATTATTCCGGTTGGGCGTTGTATTGGTTTTTCGGAAGTGTTAGACCTGTAAGAGAAAAATTTAAATGGTTGGGAAAGGCCATGGGATGTAGAAATATTTTTTTCTCATTTTACTTCCTTGTAAAAAAAGGTAAATCAATAGGGATTTTCGTACGGATAAGTGCCCAGTGAACGGTTCGTTTAGCTTTATATATTGTTATGGGTGAGTGTTGTATTGGTTTTTCGGAAGTGTTAGACCTGTAAGAGAAAAATTTAAATGGTTGGGATAGGCCATGGGATGTAGAAATATTTTTTTCACATTTTATTTCCTTGTAAAAACAGGTAAATCAATAGCGATTTTCGTACGCATAAGTACCCAGAGAACGGTTCGTTTAGCTTTATATATTGTTCCGGGTGGGCGTTGTATTGGTTTTTTGGAAGTTTTAGACCTGTAAGAGAAAAATTTAAATGGTTGGGAAAGGCCACGGGATGTAGAAATATTTTTTTCACATTTTACTTCCTTGTAAAAACAGCTAAATCTATAGGCATTTTCGTACGGATAAGTTCCCAGTGAACGGTTCGTTTAGCTTTATATATTGTTACGGGTTGGTGTTGTATTGGTTTATCGGAAGTGTTAGACCTGTAAGAGAAAAATTTAAATGGTTGGGATAGGCCATGGGATGTGGAAATATTTTTTTCACATTTTATTTCCTTGTAAAAACAGGTAAATCAATAGCGATTTTCGTACGCATAAGTACCCAGTGAACGGTTCGTTTAGCTTTATATATTTTTCCGGGTGGCTGTTTTATTGGTTTTTCGGAAGTGTTAGACCTGTAAGAGAAAAGTTTAAATGGTTGGGATAGGACATGGGATGTAGAAATATTTTTTTCACATTTTATTTTCTTGTAAAAACAGGTAAATCAATAGCGATTTTCGTATGCATATGTACCCAGTGAACGGTTCGTTTAGCTTTATATATTGTTCCGGGTGGGCGTTGTATTGGTTTTTCGGAAGTGTTAGACCTGTAAGAGAAAAATTTAAATGGTTGGGAAAGGCCATGGGATGTAGAAATATTTTTTTCACATTTTACTTCCTTGTAAGAAAAGGTAAATCAATAGGGATTTTCGTACGGATAAGTACCCAGTGAACGGTTCGTTTAGCTTTATATATCGTTACGAGTGGGTGTTGTATTGGTTTTTCAGAAGTGTTAGACCTGTAAGAGAAAAATTTAAATGGTTGGGATAGGCCATGGGATGTAGAAATATTTTTTTCACATTTTATTTCCTTGTTAGAACAGGTAAATCAATAGCGATTTTCGTACGCGTAAGTACCCAGTGAACGGTTCATTTAGCTTTATATATTGTTACGGGTGGGTGTTGTATTGGTTTTTCAGAAGTGTTAGACCTGTAAGAGAAAAATTTAAAGGGTTGGGATAGGCAATGGGATGTAGAAATATTTTTTTCACATTTTATTTCCTTGTAAAAAAAGGTAAATCAATAGGGATTTTCGTACGGATAAGTGCCCAGTGAACGGTTCGTTTAGCTTTATATATTTTTCCGGGTGGGTGTTGTATGGGTTTTTCGGAAGTGTTAGACCTGTAAGAGAAAAATTTAAATGGTTGGGAAAGGCCATGGGATGTAGAAATATTTTTTTCACATTTTATTTCCTTGTAAAAACAGGTAAATCTATAGGGACTTTCGTACGGATAAGTGCCAAGTGAACGGTTCGTTTAGCTTTATATATTATTCCGGTTGGGCGTTGTATTGGTTTTTCGGAAGTGTTAGACCTGTAAGAGAAAAATTTAAATGGTTGGGAAAGGCCATGGGATGTAGAAATATTTTTTTCACATTTTACTTCCTTGTAAAAAAAGGTAAATCAATAGGGATTTTCGTACGGATAAGTACCCAGTGAACGGTTCGTTTAGCTTTATATATTGTTCCGGGTGGGCGTTGTATTGGTTTTTTGGAAGTTTTAGACCTGTAAGAGAAAAATTTAAATGGTTGGGAAAGGCCATGGGACGTAGAAATATTTTTTTCACATTTTACTTCCTTGTAAAAAAAGGTAAATCAATAGGGATTTTCGTACGCATAAGTACCCAGTGAACGGTTCGTTTAGCTTTATATATTGTTCCGGGTGGGTGTTGTATTGGTTTTTCGGAAGTGTTAGACCTGTAAGAGAAAAATTTAAATGGTTGGGAAAGGCCATGGGATGTAGAAATATTTTTTTCACATTTTATTTCCTTTAAAAACAGGTAAATCTATAGGGATTTTCGTACGGATAAGTGCCCAGTGAACGGTTCGTTTAGCTTTATATATTGTTCCGGGTGGGCGTTGTATTGGTTTTTCGGAAGTGTTAGACCTGTAAGAGAAAAATTTAAATGGTTGGGATAGGCCATGGGATGTAGAAATATTTTTTTCACATTTTATTTCCTTGTTAGAACAGGTAAATCAATAGCGATTTTCGTACGCATAAGTACCAGTGAACGGTTCGTTTAGCTTTATATATTGTTCCGGGTGGCCGTTGTATTGGTTTTTCGGAAGTGTTAGACCTGTAAGAGAAAAGTTTAAATGGTTGGGATAGGACATGGGATGTAGAAATATTTTTTTCACATTTTATTTTCTTGTAAAAACAGGTAAATCAATAGCGATTTTCGTATGCATATGTACCCAGTGAACGGTTCGTTTAGCTTTATATATTGTTCCGGGTGGGCGTTGTATTGGTTTTTCGGAAGTGTTAGACCTGTAAGAGAAAAATTTAAATGGTTGGGATAGGCCATGGGATGTAGAAATATTTTTTTCACATTTTATTTCCTTGTTAGAACAGGTAAATCAATAGCGATTTTCGTACGCATAAGTACCAGTGAACGGTTCGTTTAGCTTTATATATTGTTCCGGGTGGCCGTTGTATTGGTTTTTCGGAAGTGTTAGACCTGTAAGAGAAAAGTTTAAATGGTTGGGATAGGCCATGGGATGTAGAAATATTTTTTTCACATTTTATTTTCTTGTAAAAACAGGTAAATCAATTGCGATTTTCGTATGCATATGTACCCAGTGAACGGTTCATTTAGCTTTATATATTGTTCCGGTTGGGCGTTGTATTGGTTTTTCGGAAGTGTTAGACCTGTAAGAGAAAAATTTAAATGGTTGGGAAAGGCCATGGGATGTAGAAATATTTTTTTCACATTTTACTTCCTTGTAAGAAAAGGTAAATCAATAGGGATTTTCGTACGGATAAGTACCCAGTGAACGGTTCGTTTAGCTTTATATATTGTTCCGGGTGGGCGTTGTATTGGTTTTTTGGAAGTTTTAGACCTGTAAGAGAAAAATTTAAATGGTTGGGAACGGCCATGGGATGGAGAAATATTTTTTTCACATTTTACTTCCTTGTAAAAACAGGTAAATCAATAGGGATTTTCGTACGGATAAGTACCCAGTGAACGGTTCGTTTAGCTTTATATATTGTTACGGGTGGGTGTTGTATTGGTTTTTCAGAAGTGTTAGACCTGTAAGAGAAAAATTTAAATGGTTGGGATAGGCCATGGGATGTAGAAATATTTTTTTCACATTTTATTTCCTTGTAAAAAAAGGTAAATCAATAGGGATTTTCGTACGGATAAGTGCCCAGTGAACGGTTCGTTTAGCTTTATATATTGTTACGGGTGGGTGTTGTATGGGTTTTTCGGAAGTGTTAGACCTGTAAGAGAAAAATTTAAATGGTTGGGAAAGGCCATGGGATGTAGAAATATTTTTTTCACATTTTATTTCCTTGTAAAAACAGGTAAATCTATAGGGATTTTCGTACGGATAAGTACCCAGTGAACGGTTCGTTTAGCTTTATATATTATTCCGGTTGGGCGTTGTATTGGTTTTTCGGAAGTGTTAGACCTGTAAGAGAAAAATTTAAATGGTTGGGAAAGGCCATGGGATGTAGAAATATTTTTTTCTCATTTTACTTCCTTGTAAAAAAAGGTAAATCAATAGGGATTTTCGTACGGATAAGTGCCCAGTGAACGGTTCGTTTAGCTTTATATATTGTTATGGGTGAGTGTTGTATTGGTTTTTCGGAAGTGTTAGACCTGTAAGAGAAAAATTTAAATGGTTGGGATAGGCCACGGGATGTAGAAATATTTTTTTCACATTTTACTTCCTTGTAAAAACAGCTAAATCTATAGGCATTTTCGTACGGATAAGTTCCCAGTGAACGGTTCGTTTAGCTTTATATATTGTTACGGGTTGGTGTTGTATTGGTTTATCGGAAGTGTTAGACCTGTAAGAGAAAAATTTAAATGGTTGGGATAGGCCATGGGATGTAGAAATATTTTTTTCACATTTTATTTCCTTGTAAAAACAGGTAAATCAATAGCGATTTTCGTATGCATAAGTACCCAGTGAACGGTTCGTTTAGCTTTATATATTATTCCGGTTGGGCGTTGTATTGGTTTTTCGGAAGTGTTAGACCTGTAAGAGAAAAATTTAAATGGTTGGGAAAGGCCATGGGATGTAGAAATATTTTTTTCTCATTTTACTTCCTTGTAAAAAAAGGTAAATCAATAGGGATTTTCGTACGGATAAGTGCCCAGTGAACGGTTCGTTTAGCTTTATATATTGTTATGGGTGAGTGTTGTATTGGTTTTTCGGAAGTGTTAGACCTGTAAGAGAAAAATTTAAATGGTTGGGATAGGCCACGGGATGTAGAAATATTTTTTTCACATTTTACTTCCTTGTAAAAACAGCTAAATCTATAGGCATTTTCGTACGGATAAGTTCCCAGTGAACGGTTCGTTTAGCTTTATATATTGTTACGGGTTGGTGTTGTATTGGTTTATCGGAAGTGTTAGACCTGTAAGAGAAAAATTTAAATGGTTGGGATAGGCCATGGGATGTAGAAATATTTTTTTCACATTTTATTTCCTTGTAAAAACAGGTAAATCAATAGTGATTTTCGTATGCATAAGTACCCAGTGAACGGTTCGTTTAGCTTTATATATTTTTCCGGGTGGCTGTTTTATTGGTTTTTCGGAAGTGTTAGACCTGTAAGAGAAAAATTTAAATGGTTGGGAAAGGCCATGGGATGTAGAAATATTTTTTTCACATTTTATTTCCTTGTAAAAACAGGTAAATCTATAGGGACTTTCGTACGGATAAGTGCCAAGTGAACGGTTCGTTTAGCTTTATATATTATTCCGGTTGGGCGTTGTATTGGTTTTTCGGAAGTGTTAGACCTGTAAGAGAAAAATTTAAATGGTTGGGAAAGGCCATGGGATGTAGAAATATTTTTTTCACATTTTACTTCCTTGTAAAAAAAGGTAAATCAATAGGGATTTTCGTACGGATAAGTACCCAGTGAACGGTTCGTTTAGCTTTATATATTGTTCCGGGTGGGTGTTGTATTGGTTTTTCGGAAGTGTTAGACCTGTAAGAGAAAAATTTAAATGGTTGGGAAAGGCCATGGGATGTAGAAATATTTTTTTCACATTTTATTTCCTTTAAAAACAGGTAAATCTAAAGGGATTTTCGTACGGATAAGTGCCCAGTGAACGGTTCGTTTAGCTTTATATATTGTTCCGGGTGGGCGTTGTATTGGTTTTTCGGAAGTGTTAGACCTATAAGAGAAAAATTTAAATGGTTGGGATAGGCCATGGGATGTAGAAATATTTTTTTCACATTTTATTTCCTTGTTAGAACAGGTAAATCAATAGCGATTTCCGTACGCATAAGTACCAGTGAACGGTTCGTTTAGCTTTATATATTGTTCCGGGTGGCCGTTGTATTGGTTTTTCGGAAGTGTTAGACCTGTAAGAGAAAAGTTTAAATGGTTGGGATAGGACATGGGATGTAGAAATATTTTTTTCACATTTTATTTTCTTGTAAAAACAGGTAAATCAATAGCGATTTTCGTATGCATATGTACCCAGTGAACGGTTCGTTTAGCTTTATATATTGTTCCGGGTGGGCGTTGTATTGGTTTTTCGGAAGTGTTAGACCTGTAAGAGAAAAATTTAAATGGTTGGGAAAGGCCATGGGATGTAGAAATATTTTTTTCACATTTTACTTCCTTGTAAGAAAAGGTAAATCAATAGCGATTTTCGTACGGATAAGTACCCAGTGAACGGTTCGTTTAGCTTTATATATCGTTACGAGTGGGTGTTGTATTGGTTTTTCAGAAGTGTTAGACCTGTAAGAGAAAAATTTAAATGGTTGGGATAGGCCATGGGATGTAGAAATATTTTTTTCTCATTTTACTTCCTTGTAAAAAAAGGTAAATCAATAGGGATTTTCGTACGGATAAGTGCCCAGTGAACGGTTCGTTTAGCTTTATATATTGTTATGGGTGAGTGTTGTATTGGTTTTTCGGAAGTGTTAGACCTGTAAGAGAAAAATTTAAATGGTTGGGATAGGCCATGGGATGTAGAAATATTTTTTTCACATTTTATTTCCTTGTAAAAACAGGTAAATCAATAGCGATTTTCGTACGCATAAGTACCCAGAGAACGGTTCGTTTAGCTTTATATATTGTTCCGGGTGGGCGTTGTATTGGTTTTTTGGAAGTTTTAGACCTGTAAGAGAAAAATTTAAATGGTTGGGAAAGGCCACGGGATGTAGAAATATTTTTTTCACATTTTACTTCCTTGTAAAAACAGCTAAATCTATAGGCATTTTCGTACGGATAAGTTCCCAGTGAACGGTTCGTTTAGCTTTATATATTGTTACGGGTTGGTGTTGTATTGGTTTATCGGAAGTGTTAGACCTGTAAGAGAAAAATTTAAATGGTTGGGATAGGCCATGGGATGTAGAAATATTTTTTTCACATTTTATTTCCTTGTAAAAACAGGTAAATCAATAGCGATTTTCGTACGCATAAGTACCCAGTGAACGGTTCGTTTAGCTTTATATATTTTTCCGGGTGGCTGTTTTATTGGTTTTTCGGAAGTGTTAGACCTGTAAGAGAAAAATTTAAATGGTTGGGAAAGGCCATGGGATGTAGAAATATTTTTTTCACATTTTATTTCCTTGTAAAAACAGGTAAATCTAT
Organism: Paroedura picta; assembly: GCF_049243985.1. Classification (NCBI taxonomy): domain Eukaryota; kingdom Metazoa; phylum Chordata; class Lepidosauria; order Squamata; family Gekkonidae; genus Paroedura; species Paroedura picta. Next base: position 109,774,170 of record NC_135375.1, read on the forward strand.
AGGGACTTTCGTACGGATAAGTGCCAAGTGAACGGTTCGTTTAGCTTTATATATTATTCCGGTTGGGCGTTGTATTGGTTTTTCGGAAGTGTTAGACCTGTAAGAGAAAAATTTAAATGGTTGGGAAAGGCCATGGGATGTAGAAATATTTTTTTCACATTTTACTTCCTTGTAAAAAAAGGTAAATCAATAGGGATTTTCGTACGGATAAGTACCCAGTGAACGGTTCGTTTAGCTTTATATATTGTTCCGGGTGGGCGTTGTATTGGTTTTTTGGAAGTTTTAGACCTGTAAGAGAAAAATTTAAATGGTTGGGAAAGGCCATGGGACGTAGAAATATTTTTTTCACATTTTACTTCCTTGTAAAAAAAGGTAAATCAATAGGGATTTTCGTACGCATAAGTACCCAGTGAACGGTTCGTTTAGCTTTATATATTGTTCCGGGTGGGTGTTGTATTGGTTTTTCGGAAGTGTTAGACCTGTAAGAGAAAAATTTAAATGGTTGGGAAAGGCCATGGGATGTAGAAATATTTTTTTCACATTTTATTTCCTTTAAAAACAGGTAAATCTATAGGGATTTTCGTACGGATAAGTGCCCAGTGAACGGTTCGTTTAGCTTTATATATTGTTCCGGGTGGGCGTTGTATTGGTTTTTCGGAAGTGTTAGACCTGTAAGAGAAAAATTTAAATGGTTGGGATAGGCCATGGGATGTAGAAATATTTTTTTCACATTTTATTTCCTTGTTAGAACAGGTAAATCAATAGCGATTTTCGTACGCATAAGTACCAGTGAACGGTTCGTTTAGCTTTATATATTGTTCCGGGTGGCCGTTGTATTGGTTTTTCGGAAGTGTTAGACCTGTAAGAGAAAAGTTTAAATGGTTGGGATAGGACATGGGATGTAGAAATATTTTTTTCACATTTTATTTTCTTGTAAAAACAGGTAAATCAATAGCGATTTTCGTATGCATATGTACCCAGTGAACGGTTCGTTTAGCTTTATATATTGTTCCGGGTGGGCGTTGTATTGGTTTTTCGGAAGTGTTAGACCTGTAAGAGAAAAATTTAAATGGTTGGGAAAGGCCATGGGATGTAGAAATATTTTTTTCACATTTTACTTCCTTGTAAGAAAAGGTAAATCAATAGGGATTTTCGTACGGATAAGTACCCAGTGAACGGTTCGTTTAGCTTTATATATCGTTACGAGTGGGTGTTGTATTGGTTTTTCAGAAGTGTTAGACCTGTAAGAGAAAAATTTAAATGGTTGGGATAGGCCATGGGATGTAGAAATATTTTTTTCACATTTTATTTCCTTGTTAGAACAGGTAAATCAATAGCGATTTTCGTACGCGTAAGTACCCAGTGAACGGTTCATTTAGCTTTATATATTGTTCCAGGTGGGCGTTGTATTGGTTTTTCGGAAGTGTTAGACCTGTAAGAGAAAAATTTAAATGGTTGGGAAAGGCCATGGGATGTAGAAATAATTTTTTCACATTTTACTTCCATGTAAAAACAGGTAAATCAATAGGGATTTTCGTATGGATATGTACCCAGCGAACGGTTCGTTTAGCTTTATATATTGTTCCGGGTGGCCGTTGTATTGGTTTTTCGGAAGTGTTAGACGTGGAAGAGAAAAATTTAAATGGTTGGGATAGGCCATGGGATGTAGAAATATTTTTTTCACATTTTATTTCCTTGTTAGAACAGGTAAATCAATAGCGATTTTCGTACGCAAAAGTACCAGTGAACGGTTCGTTTAGCTTTATATATTGTTCCGGGTGGCCGTTGTATTGGTTTTTCGGAAGTGTTAGACCTGTAAGAGAAAAGTTTAAATGGTTGGGATAGGCCATGGGATGTAGAAATATTTTTTTCACATTTTATTTTCTTGTAAAAACAGGTAAATCAATTGCGATTTTCGTATGCATATGTACCCAGTGAACGGTTCATTTAGCTTTATATATTGTTCCGGTTGGGCGTTGTATTGGTTTTTCGGAAGTGTTAGACCTGTAAGAGAAAAATTTAAATGGTTGGGAAAGGCCATGGGATGTAGAAATATTTTTTTCACATTTTACTTCCTTGTAAGAAAAGGTAAATCAATAGGGATTTTCGTACGGATAAGTACCCAGTGAACGGTTCGTTTAGCTTTATATATTGTTCCGGGTGGGCGTTGTATTGTTTTTTTGGAAGTTTTAGACCTGTAAGAGAAAAATTTAAATAGTTGGGAACGGCCATGGGATGTAGAAATATTTTTTTCACATTTTACTTCCTTGTAAAAACAGGTAAATCAATAGGGATTTTCGTACCTATAAGTACCCAGTGAACGGTTCGTTTAGCTTTATATATTGTTACGGGTGGGTGTTGTATTGGTTTTTCAGAAGTGTTAGACCTGTAAGAGAAAAATTTAAATGGTTGGGATAGGCCATGGGATTTAGAAATATTTTTTTCACATTTTATTTCCTTGTAAAAAAAGGTAAATCAATAGGGATTTTCGTACGGATAAGTGCCCAGTGAACGGTTCGTTTAGCTTTATATATTGTTACGGGTGGGTGTTGTATGGGTTTTTCGGAAGTGTTAGACCTGTAAGAGAAAAATTTAAATGGTTGGGAAAGGCCATGGGATGTAGAAATATTTTTTTCACATTTTATTTCCTTGTAAAAACAGGTAAATCTATAGGGATTTTCGTACGGATAAGTACCCAGTGAACGGTTCGTTTAGCTTTATATATTATTCCAGTTGGGCGTTGTATTGGTTTTTCGGAAGTGTTAGACCTGTAAGAGAAAAATTTAAATGGTTGGGAAAGGCCATGGGATGTAGAAATATTTTTTTCTCATTTTACTTCCTTGTAAAAAAAGGTAAATCAATAGGGATTTTCGTACGGATAAGTGCCCAGTGAACGGTTCGTTTAGCTTTATATATTGTTATGGGTGAGTGTTGTATTGGTTTTTCGGAAGTGTTAGACCTGTAAGAGAAAAATTTAAATGGTTGGGATAGGCCATGGGATGTAGAAATATTTTTTTCACATTTTATTTCCTTGTAAAAACAGGTAAATCAATAGCGATTTTCGTACGCATAAGTACCCAGAGAACGGTTCGTTTAGCTTTATATATTGTTCCGGGTGGGCGTTGTATTGGTTTTTTGGAAGTTTTAGACCTGTAAGAGAAAAATTTAAATGGTTGGGAAAGGCCACGGGATGTAGAAATATTTTTTTCACATTTTACTTCCTTGTAAAAACAGCTAAATCTATAGGCATTTTCGTACGGATAAGTTCCCAGTGAACGGTTCGTTTAGCTTTATATATTGTTACGGGTTGGTGTTGTATTGGTTTATCGGAAGTGTTAGACCTGTAAGAGAAAAATTTAAATGGTTGGGATAGGCCATGGGATGTAGAAATATTTTTTTCACATTTTATTTCCTTGTAAAAACAGGTAAATCAATAGCGATTTTCGTATGCATAAGTACCCAGTGAACGGTTCGTTTAGCTTTATATATTTTTCCGGGTGGCTGTTTTATTGGTTTTTCGGAAGTGTTAGACCTGTAAGAGAAAAATTTAAATGGTTGGGAAAGGCCATGGGATGTAGAAATATTTTTTTCACATTTTATTTCCTTGTAAAAACAGGTAAATCTATAGGGACTTTCGTACGGATAAGTGCCAAGTGAACGGTTCGTTTAGCTTTATATATTATTCCGGTTGGGCGTTGTATTGGTTTTTCGGAAGTGTTAGACCTGTAAGAGAAAAATTTAAATGGTTGGGAAAGGCCATGGGATGTAGAAATATTTTTTTCACATTTTACTTCCTTGTAAAAAAAGGTAAATCAATAGGGATTTTCGTACGGATAAGTACCCAGTGAACGGTTCGTTTAGCTTTATATATTGTTCCAGGTGGGTGTTGTATTGGTTTTTCGGAAGTGTTAGACCTCTAAGAGAAAAATTTAAATGGTTGGGAAAGGCCATGGGATGTAGAAATATTTTTTTCACATTTTATTTCCTTTAAAAACAGGTAAATCTAAAGGGATTTTCGTACGGATAAGTGCCCAGTGAACGGTTCGTTTAGCTTTATATATTGTTCCGGGTGGGCGTTGTATTGGTTTTTCGGAAGTGTTAGACCTATAAGAGAAAAATTTAAATGGTTGGGATAGGCCATGGGATGTAGAAATATTTTTTTCACATTTTATTTCCTTGTTAGAACAGGTAAATCAATAGCGATTTTCGTACGCATAAGTACCAGTGAACGGTTCGTTTAGCTTTATATATTGTTCCGGGTGGCCGTTGTATTGGTTTTTTGGAAGTTTTAGACCTGTAAGAGAAAAATTTAAATGGTTGGGAAAGGCCACGGGATGTAGAAATATTTTTTTCACATTTTACTTCCTTGTAAAAACAGCTAAATCTATAGGCATTTTCGTACGGATAAGTTCCCAGTGAACGGTTCGTTTAGCTTTATATATTGTTACGGGTTGGTGTTGTATTGGTTTATCGGAAGTGTTAGACCTGTAAGAGAAAAATTTAAATGGTTGGGATAGGCCATGGGATGTAGAAATATTTTTTTCACATTTTATTTCCTTGTAAAAACAGGTAAATCAATAGCGATTTTCGTACGCATAAGTACCCAGTGAACGGTTCGTTTAGCTTTATATATTTTTCCGGGTGGCTGTTTTATTGGTTTTTCGGAAGTGTTAGACCTGTAAGAGAAAAATTTAAATGGTTGGGAAAGGCCATGGGATGTAGAAATATTTTTTTCACATTTTATTTCCTTGTAAAAACAGGTAAATCTATAGGGACTTTCGTACGGATAAGTGCCAAGTGAACGGTTCGTTTAGCTTTATATATTATTCCGGTTGGGCGTTGTATTGGTTTTTCGGAAGTGTTAGACCTGTAAGAGAAAAATTTAAATGGTTGGGAAAGGCCATGGGATGTAGAAATATTTTTTTCACATTTTACTTCCTTGTAAAAAAAGGTAAATCAATAGGGATTTTCGTACGGATAAGTACCCAGTGAACGGTTCGTTTAGCTTTATATATTGTTCCGGGTGGGTGTTGTATTGGTTTTTCGGAAGTGTTAGACCTGTAAGAGAAAAATTTAAATGGTTGGGAAAGGCCATGGGATGTAGAAATATTTTTTTCACATTTTATTTCCTTTAAAAACAGGTAAATCTAAAGGGATTTTCGTACGGATAAGTGCCCAGTGAACGGTTCGTTTAGCTTTATATATTGTTCCGGGTGGGCGTTGTATTGGTTTTTCGGAAGTGTTAGACCTATAAGAGAAAAATTTAAATGGTTGGGATAGGCCATGGGATGTAGAAATTTTTTTTTCACATTTTATTTCCTTGTTAGAACAGGTAAATCAATAGCGATTTTCGTACGCATAAGTACCAGTGAACGGTTCGTTTAGCTTTATATATTGTTCCGGGTGGCCGTTGTATTGGTTTTTCGGAAGTGTTAGACCTGTAAGAGAAAAGTTTAAATGGTTGGGATAGGACATGGGATGTAGAAATATTTTTTTCACATTTTATTTTCTTGTAAAAACAGGTAAATCAATAGCGATTTTCGTATGCATATGTACCCAGTGAACGGTTCGTTTAGCTTTATATATTGTTCCGGGTGGGCGTTGTATTGGTTTTTCGGAAGTGTTAGACCTGTAAGAGAAAAATTTAAATGGTTGGGAAAGGCCATGGGATGTAGAAATATTTTTTTCACATTTTACTTCCTTGTAAGAAAAGGTAAATCAATAGCGATTTTCGTACGGATAAGTACCCAGTGAACGGTTCGTTTAGCTTTATATATCGTTACGAGTGGGTGTTGTATTGGTTTTTCAGAAGTGTTAGACCTGTAAGAGAAAAATTTAAATGGTTGGGATAGGCCATGGGATGTAGAAATATTTTTTTCACATTTTATTTCCTTGTTAGAACAGGTAAATCAATAGCGATTTTCGTACGCGTAAGTACCCAGTGAACGGTTCATTTAGCTTTATATATTGTTCCGGGTGGGCGTTGTATTGGTTTTTCGGAAGTGTTAGACCTGTAAGAGAAAAATTTAAATGGTTGGGATAGGCCATGGGATGTAGAAATATTTTTTTCACATTTTATTTCCTTGTAAAAACAGGTAAATCAATAGCGATTTTCGTACGGATAAGTACCCAGTGAACGGTTCGTTTAGCTTTATATATTGTTCCGGGTGGGCGTTGTATTGGTTTTTCGGAAGTGTTAGACCTGTAAGAGAAAAATTTAAATGGTTGGGAAAGGCCATGGGATGTAGAAATATTTTTTTCACATTTTATTTCCTTGTAAAAACAGGTAAATCAATAGCGGTTTTCGTACTCATAAGTACCAAGTGAACGGTTCGTTTAGCTTTATATATTGTTCCGGGTGGGCGTTGTATTGGTTTTTCTGAAGTGTTAGACCTCTAAGAGAAAAATTTAAACGGTTGGGAATGGCCATGGGATGTAGAAATATTTTTTTCACATTTTATTTCCTTGTAAAAACAGGTAAATCTATAGGGATTTTCGTACGGATAAGTGCCCAGTGAACGGTTCGTTTAGCTTTATATATTGTTCCGGTTGGGCGTTGTATTTGTTTTTTGGAAGTGTTAGACCTGTAAGAGAAAAATGTAAATGGTTGGGAAAGGCCATGGGATATAGAAATATTTTTTTCACATTTTACTTCCTTGTAAAAACAAGTAAATCAATAGGGATTTTCGTACGGATAAGTACCCAGTGAATGGTTCGTTTAGCTTTATATATTGTTACGGGTAGGCGTTGTATTGGTTTTTCGGAAGTGTTAGACCTGTAAGAGAAAAATTTAAATGGTTGGGAAAGGCCATGGGATGTAGAAATATTTTTTTCACATTTTACTTCCTTGTAAAAAAAGGTAGATCAATAGGGATTTTCGTACGGATAAGTACCCAGTGAACGGTTCGTTTAGCTTTATATATTGTTCCGGTTGGGCGTTGTATTGGTTTTTCGGAAGTGTTAGACCTGTAAGAGAAAAATTTAAATGGTTGGGAAAGGCCATGGGATGTAGAAATATTTTTTTCACATTTTACTTCCTTGTAAAAACAAGTAAATCAATAGGGATTTTCGTACGGATAAGTACCCAGTGAACGGTTCGTTTAGCTTTATATATTGTTACGGGTGGGGGTTGTATTGGTTTTTCGGAAGTGTTAGACCTGTAAGAGAAAAATTTAAATGGTTGGGATAGGCCATGGGATGTAGAAATATTTTTTTCACATTTTATTTCCTTGTTAGAACAGGTAAATCAATAGCGATTTTCGTACGCATAAGTATCCAGTGAACGGTTCGTTTAGCTTTATATATTGTTCCGGGTGGCCGTTGTATTGGTTTTTCGGAAGTGTTAGACCTGTAAGAGAAAAATTTAAATGGTTGGGAAAGGCCATGGGATGTAGAAATAATTTTTTCACATTTTACTTCCTTGTAAAAACAGGTAAATCAATAGGGATTTTCGTACGTATAAGTACCCAGTGAAAGGTTCGTTTAGCTTTATATATTGTTACGGGTGGGTGTTGTATTGGTTTTTCGGAAGTGTTAGACCTGTAAGAGAAAAATTTAAATGGTTGGGATAGGCCATGGGATGTAGAAATATTTTTTTCACATTTTATTTCCTTGTTAGAACAGGTAAATCAATAGCGATTTTCGTACGCATAAGTACCAGTGAACGGTTCGTTTAGCTTTATATATTGTTCCGGGTGGCCGTTGTATTGGTTTTTCGGAAGTGTTAGACCTGTAAGAGAAAGGTTTAAATGGTTGGGATAGGCCATGGGATGTAGAAATATTTTTTTCACATTTTATTTTCTTGTAAAAACAGGTAAATCAATAGCGATTTTCGTACGCATATGTACCCAGTGAACGGTTCATTTAGATTTATATATTGTTCCGGGTGGGCGTTGTATTGGTTTTTCGGAAGTGTTAGACCTGTAAGAGAAAAATTTAAATGGTTGGGAAAGGCCATGGGATGTAGAAATATTTTTTTCACATTTTATTTCCTTGTTAGAACAGGTAAATCAATAGCGATTTTCGTACGCATAAGTACCAGTGAACGGTTCGTTTAGCTTTATATATTGTTCCGGGTGGCCGTTGTATTGGTTTTTCGGAAGTGTTAGACCTGTAAGAGAAAAATTTAAATGGTTGGGATAGGCCATGGGATGTAGAAATATTTTTTTCACATTTTACTTCCTTGTAAAAAAAGGTAAATCAATAGGGATTTTCGTACAGATAAGTACCCAGTGAACGGTTCGTTTAGCTTTATATATTGTTCCGGGTGGCCGTTGTATTGGTTTTTCGGAAGTGTTAGACCTGTAAGAGAAAAATTTAAATGGTTGGGATAGGCCATGGGATGTAGAAATATTTTTTTCACATTTTACTTCCTTGTAAAAAAAGGTAGATCAATAGGGATTTTCGTACGGATAAGTACCCAGTGAACGGTTCGTTTAGCTTTATATATTGTTCCGGTTGGGCGTTGTATTGGTTTTTCGGAAGTGTTAGACCTGTAAGAGAAAAATTTAAATGGTTGGGAAAGGCCATGGGATGTAGAAATATTTTTTTCACATTTTACTTCCTTGTAAAAACAAGTAAATCAATAGGGATTTTCGTACGGATAAGTACCCAGTGAACGGTTCGTTTAGCTTTATATATTGTTACGGGTGGGGGTTGTATTGGTTTTTCGGAAGTGTTAGACCTGTAAGAGAAAAATTTAAATGGTTGGGATAGGCCATGGGATGTAGAAATATTTTTTTCACATTTTATTTCCTTGTTAGAACAGGTAAATCAATAGCGATTTTCGTACGCATAAGTATCCAGTGAACGGTTCGTTTAGCTTTATATATTGTTCCGGGTGGCCGTTGTATTGGTTTTTCGGAAGTGTTAGACCTGTAAGAGAAAAATTTAAATGGTTGGGAAAGGCCATGGGATGTAGAAATAATTTTTTCACATTTTACTTCCTTGTAAAAACAGGTAAATCAATAGGGATTTTCGTACGTATAAGTACCCAGTGAAAGGTTCGTTTAGCTTTATATATTGTTACGGGTGGGTGTTGTATTGGTTTTTCGGAAGTGTTAGACCTGTAAGAGAAAAATTTAAATGGTTGGGATAGGCCATGGGATGTAGAAATATTTTTTTCACATTTTATTTCCTTGTTAGAACAGGTAAATCAATAGCGATTTTCGTACGCATAAGTACCAGTGAACGGTTCGTTTAGCTTTATATATTGTTCCGGGTGGCCGTTGTATTGGTTTTTCGGAAGTGTTAGACCTGTAAGAGAAAGGTTTAAATGGTTGGGATAGGCCATGGGATGTAGAAATATTTTTTTCACATTTTATTTTCTTGTAAAAACAGGTAAATCAATAGCGATTTTCGTACGCATATGTACCCAGTGAACGGTTCATTTAGATTTATATATTGTTCCGGGTGGGCGTTGTATTGGTTTTTCGGAAGTGTTAGACCTGTAAGAGAAAAATTTAAATGGTTGGGAAAGGCCATGGGATGTAGAAATATTTTTTTCACATTTTATTTCCTTGTTAGAACAGGTAAATCAATAGCGATTTTCGTACGCATAAGTACCAGTGAACGGTTCGTTTAGCTTTATATATTGTTCCGGGTGGCCGTTGTATTGGTTTTTCGGAAGTGTTAGACCTGTAAGAGAAAAATTTAAATGGTTGGGATAGGCCATGGGATGTAGAAATATTTTTTTCACATTTTACTTCCTTGTAAAAAAAGGTAAATCAATAGGGATTTTCGTACAGATAAGTACCCAGTGAACGGTTCGTTTAGCTTTATATATTGTTCCGGGTGGCCGTTGTATTGGTTTTTCGGAAGTGTTAGACCTGTAAGAGAAAAATTTAAATGGTTGGGATAGGCCATGGGATGTAGAAATATTTTTTTCACATTTTACTTCCTTGTAAAAAAAGGTAAATCAATAGGGATTTTCGTACGGATAAGTACCCAGTGAACGGTTCGTTTAGCTTTATATATTGTTCCAGGTGGGCGTTGTATTGGTTTTTCGGAAGTCTTAGACCTGTAAGAGAAAAATTTAAATGGTTGGGAAAGGCCATGGGATGTAGAAATATTTTTTTCACATTTTATTTCCTTGTAAAAACAGGTAAATCAATAGCGGTTTTCGTACGCATAAGTACCAAGTGAACGGTTCGTTTAGCTTTATATATTGTTCCGGGTGGGCGTTGTATTGGTTTTTCTGAAGTGTTAGACCTCTAAGAGAAAAATTTAAACGGTTGGGAATGGCCATGGGATGTAGAAATATTTTTTTCACATTTTATTTCCTTGTAAAAACAGGTAAATCTATAGGGATTTTCGTACGGATAAGTGCCCAGTGAACGGTTCGTTTAGCTTTATATATTGTTCTGGTTGGGCGTTGTATTTGTTTTTTGGAAGTGTTAGACCTGTAAGAGAAAAATGTAAATGGTTGGGAAAGGCCATGGGATATAGAAATATTTTTTTCACATTTTACTTCCTTGTAAAAACAAGTAAATCAATAGGGATTTTCGTACGGATAAGTACCCAGTGAATGGTTCGTTTAGCTTTATATATTGTTACGGGTGGGCGTTGTATTGGGTTTTCGGAAGTGTTAGACCTGTAAGAGAAAAATTTAAATGGTTGGGAAAGGCCATGGGATGTAGAAATATTTTTTTCACATTTTACTTCCTTGTAAAAAAAGGTAGATCAATAGGGATTTTCGTACGGATAAGTACCCAGTGAACGGTTCGTTTAGCTTTATATATTGTTCCGGTTGGGCGTTGTATTGGTTTTTCGGAAGTGTTAGACCTGTAAGAGAAAAATTTAAATGGTTGGGAAAGGCCATGGGATGTAGAAATATTTTTTTCACATTTTACTTCCTTGTAAAAACAAGTAAATCAATAGGGATTTTCGTACGGATAAGTACCCAGTGAACGGTTCGTTTAGCTTTATATATTGTTACGGGTGGGGGTTGTATTGGTTTTTCGGAAGTGTTAGACCTGTAAGAGAAAAATTTAAATGGTTGGGATAGGCCATGGGATGTAGAAATATTTTTTTCACATTTTATTTCCTTGTTAGAACAGGTAAATCAATAGCGATTTTCGTACGCATAAGTATCCAGTGAACCGTTCGTTTAGCTTTATATTTTGTTCCGGGTAGCCGTTGTATTGGTTTTTCGGAAGTGTTAGACCTGTAAGAGAAAAATTTAAATGGTTGGGAAAGGCCATGGGATGTAGAAATATTTTTTTCACATTTTACTTCCTTGTAAAAACAGGTAAATCAATAGGGATTTTCGTACGTATAAGTACCCAGTGAAAGGTTCGTTTAGCTTTATATATTGTTACGGGTGGGTGTTGTATTGGTTTTTCGGAAGTGTTAGACCTGTAAGAGAAAAATTTAAATGGTTGGGATAGGCCATGGGATGTAGAAATATTTTTTTCACATTTTATTTCCTTGTTAGAACAGGTAAATCAATAGCGATTTTCGTACGCATATGTACCCAGTGAACGGTTCATTTAGATTTATATATTGTTCCGGGTGGGCGTTGTATTGGTTTTTCGGAAGTGTTAGACCTGTAAGAGAAAAATTTAAATGGTTAGGAAAGGCCATGGGATGTAGAAATATTTTTTTCACATTTTATTTCCTTGTAAAAACAGGTAAATCTATAGGGATTTTCGTACGGATAAGTGCCCAGTGAACGGTTCATTTAGCTTTATATATTGTTCCGGTTGGGCGTTGTATTGGTTTTTTGGAAGTGTTAGACCTGTAAGAGAAAAATTTAAATGGTTGGGAAAGGCCATGGGATATAGAAATATTTTTTTCACATTTTACTTCCTTGTAAAAACAAGTAAATCAATAGGGATTTTCGTACGGATAAGTACCCAGTGAATGGTTCGTTTAGCTTTATATATTGTTACGGGTCGGCGTTGTATTGGTTTTTCGGAAGTGTTAGACCTGTAAGAGAAAAATTTAAATGGTTGGGAAAGGCCATGGGATGTAGAAATATTTTTTTCACATTTTACTTCCTTGTAAAAAAAGGTAGATCAATAGTGATTTTCGTACGGATAAGTACCCAGTGAACGGTTCGTTTAGCTTTATATATTGTTCCGGTTGGGCGTTGTATTGGTTTTTCGGAAGTGTTAGACCTGTAAGAGAAAAATTTAAATGGTTGGGAAAGGCCATGGGATGTAGAAATATTTTTTTCACATTTTACTTCCTTGTAAAAACAAGTAAATCAATAGGGATTTTCGTACGGATAAGTACCCAGTGAACGGTTGGTTTAGCTTTATATATTGTTACGGGTGGGGGTTGTATTGGTTTTTCGGAAGTGTTAGACCTGTACGAGAAAAATTTAAACGGTTGGGATAGGCCATGGGATGTAGAAATATTTTTTTCACATTTTATTTCCTTGTTAGAACAGGTAAATCAATAGCGATTTTCGTACGCATAAGTACCCAGTGAACGGTTCGTTTAGCTTTATATATTGTTCCGGGTGGCCGTTGTATTGGTTTTTCGGAAGTGTTAGACCTGTAAGAGAAAAATTTAAATGGTTGGGAAAGGCCATGGGATGTAGAAATAATTTTTTCACATTTTACTTCCTTGTAAAAACAGGTAAATCAATAGGGATTTTCGTACGTATAAGTACCCAGTGAAAGGTTCGTTTAGCTTTATATATTGTTACGGGTGGGTGTTGTATTGGTTTTTCAGAAGTGTTAGACCTGTAAGAGAAAAATTTAAATGGTTGGGATAGGCCATGGGATGTAGAAATATTTTTTTCACATTTTATTTCCTTGTTAGAACAGGTAAATCAATAGCGATTTTCGTACGCATAAGTACCAGTGAACGGTTCGTTTAGCTTTATATATTGTTCCGGGTGGGCGTTGTATTGGTTTTTCGGAAGTGTTAGACCTGTAAGAGAAAAATTTAAATGGTTGGGATAGGCCATGGGATGTAGAAATATTTTTTTCACATTTTATTTTCTTGTAAAAACAGGTAAATCAATAGCGATTTTCGTACGCATATGTACCCAGTGAACGGTTCATTTAGATTTATATATTGTTCCGGGTGGGCGTTGTATTGGTTTTTCGGAAGTGTTAGACCTGTAAGAGAAAAATTTAAATGGTTGGGAAAGGCCATGGGATGTAGAAATATTTTTTTCACATTTTATTTCCTTGTAAAAACAGGTAAATCTATAGGGATTTTCGTACGGATAAGTGCCCAGTGAACGGTTCGTTTAGCTTTATATATTGTTCCGGTTGGGCGTTGTATTGGTTTTTTGGAAGTGTTAGACCTGTAAGAGAAAAATTTAAATGGTTGGGAAAGGCCATGGGATATAGAAATATTTTTTTCACATTTTACTTCCTTGTAAAAACAAGTAAATCAATAGGGATTTTCGTACGGATAAGTACCCAGTGAATGGTTCGTTTAGCTTTATATATTGTTACGAGTCGGCGTTGTATTGGTTTTTCGGAAGTGTTAGACCTGTAAGAGAAAAATTTAAATGGTTGGGAAAGGCCATGGGATGTAGAAATATTTTTTTCACATTTTACTTCCTTGTAAAAAAAGGTAGATCAATAGTGATTTTCGTACGGATAAGTACCCAGTGAACGGTTCGTTTAGCTTTATATATTGTTCCGGTTGGGCGTTGTATTGGTTTTTCGGAAGTGTTAGACCTGTAAGAGAAAAATTTAAATGGTTGGGAAAGGCCATGGGATGTAGAAATATTTTTTTCACATTTTACTTCCTTGTAAAAAAAGGTAGATCAATAGTGATTTTCGTACGGATAAGTACCCAGTGAACGGTTCGTTTAGCTTTATATATTGTTCCGGTTGGGCGTTGTATTGGTTTTTCGGAAGTGTTAGACCTGTAAGAGAAAAATTTAAATGGTTGGGAAAGGCCATGGGATGTAGAAATATTTTTTTCACATTTTACTTCCTTGTAAAAACAAGTAAATCAATAGGGATTTTCGTACGGATAAGTACCCAGTGAACGGTTGGTTTAGCTTTATATATTGTTACGGGTGGGGGTTGTATTGGTTTTTCGGAAGTGTTAGACCTGTAAGAGAAAAATTTAAACGGTTGGGATAGGCCATGGGATGTAGAAATATTTTTTTCACATTTTATTTCCTTGTTAGAACAGGTAAATCAATAGCGATTTTCGTACGCATAAGTACCCAGTGAACGGTTCGTTTAGCTTTATATATTGTTCCGGGTGGCCGTTGTATTGGTTTTTCGGAAGTGTTAGACCTGTAAGAGAAAAATTTAAATGGTTGGGAAAGGCCATGGGATGTAGAAATAATTTTTTCACATTTTACTTCCTTGTAAAAACAGGTAAATCAATAGGGATTTTCGTACGTATAAGTACCCAGTGAAAGGTTCGTTTAGCTTTATATATTGTTACGGGTGGGTGTTGTATTGGTTTTTCAGAAGTGTTAGACCTGTAAGAGAAAAATTTAAATGGTTGGGATAGGCCATGGGATGTAGAAATATTTTTTTCACATTTTATTTCCTTGTTAGAACAGGTAAATCAATAGCGATTTTCGTACGCATAAGTACCAGTGAACGGTTCGTTTAGCTTTATATATTGTTCCGGGTGGGCGTTGTATTGGTTTTTCGGAAGTGTTAGACCTGTAAGAGAAAAATTTAAATGGTTGGGATAGGCCATGGGATGTAGAAATATTTTTTTCACATTTTATTTTCTTGTAAAAACAGGTAAATCTATAGGGATTTTCGTACGGATAAGTGCCCAGTGAACGGTTCGTTTAGCTTTATATATTGTTCCGGTTGGGCGTTGTATTGGTTTTTTGGAAGTGTTAGACCTGTAAGAGAAAAATTTAAATGGTTGGGAAAGGCCATGGGATATAGAAATATTTTTTTCACATTTTACTTCCTTGTAAAAACAAGTAAATCAATAGGGATTTTCGTACGGATAAGTACCCAGTGAATGGTTCGATTAGCTTTATATATTGTTACGGGTCGGCGTTGTATTGGTTTTTCGGAAGTGTTAGACCTGTAAGAGAAAAATTTAAATGGTTGGGAAAGGCCATGGGATGTAGAAATATTTTTTTCACATTTTACTTCCTTGTAAAAAAAGGTAGATCAATAGTGATTTTCGTACGGATAAGTACCCAGTGAACGGTTCGTTTAGCTTTATATATTGTTCCGGTTGGGCGTTATATTGGTTTTTCGGAAGTGTTAGACCTGTAAGAGAAAAATTTAAACGGTTGGGATAGGCCATGGGATGTAGAAATATTTTTTTCACATTTTATTTCCTTGTTAGAACAGGTAAATCAATAGCGATTTTCGTACGCATAAGTACCCAGTGAACGGTTCGTTTAGCTTTATATATTGTTCCGGGTGGCCGTTGTATTGGTTTTTCGGAAGTGTTAGAACTGTAAGAGAAAAATTTAAATGGTTGGGAAAGGCCATGGGATGTAGAAATAATTTTTTCACATTTTACTTCCTTGTAAAAACAGGTAAATCAATAGGGATTTTCGTACGTATAAGTACCCAGTGAAAGGTTCGTTTAGCTTTATATATTGTTACGGGTGGGTGTTGTATTGGTTTTTCAGAAGTGTTAGACCTGTAAGAGAAAAATTTAAATGGTTGGGATAGGCCATGGGATGTAGAAATATTTTTTTCACATTTTATTTCCTTGTTAGAACAGGTAAATCAATAGCGATTTTCGTACGCATAAGTACCAGTGAACGGTTCGTTTAGCTTTATATATTGTTCCGGGTGGGCGTTGTATTGGTTTTTCGGAAGTGTTAGACCTGTAAGAGAAAAATTTAAATGGTTGGGAAAGGCCATGGGATGTAGAAATATTTTTTTCACATTTTATTTTCTTGTAAAAACAGGTAAATCAATAGCGATTTTCGTACGCATATGTACCCAGTGAACGGTTCATTTAGCTTTATATATTGTTCCGGGTGGGCGTTGTATTGGTTTTTCGGAAGTGTTAGACCTGTAAGAGAAAAATTTAAATGGTTGGGAAAGGCCATGGGATGTAGAAATATTTTTTTCACATTTTACTTCCTTGTAAGAAAAGGTAAATCAATAGGGAATTTCGTACGGATAAGTACCCAGTGAACGGTTCGTTTAGCTTTATATATTGTTCCGGGTGGGCGTTGTATTGGTTTTTCGGAAGTTTTAGACCTGTAAGAGAAAAATTTAAATGGTTGGGAACGGCCATGGGATGTAGAAATATTTTTTTCACATTTTACTTCCTTGTAAAAACAGGTAAATCAATAGAGATTTTCGTACGGATAAGTGCCCAGTGAACGGTTCGTTTAGCTTTATATATTGTTCCGGTTGGGCGTTGTATTGGTTTTTTGGAAGTGTTAGACCTGCAAGAGAAAAATTTAAATGGTTGGGAAAGGCCATGGGATATAGAAATATTTTTTTCACATTTTACTTCCTTGTAAAAACAAGTAAATCAATAGGGATTTTCGTACGGATAAGTACCCAGTGAATGGTTCGTTTAGCTTTATATATTGTTACGGGTCGGCGTTGTATTGGTTTTTCGGAAGTGTTAGACCTGTAAGAGAAAAATTTAAATGGTTGGGAAAGGCCATGGGATGTAGAAATATTTTTTTCACATTTTACTTCCTTGTAAAAAAAGGTAGATCAATAGGGATTTTCGTACGGATAAGTACCCAGTGAACGGTTCGTTTAGCTTTATATATTGTTCCGGTTGGGCGTTGTATTGGTTTTTCGGAAGTGTTAGACCTGTAAGAGAAAAATTTAAATGGTTGGGAAAGGCCATGGGATGTAGAAATATTTTTTTCACATTTTACTTCCTTGTAAAAACAAGTAAATCAATAGGGATTTTCGTACGGATAAGTACCCAGTGAACGGTTGGTTTAGCTTTATATATTGTTACGGGTGGGGATTGTATTGGTTTTTCGGAAGTGTTATACCTGTAAGAGAAAAATTTAAATGGTTGGGATAGGCCATGGGATGTAGAAATATTTTTTTCACATTTTATTTCCTTGTTAGAACAGGTAAATCAATAGCGATTTTCGTACGCATAAGTACCCAGTGAACGGTTCGTTTAGCTTTATATATTGTTCCGGGTGGCCGTTGTATTGGTTTTTCGGAAGTGTTAGACCTGTAAGAGAAAAATTTAAATGGTTGGGAAAGGCCATGGGATGTAGAAATAATTTTTTCACATTTTACTTCCTTGTAAAAACAGGTAAATCAATAGGGATTTTCGTACGTATAAGTACCCAGTGAAAGGTTCGTTTAGCTTTATATATTGTTACGGGTGGGCGTTGTATTGGTTTTTCGGAAGTGTTAGACCTGTAAGAGAAAAATTTAAATGGTTGGGATAGGCCATGGGATGTAGAAATATTTTTTTCACATTTTATTTCCTTGTTAGAACAGGTAAATCAATAGCGATTTTCGTACGCATAAGTACCAGTGAACGGTTCGTTTAGCTTTATATATTGTTCCGGGTGGGCGTTGTATTGGTTTTTCGGAAGTGTTAGACCTGTAAGAGAAAAATTTAAATGGTTGGGAAAGGCCATGGGATGTAGAAATATTTTTTTCACATTTTATTTTCTTGTAAAAACAGGTAAATCAATAGCGATTTTCGTACGCATATGTACCCAGTGAACGGTTCATTTAGCTTTATATATTGTTCCGGGTGGGCGTTGTATTGGTTTTTCGGAAGTGTTAGACCTGTAAGAGAAAAATTTAAATGGTTGGGAAAGGCCATGGGATGTAGAAATATTTTTTTCACATTTTACTTCCTTGTAAGAAAAGGTAAATCAATAGGGAATTTCGTACGGATAAGTACCCAGTGAACGGTTCGTTTAGCTTTATATATTGTTCCGGGTGGGCGTTGTATTGGTTTTTCGGAAGTTTTAGACCTGTAAGAGAAAAATTTAAATGGTTGGGAACGGCCATGGGATGTAGAAATATTTTTTTCACATTTTACTTCCTTGTAAAAACAGGTAAATCAATAGGGATTTTCGTACGGATAAGTACCCAGTGAACGGTTCGTTTAGCTTTATATATTGTTACGGGTGGGCGTTGTATTGGTTTTTCGGAAGTGATAGACCTGTAAGAGAAAAATTTAAATGGTTGGGATAGGCCATGGGATGTAGAAATATTTTTTTCACATTTTATTTCCTTGTAAAAACAGGTAAATCTATAGGGATTTTCGTACGTATAAGTACCCAGTGAAAGGTTCGTTTAGCTTTATATATTGTTACGGGTGGGTGTTGTATTGGTTTTTCGGAAGTGTTAGACCTGTAAGAGAAAAATTTAAATGGTTGGGATAGGCCATGG
The DNA here is from genome assembly GCF_049243985.1 of Paroedura picta. Classification (NCBI taxonomy): domain Eukaryota; kingdom Metazoa; phylum Chordata; class Lepidosauria; order Squamata; family Gekkonidae; genus Paroedura; species Paroedura picta. Next base: position 109,792,436 of record NC_135375.1, read on the forward strand.
GATGTAGAAATATTTTTTTCACATTTTATTTCCTTATTAGAACAGGTAAATCAATAGCGATTTTCGTACGCATAAGTACCAGTGAACGGTTCGTTTAGCTTTATATATTGTTCCGGGTGGGCGTTGTATTGGTTTTTCGGAAGTGTTAGACCTGTAAGAGAAAAATTTAAACGGTTGGGAAAGGCCATGGGATGTAGAAATATTTTTTTCACATTTTATTTTCTTGTAAAAACAGGTAAATCAATAGCGATTTTCGTACGCATATGTACCCAGTGAACGGTTCATTTAGCTTTATATATTGTTCCGGGTGGGCGTTGTATTGGTTTTTCGGAAGTGTTAGACCTGTAAGAGAAAAATTTAAATGGTTGGGAAAGGCCATGGGATGTAGAAATATTTTTTTCACATTTTACTTCCTTGTAAGAAAAGGTAAATCAATAGGGAATTTCGTACGGATAAGTACCCAGTGAACGGTTCGTTTAGCTTTATATATTGTTCCGGGTGGGCGTTGTATTAGTTTTTCGGTAGTTTTAGACCTGTAAGAGAAAAATTTAAATGGTTGGGAACGGTCATGGGATGTAGAAATATTTTTTTCACATTTTACTTCCTTGTAAAAACAGGTAAATCAATAGGGATTTTCGTACGGATAAGTACCCAGTGAACGGTTCGTTTAGCTTTATATATTGTTACGGGTGGGCGTTGTATTGGTTTTTCGGAAGTGATAGACCTGTAAGAGAAAAATTTAAATGGTTGGGATAGGCCATGGGATGTAGAAATATTTTTTTCACATTTTATTTCCATGTAAAAACAGGTAAATCTATAGGGATTTTCGTACGGATAAGTGCCCAGTGAACGGTTCGTTTAGCTTTATATATTGTTCCGGTTGGGCGTTGTATTGGTTTTTCGGAAGTGTTAGACCTGTAAGAGAAAAATTTAAATGGTTGGGAAAGGCCATGGGATGTAGAAATATTTTTTTCACATTTTACTTCCTTGTAAGAAAAGGTAAATCAATAGGGATTTTCGTACGCATAAGTACCCAGTGAACGGTTCGTTTAGCTTTATATTTTGTTCCGGGTGGCCATTATATTGGTTTTTCGGAAGTGTTAGACCTGTAAGAGAAAAATTTAAATGGTTGGGATAGGCCATGGGATGTAGAAATATTTTTTTCACATTTTATTTCCTTGTAAAAACAGGTAAATCAATAGCGATTTTCGTATGCATAAGTACCCAGTGAACGGTTCGTTTAGCTTTATATATTGTTCCGGGTGGCCGTTGTATTGGTTTTTCGGAAGTGTTAGACGTGTAAGAGAAAAATTTAAATGGTTGGGAAAGGCCATGGGATGTAGAAATATTTTTTTCACATTTTATTTCCTTGTAAAAACAGGTAAATCTATAGGGATTTTCGTACGGATAAGTACCCAGTGAACGGTTCGTTTAGCTTTATATATTGTTCCGGGTGGGCGTTGTATTGGTTTTTCGGAAGTTTTAGACCTGTAAGAGAAAAATTTAAAGGTTGGGAACGGCCATGGGATGTAGAAATATTTTTTTCACATTTTACTTCCTTGTAAAAACAGGTAAATCAATAGGGATTTTCGTACGGATAAGTACCCAGTGAACGGTTCGTTTAGCTTTATATATTGTTACGGGTGGGCGTTGTATTGGTTTTTCGGAAGTGGTAGACCTGTAAGAGAAAAATTTAAATGGTTGGGATAGGCCATGGGATGTAGAAATATTTTTTTCACATTTTATTTCCTTGTAAAAACAGGTAAATCTATAGGGATTTTCGTACGGATAAGTGCCCAGTGAACGGTTCGTTTAGCTTTATATATTGTTCCGGTTGGGCGTTGTATTGGTTTTTCGGAAGCGTTAGACCTGTAAGAGAAAAATTTAAATGGTTGGGAAAGGCCATGGGATGTAGAAATATTTTTTTCACATTTTACTTCCTTGTAAGAAAAGGTAAATCAATAGGGATTTTCGTACGGATAAGTACACAGTGAACGGTTCGTTTAGCTTTATATATTGTTCCGGGTGGGGGTTGTATTGGTTTTTCGGAAGTGTTAGACCTGTAAGAGAAAAATTTAAATGGTTGGGAAAGGCCATGGGATGTAGAAATATTTTTTTCACATTTTACTTCCTTGTAAGAAAAGGTAAATCAATAGGGATTTTCGTACGCATAAGTACCCAGTGAACGGTTCGTTTAGCTTCATATTTTGTTCCGGGTGGCCATTATATTGGTTTTTCGGAAGTGTTAGACCTGTAAGAGAAAAATTTAAATGGTTGGGATAGGCCATGGGATGTAGAAATATTTTTTTCACATTTTATTTCCTTGTAAAAACAGGTAAATCAATAGCGATTTTCGTATGCATAAGTACCCAGTGAACGGTTCGTTTAGCTTTATATATTGTTCCGGGTGGCCGTTGTATTGGTTTTTCGGAAGTGTTAGACGTGTAAGAGAAAAATTTAAATGGTTGGGAAAGGCCATGGGATGTAGAAATATTTTTTTCACATTTTATTTCCTTGTAAAAACAGGTAAATCTATAGGGATTTTCGTACGGATAAGTGCCCAGTGAACGGTTCGTTTAGCTTTATATATTATTCCGGTTGGGCGTTGTATTGGTTTTTCGGAAGTGTTAGACCTGTAAGAGAAAAATTTAAATGGTTGGGAAAGGCCATGGGATGTAGAAATATTTATTTCACATTTTACTTCCTTGTAAAAAAAGGTAAATCAATAGGGATTTTCGTACGGATAAGTACCCAGTGAACGGTTCGTTTAGCTTTATATATTGTTCCGGGTGGGCGTTGTATTGGTTTTTCGGAAGTGTTAGACCTGTAAGAGAAAAATTTAAATGGTTGGGAAAGGCCATGGGATGTAGAAATAATTTTTTCACATTTTACTTCCATGTAAAAACAGGTAAATCAATAGGGATTTTCGTACGGATAAGTACCCACTGAACGGTTCGTTTAGCTTTATATATTGTTCCGGGTAGGCGTTGTATTGGTTTTTCGGAAGTGTTAGACCTCTAAGAGAAAAATTTAAACGGTTGGGAAAGGCCATGGGATGTAGAAATATTTTTTTCACATTTTACTTCCTTGTAAGAAAAGGTAAATCAATAGGGATTTTCGTACGCATAAGTACCCAGTGAACGGTTCGTTTAGCTTTATATTTTGTTCCGGGTGGCCATTATATTGGTTTTTCGGAAGTGTTAGACCTGTAAGAGAAAAATTTAAATGGTTGGGATAGGCCATGGGATGTAGAAATATTTTTTTCACATTTTATTTCCTTGTAAAAACAGGTAAATCAATAGCGATTTTCGTATGCATAAGTACCCAGTGAACGGTTCGTTTAGCTTTATATATTGTTCCGGGTGGCCGTTGTATTGGTTTTTCGGAAGTGTTAGACCTGTAAGAGAAAAATTTAAATGGTTGGGAAAGGCCATGGGATGTAGAAATATTTTTTTCACATTTTATTTCCTTGTAAAAACAGGTAAATCTATAGGGATTTTCGTACGGATAAGTGTCCAGTGAACGGTTCGTTTAGCTTTATATATTATTCCGGTAGGGCGTTGTATTGGTTTTTCGGAAGTGTTAGACCTGTAAGAGAAAAATTTAAATGGTTGGGAAAGGCCATGGGATGTAGAAATATTTTTTTCACATTTTACTTCCTTGTAAAAAAAGGTAAATCAATAGGGATTTTCGTACGGATAAGTGCCCAGTGAACGGTTCGTTTAGCTTTATATATTGTTCCGGTTGGGCGTTGTATTGGTTTTTTTGGAAGTGTTAGACCTGTAAGAGAAAAATTTAATTGGTTGGGAAAGGCCTTTGGATGTAGAAATATTTTTTTCACATTTTACTTCCTTGTAAAAACAAGTAAATCAATAGGGATTTTCGTACGGATAAGTACCCAGTGAACGGTTCGTTTAGCTTTATATATTGTTACGGGTGGGCGTTGTATGGGTTTTTCGGAAGTGTTAGACCTGTAAGAGAAAAATTTAAATGGTTGGGATAGGCCATGGGATGTAGAAATATTTTTTTCACATTTTATTTCCTTGTAAAAACAGGTAAATCTATAGGGATTTTCGTACGGATAAGTGCCCAGTGAACGGTTCGTTTAGCTTTATATATTGTTCCGCTTGGGCGTTGTATTGGTTTTTCGGAAGTGTTAGACCTGTAAGAGAAAAATTTAAATGGTTGGGAAAGGCCATGGGATGTAGAAATATTTTTTTCACATTTTACTTCCTTGTAAGAAAAGGTAAATCAATAGGGATTTTCGTACGCATAAGTACCCAGTGAACGGTTCGTTTAGCTTTATATTTTGTTCCGGGTGGCCATTATATTGGTTTTTCGGAAGTGTTAGACCTGTAAGAGAAAAATTTAAATGGTTGGGATAGGCCATGGGATGTAGAAATATTTTTTTCACATTTTACTTCCTTGTAAAAACAGGTAAATCAATAGCGATTTTCGTACGGATAAGTGCCCAGTGAACGGTTCGTTTAGCCTTATATATTGTTCCGGGTGGGCGTTGTATTGGTTTTTTGGAAGTTTTAGACCTGTAAGAGAAAAATTTAAATGGTTGGGAACGGCCATGGGATGTAGAAATATTTTTTTCACATTTTACTTCCTTGTAAAAACAGGTAAATCAATAGGGATTTTCGTACGCATAAGTACCCAGTGAACGGTTCATTTAGCTTTATATATTGTTCCGGGTGGGCGTTGTATTGGTTTTTCTGAAGTGTTAGACCTCTAAGAGAAAAATTTAAACGGTTGGGAAAGGCCATGGGATGTAGAAATATTTTTTTCACATTTTACTTCCTTGTAATAAAAGGTAAATCAATAGGGAATTTCGTACGGATAAGTGCCCAGTGAACGGTTCGTTTAGCTTTATATATTGTTCCGGGTGGGCGTTGTATTGGTTTTTCGGAAGTGTTAGACCTGTAAGAGAAAAATTTAAATGGTTGGGAAAGGCTATGGGATGTAGAAATATTTTTTTCACATTTTATTTTCTTGTAAAAACAGGTAAATCAATAGGGATTTTCGTACGGATAAGTGCCCAGTGAACGGTTCGTTTAGCTTTATATATTGTTCCGGTTGGGCGTTGTATTGGTTTTTTGGAAGTGTTACACCTGTAAGAGAAAAATTTAAATGGTTGGGAAAGGCCTTTGGATGTAGAAATATTTTTTTCACATTTTACTTCCTTGTAAAAACAAGTAAATCAATAGGGATTTTCGTACGGATAAGTACCCAGTGAACGGTTCGTTTAGCTTTATATATTGTTACGGGTGGGCGTTGTATGGGTTTTTCGGAAGTGTTAGACCTGTAAGAGAAAAATTTAAATGGTTGGGAAAGGCCATGGGATGTAGAAATATTTCTTTCACATTTTACTTCCTTGTAAAAAAAGGTAAATCAATAGGGATTTTCGTACGCATAAGTACCCAGTGAACGGTTCGTTTAGCTTTATATATTGTTCCGGGTGGGCGTTGTATTGTTTTTTTGGAAGTGTTAGACCTGTAAGAGAAAAATTTAAATGGTTGGGAAAGTCCATGGGATGTAGAAATATTTTTTTCACCTTTTAATTCCTTGTAAAAACAAGTAAATCAATAGGGATTTTCGTACGGATAAGTACCCAGTGAACGGTTCGTTTAGCTTTATATATTGTTCCGGGTGGGCGTTGTATTGGTTTTTCGGAAGTGTTAGACCTGTAAGAGAAAAATTTAATTGGTTGGGATAGGCCATGGGATGTAGAAATATTTTTTTCACATTTTATTTTCTTGTAAAAACAGGTAAATCAATAGCGATTTTCGTACGGATATGTACCCCGTGAACGGTTCATTTAGCTTTATATATTGTTCCGGGTGGGCGTTGTATTGGTTTTTCGGAAGTGTTAGACCTGTAAGAGAAAAATTTAAATGGTTGGGAAAGGCCATGGGATGTAGAAATATTTTTTTCACATTTTACTTCCTTGTAAGAAAAGGTAAATCAATAGGGAATTTCGTACGGATAAGTACCCAGTGAACGGTTCGTTTAGCTTTATATATTGTTCCGGGTGGGCGTTGTATTGGTTTTTTGGAAGTGTTAGACCTGTAAGAGAAAAATTTAAATGGTTGGGAACGGCCATGGGATGTAGAAATATTTTTTTCACATTTTACTTCCTTGTAAAAACAGGTAAATCAATAGGGATTTTCGTACGGATATGTACCCCGTGAACGGTTCATTTAGCTTTATATATTGTTCCGGGTGGGCGTTGTATTGGTTTTTCGGAAGTGTTAGACCTATAAGAGAAAAATTTAAATGGTTGGGATAGGCCATGGGATGTAGAAATATTTTTTTCACATTTTATTTCCTTGTTAGAACAGGTAAATCAATAGCGATTTTCGTACGCATAAGTACCAGTGAACGGTTCGTTTAGCTTTATATATTGTTCCGGGTGGCCGTTGTATTGGTTTTTCGGAAGTGTTAGACCTGTAAGAGAAAAGTTTAAATGGTTGGGATAGGACATGGGATGTAGAAATATTTTTTTCACATTTTATTTTCTTGTAAAAACAGGTAAATCAATAGCGATTTTCGTATGCATATGTACCCAGTGAACGGTTCGTTTAGCTTTATATATTGTTCCGGGTGGGCGTTGTATTGGTTTTTCGGAAGTGTTAGACCTGTAAGAGAAAAATTTAAATGGTTGGGAAAGGCCATGGGATGTAGAAATATTTTTTTCACATTTTACTTCCTTGTAAGAAAAGGTAAATCAATAGCGATTTTCGTACGGATAAGTACCCAGTGAACGGTTCGTTTAGCTTTATATATCGTTACGAGTGGGTGTTGTATTGGTTTTTCAGAAGTGTTAGACCTGTAAGAGAAAAATTTAAATGGTTGGGATAGGCCATGGGATGTAGAAATATTTTTTTCACATTTTATTTCCTTGTAAAAACAGGTAAATCTATAGGGATTTTCGTACGGATAAGTGCCCAGTGAACGGTTCGTTTAGCTTTATATATTGCTATGGGTGAGTGTTGTATTGGTTTTTCGGAAGTGTTAGACCTGTAAGAGAAAAATTTAAATGGTTGGGATAGGCCATGGGATGTAGAAATATTTTTTTCACATTTTATTTCCTTGTAAAAACAGGTAAATCAATAGCGATTTTCGTACGCATAAGTACCCAGAGAACGGTTCGTTTAGCTTTATATATTGTTCCGGGTGGGCGTTGTATTGGTTTTTTGGAAGTTTTAGACCTGTAAGAGAAAAATTTAAATGGTTGGGAAAGGCCACGGGATGTAGAAATATTTTTTTCACATTTTACTTCCTTGTAAAAACAGCTAAATCTATAGGCATTTTCGTACGGATAAGTTCCCAGTGAACGGTTCGTTTAGCTTTATATATTGTTACGGGTTGGTGTTGTATTGGTTTATCGGAAGTGTTAGACCTGTAAGAGAAAAATTTAAATGGTTGGGATAGGCCATGGGATGTAGAAATATTTTTTTCACATTTTATTTCCTTGTAAAAACAGGTAAATCAATAGCGATTTTCGTACGCATAAGTACCCAGTGAACGGTTCGTTTAGCTTTATATATTTTTCCGGGTGGCTGTTTTATTGGTTTTTCGGAAGTGTTAGACCTGTAAGAGAAAAATTTAAATGGTTGGGAAAGGCCATGGGATGTAGAAATATTTTTTTCACATTTTATTTCCTTGTAAAAACAGGTAAATCTATAGGGACTTTCGTACGGATAAGTGCCAAGTGAACGGTTCGTTTAGCTTTATATATTATTCCGGTTGGGCGTTGTATTGGTTTTTCGGAAGTGTTAGACCTGTAAGAGAAAAATTTAAATGGTTGGGAAAGGCCATGGGATGTAGAAATATTTTTTTCACATTTTACTTCCTTGTAAAAAAAGGTAAATCAATAGGGATTTTCGTACGGATAAGTACCCAGTGAACGGTTCGTTTAGCTTTATATATTGTTCCGGGTGGGTGTTGTATTGGTTTTTCGGAAGTGTTAGACCTGTAAGAGAAAAATTTAAATGGTTGGGAAAGGCCATGGGATGTAGAAATATTTTTTTCACATTTTATTTCCTTTAAAAACAGGTAAATCTAAAGGGATTTTCGTACGGATAAGTGCCCAGTGAACGGTTCGTTTAGCTTTATATATTGTTCCGGGTGGGCGTTGTATTGGTTTTTCGGAAGTGTTAGACCTATAAGAGAAAAATTTAAATGGTTGGGATAGGCCATGGGATGTAGAAATTTTTTTTTCACATTTTATTTCCTTGTTAGAACAGGTAAATCAATAGCGATTTTCGTACGCATAAGTACCAGTGAACGGTTCGTTTAGCTTTATATATTGTTCCGGGTGGCCGTTGTATTGGTTTTTCGGAAGTGTTAGACCTGTAAGAGAAAAGTTTAAATGGTTGGGATAGGACATGGGATGTAGAAATATTTTTTTCACATTTTATTTTCTTGTAAAAACAGGTAAATCAATAGCGATTTTCGTATGCATATGTACCCAGTGAACGGTTCGTTTAGCTTTATATATTGTTCCGGGTGGGCGTTGTATTGGTTTTTCGGAAGTGTTAGACCTGTAAGAGAAAAATTTAAATGGTTGGGAAAGGCCATGGGATGTAGAAATATTTTTTTCACATTTTACTTCCTTGTAAGAAAAGGTAAATCAATAGCGATTTTCGTACGGATAAGTACCCAGTGAACGGTTCGTTTAGCTTTATATATCGTTACGAGTGGGTGTTGTATTGGTTTTTCAGAAGTGTTAGACCTGTAAGAGAAAAATTTAAATGGTTGGGATAGGCCATGGGATGTAGAAATATTTTTTTCACATTTTATTTCCTTGTTAGAACAGGTAAATCAATAGCGATTTTCGTACGCGTAAGTACCCAGTGAACGGTTCATTTAGCTTTATATATTGTTCCGGGTGGGCGTTGTATTGGTTTTTCGGAAGTGTTAGACCTGTAAGAGAAAAATTTAAATGGTTGGGATAGGCCATGGGATGTAGAAATATTTTTTTCACATTTTATTTCCTTGTAAAAACAGGTAAATCAATAGCGATTTTCGTACGGATAAGTACCCAGTGAACGGTTCGTTTAGCTTTATATATTGTTCCGGGTGGGCGTTGTATTGGTTTTTCGGAAGTGTTAGACCTGTAAGAGAAAAATTTAAATGGTTGGGAAAGGCCATGGGATGTAGAAATATTTTTTTCACATTTTATTTCCTTGTAAAAACAGGTAAATCAATAGCGGTTTTCGTACTCATAAGTACCAAGTGAACGGTTCGTTTAGCTTTATATATTGTTCCGGGTGGGCGTTGTATTGGTTTTTCTGAAGTGTTAGACCTCTAAGAGAAAAATTTAAACGGTTGGGAATGGCCATGGGATGTAGAAATATTTTTTTCACATTTTATTTCCTTGTAAAAACAGGTAAATCTATAGGGATTTTCGTACGGATAAGTGCCCAGTGAACGGTTCGTTTAGCTTTATATATTGTTCCGGTTGGGCGTTGTATTTGTTTTTTGGAAGTGTTAGACCTGTAAGAGAAAAATGTAAATGGTTGGGAAAGGCCATGGGATATAGAAATATTTTTTTCACATTTTACTTCCTTGTAAAAACAAGTAAATCAATAGGGATTTTCGTACGGATAAGTACCCAGTGAATGGTTCGTTTAGCTTTATATATTGTTACGGGTAGGCGTTGTATTGGTTTTTCGGAAGTGTTAGACCTGTAAGAGAAAAATTTAAATGGTTGGGAAAGGCCATGGGATGTAGAAATATTTTTTTCACATTTTACTTCCTTGTAAAAAAAGGTAGATCAATAGGGATTTTCGTACGGATAAGTACCCAGTGAACGGTTCGTTTAGCTTTATATATTGTTCCGGTTGGGCGTTGTATTGGTTTTTCGGAAGTGTTAGACCTGTAAGAGAAAAATTTAAATGGTTGGGAAAGGCCATGGGATGTAGAAATATTTTTTTCACATTTTACTTCCTTGTAAAAACAAGTAAATCAATAGGGATTTTCGTACGGATAAGTACCCAGTGAACGGTTCGTTTAGCTTTATATATTGTTACGGGTGGGGGTTGTATTGGTTTTTCGGAAGTGTTAGACTTGTAAGAGAAAAATTTAAATGGTTGGGATAGGCCATGGGATGTAGAAATATTTTTTTCACATTTTATTTCCTTGTTAGAACAGGTAAATCAATAGCGATTTTCGTACGCATAAGTATCCAGTGAACGGTTCGTTTAGCTTTATATATTGTTCCGGGTGGCCGTTGTATTGGTTTTTCGGAAGTGTTAGACCTGTAAGAGAAAAATTTAAATGGTTGGGAAAGGCCATGGGATGTAGAAATAATTTTTTCACATTTTACTTCCTTGTAAAAACAGGTAAATCAATAGGGATTTTCGTACGTATAAGTACCCAGTGAAAGGTTCGTTTAGCTTTATATATTGTTACGGGTGGGTGTTGTATTGGTTTTTCGGAAGTGTTAGACCTGTAAGAGAAAAATTTAAATGGTTGGGATAGGCCATGGGATGTAGAAATATTTTTTTCACATTTTATTTCCTTGTTAGAACAGGTAAATCAATAGCGATTTTCGTACGCATAAGTACCAGTGAACGGTTCGTTTAGCTTTATATATTGTTCCGGGTGGCCGTTGTATTGGTTTTTCGGAAGTGTTAGACCTGTAAGAGAAAGGTTTAAATGGTTGGGATAGGCCATGGGATGTAGAAATATTTTTTTCACATTTTATTTTCTTGTAAAAACAGGTAAATCAATAGCGATTTTCGTACGCATATGTACCCAGTGAACGGTTCATTTAGATTTATATATTGTTCCGGGTGGGCGTTGTATTGGTTTTTCGGAAGTGTTAGACCTGTAAGAGAAAAATTTAAATGGTTGGGAAAGGCCATGGGATGTAGAAATATTTTTTTCACATTTTATTTCCTTGTTAGAACAGGTAAATCAATAGCGATTTTCGTACGCATAAGTACCAGTGAACGGTTCGTTTAGCTTTATATATTGTTCCGGGTGGCCGTTGTATTGGTTTTTCGGAAGTGTTAGACCTGTAAGAGAAAAATTTAAATGGTTGGGATAGGCCATGGGATGTAGAAATATTTTTTTCACATTTTACTTCCTTGTAAAAAAAGGTAAATCAATAGGGATTTTCGTACAGATAAGTACCCAGTGAACGGTTCGTTTAGCTTTATATATTGTTCCGGGTGGCCGTTGTATTGGTTTTTCGGAAGTGTTAGACCTGTAAGAGAAAAATTTAAATGGTTGGGATAGGCCATGGGATGTAGAAATATTTTTTTCACATTTTACTTCCTTGTAAAAAAAGGTAGATCAATAGGGATTTTCGTACGGATAAGTACCCAGTGAACGGTTCGTTTAGCTTTATATATTGTTCCGGTTGGGCGTTGTATTGGTTTTTCGGAAGTGTTAGACCTGTAAGAGAAAAATTTAAATGGTTGGGAAAGGCCATGGGATGTAGAAATATTTTTTTCACATTTTACTTCCTTGTAAAAACAAGTAAATCAATAGGGATTTTCGTACGGATAAGTACCCAGTGAACGGTTCGTTTAGCTTTATATATTGTTACGGGTGGGGGTTGTATTGGTTTTTCGGAAGTGTTAGACCTGTAAGAGAAAAATTTTAATGGTTGGGATAGGCCATGGGATGTAGAAATATTTTTTTCACATTTTATTTCCTTGTTAGAACAGGTAAATCAATAGCGATTTTCGTACGCATAAGTATCCAGTGAACGGTTCGTTTAGCTTTATATATTGTTCCGGGTGGCCGTTGTATTGGTTTTTCGGAAGTGTTAGACCTGTAAGAGAAAAATTTAAATGGTTGGGAAAGGCCATGGGATGTAGAAATAATTTTTTCACATTTTACTTCCTTGTAAAAACAGGTAAATCAATAGGGATTTTCGTACGTATAAGTACCCAGTGAAAGGTTCGTTTAGCTTTATATATTGTTACGGGTGGGTGTTGTATTGGTTTTTCGGAAGTGTTAGACCTGTAAGAGAAAAATTTAAATGGTTGGGATAGGCCATGGGATGTAGAAATATTTTTTTCACATTTTATTTCCTTGTTAGAACAGGTAAATCAATAGCGATTTTCGTACGCATAAGTACCAGTGAACGGTTCGTTTAGCTTTATATATTGTTCCGGGTGGCCGTTGTATTGGTTTTTCGGAAGTGTTAGACCTGTAAGAGAAAGGTTTAAATGGTTGGGATAGGCCATGGGATGTAGAAATATTTTTTTCACATTTTATTTTCTTGTAAAAACAGGTAAATCAATAGCGATTTTCGTACGCATATGTACCCAGTGAACGGTTCATTTAGATTTATATATTGTTCCGGGTGGGCGTTGTATTGGTTTTTCGGAAGTGTTAGACCTGTAAGAGAAAAATTTAAATGGTTGGGAAAGGCCATGGGATGTAGAAATATTTTTTTCACATTTTATTTCCTTGTTAGAACAGGTAAATCAATAGCGATTTTCGTACGCATAAGTACCAGTGAACGGTTCGTTTAGCTTTATATATTGTTCCGGGTGGCCGTTGTATTGGTTTTTCGGAAGTGTTAGACCTGTAAGAGAAAAATTTAAATGGTTGGGATAGGCCATGGGATGTAGAAATATTTTTTTCACATTTTACTTCCTTGTAAAAAAAGGTAAATCAATAGGGATTTTCGTACAGATAAGTACCCAGTGAACGGTTCGTTTAGCTTTATATATTGTTCCGGGTGGCCGTTGTATTGGTTTTTCGGAAGTGTTAGACCTGTAAGAGAAAAATTTAAATGGTTGGGATAGGCCATGGGATGTAGAAATATTTTTTTCACATTTTACTTCCTTGTAAAAAAAGGTAAATCAATAGGGATTTTCGTACGGATAAGTACCCAGTGAACGGTTCGTTTAGCTTTATATATTGTTCCAGGTGGGCGTTGTATTGGTTTTTCGGAAGTCTTAGACCTGTAAGAGAAAAATTTAAATGGTTGGGAAAGGCCATGGGATGTAGAAATATTTTTTTCACATTTTATTTCCTTGTAAAAACAGGTAAATCAATAGCGGTTTTCGTACGCATAAGTACCAAGTGAACGGTTCGTTTAGCTTTATATATTGTTCCGGGTGGGCGTTGTATTGGTTTTTCTGAAGTGTTAGACCTCTAAGAGAAAAATTTAAACGGTTGGGAATGGCCATGGGATGTAGAAATATTTTTTTCACATTTTATTTCCTTGTAAAAACAGGTAAATCTATAGGGATTTTCGTACGGATAAGTGCCCAGTGAACGGTTCGTTTAGCTTTATATATTGTTCTGGTTGGGCGTTGTATTTGTTTTTTGGAAGTGTTAGACCTGTAAGAGAAAAATGTAAATGGTTGGGAAAGGCCATGGGATATAGAAATATTTTTTTCACATTTTACTTCCTTGTAAAAACAAGTAAATCAATAGGGATTTTCGTACGGATAAGTACCCAGTGAATGGTTCGTTTAGCTTTATATATTGTTACGGGTGGGCGTTGTATTGGGTTTTCGGAAGTGTTAGACCTGTAAGAGAAAAATTTAAATGGTTGGGAAAGGCCATGGGATGTAGAAATATTTTTTTCACATTTTACTTCCTTGTAAAAAAAGGTAGATCAATAGGGATTTTCGTACGGATAAGTACCCAGTGAACGGTTCGTTTAGCTTTATATATTGTTCCGGTTGGGCGTTGTATTGGTTTTTCGGAAGTGTTAGACCTGTAAGAGAAAAATTTAAATGGTTGGGAAAGGCCATGGGATGTAGAAATATTTTTTTCACATTTTACTTCCTTGTAAAAACAAGTAAATCAATAGGGATTTTCGTACGGATAAGTACCCAGTGAACGGTTCGTTTAGCTTTATATATTGTTACGGGTGGGGGTTGTATTGGTTTTTCGGAAGTGTTAGACCTGTAAGAGAAAAATTTAAATGGTTGGGATAGGCCATGGGATGTAGAAATATTTTTTTCACATTTTATTTCCTTGTTAGAACAGGTAAATCAATAGCGATTTTCGTACGCATAAGTATCCAGTGAACCGTTCGTTTAGCTTTATATTTTGTTCCGGGTAGCCGTTGTATTGGTTTTTCGGAAGTGTTAGACCTGTAAGAGAAAAATTTAAATGGTTGGGAAAGGCCATGGGATGTAGAAATATTTTTTTCACATTTTACTTCCTTGTAAAAACAGGTAAATCAATAGGGATTTTCGTACGTATAAGTACCCAGTGAAAGGTTCGTTTAGCTTTATATATTGTTACGGGTGGGTGTTGTATTGGTTTTTCGGAAGTGTTAGACCTGTAAGAGAAAAATTTAAATGGTTGGGATAGGCCATGGGATGTAGAAATATTTTTTTCACATTTTATTTCCTTGTTAGAACAGGTAAATCAATAGCGATTTTCGTACGCATATGTACCCAGTGAACGGTTCATTTAGATTTATATATTGTTCCGGGTGGGCGTTGTATTGGTTTTTCGGAAGTGTTAGACCTGTAAGAGAAAAATTTAAATGGTTGGGAAAGGCCATGGGATGTAGAAATATTTTTTTCACATTTTATTTCCTTGTAAAAACAGGTAAATCTATAGGGATTTTCGTACGGATAAGTGCCCAGTGAACGGTTCATTTAGCTTTATATATTGTTCCGGTTGGGCGTTGTATTGGTTTTTTGGAAGTGTTAGACCTGTAAGAGAAAAATTTAAATGGTTGGGAAAGGCCATGGGATATAGAAATATTTTTTTCACATTTTACTTCCTTGTAAAAACAAGTAAATCAATAGGGATTTTCGTACGGATAAGTACCCAGTGAATGGTTCGTTTAGCTTTATATATTGTTACGGGTCGGCGTTGTATTGGTTTTTCGGAAGTGTTAGACCTGTAAGAGAAAAATTTAAATGGTTGGGAAAGGCCATGGGATGTAGAAATATTTTTTTCACATTTTACTTCCTTGTAAAAAAAGGTAGATCAATAGTGATTTTCGTACGGATAAGTACCCAGTGAACGGTTCGTTTAGCTTTATATATTGTTCCGGTTGGGCGTTGTATTGGTTTTTCGGAAGTGTTAGAGCTGTAAGAGAAAAATTTAAATGGTTGGGAAAGGCCATGGGATGTAGAAATATTTTTTTCACATTTTACTTCCTTGTAAAAACAAGTAAATCAATAGGGATTTTCGTACGGATAAGTACCCAGTGAACGGTTGGTTTAGCTTTATATATTGTTACGGGTGGGGGTTGTATTGGTTTTTCGGAAGTGTTAGACCTGTACGAGAAAAATTTAAACGGTTGGGATAGGCCATGGGATGTAGAAATATTTTTTTCACATTTTATTTCCTTGTTAGAACAGGTAAATCAATAGCGATTTTCGTACGCATAAGTACCAGTGAACGGTTCGTTTAGCTTTATATATTGTTCCGGGTGGGCGTTGTATTGGTTTTTCGGAAGTGTTAGACCTGTAAGAGAAAAATTTAAATGGTTGGGATAGGCCATGGGATGTAGAAATATTTTTTTCACATTTTATTTTCTTGTAAAAACAGGTAAATCAATAGCGATTTTCGTACGCATATGTACCCAGTGAACGGTTCATTTAGATTTATATATTGTTCCGGGTGGGCGTTGTATTGGTTTTTCGGAAGTGTTAGACCTGTAAGAGAAAAATTTAAATGGTTGGGAAAGGCCATGGGATGTAGAAATATTTTTTTCACATTTTATTTCCTTGTAAAAACAGGTAAATCTATAGGGATTTTCGTACGGATAAGTGCCCAGTGAACGGTTCGTTTAGCTTTATATATTGTTCCGGTTGGGCGTTGTATTGGTTTTTTGGAAGTGTTAGACCTGTAAGAGAAAAATTTAAATGGTTGGGAAAGGCCATGGGATATAGAAATATTTTTTTCACATTTTACTTCCTTGTAAAAACAAGTAAATCAATAGGGATTTTCGTACGGATAAGTACCCAGTGAATGGTTCGTTTAGCTTTATATATTGTTACGAGTCGGCGTTGTATTGGTTTTTCGGAAGTGTTAGACCTGTAAGAGAAAAATTTAAATGGTTGGGAAAGGCCATGGGATGTAGAAATATTTTTTTCACATTTTACTTCCTTGTAAAAAAAGGTAGATCAATAGTGATTTTCGTACGGATAAGTACCCAGTGAACGGTTCGTTTAGCTTTATATATTGTTCCGGTTGGGCGTTGTATTGGTTTTTCGGAAGTGTTAGACCTGTAAGAGAAAAATTTAAATGGTTGGGAAAGGCCATGGGATGTAGAAATATTTTTTTCACATTTTACTTCCTTGTAAAAAAAGGTAGATCAATAGTGATTTTCGTACGGATAAGTACCCAGTGAACGGTTCGTTTAGCTTTATATATTGTTCCGGTTGGGCGTTGTATTGGTTTTTCGGAAGTGTTAGACCTGTAAGAGAAAAATTTAAATGGTTGGGAAAGGCCATGGGATGTAGAAATATTTTTTTCACATTTTACTTCCTTGTAAAAAAAGGTAGATCAATAGTGATTTTCGTACGGATAAGTACCCAGTGAACGGTTCGTTTAGCTTTATATATTGTTCCGGTTGGGCGTTGTATTGGTTTTTCGGAAGTGTTAGACCTGTAAGAGAAAAATTTAAACGGTTGGGAAAGGCCATGGGATGTAGAAATATTTTTTTCACATTTTACTTCCTTGTAAAAAAAGGTAGATCAATAGTGATTTTCGTACGGATAAGTACCCAGTGAACGGTTCGTTTAGCTTTATATATTGTTCCGGTTGGGCGTTGTATTGGTTTTTCGGAAGTGTTAGACCTGTAAGAGAAAAATTTAAATGGTTGGGAAAGGCCATGGGATGTAGAAATATTTTTTTCACATCTTACTTCCTTGTAAAAACAAGTAAATCAATAGGGATTTTCGTACGGATAAGTACCCGGTGAACGGTTGGTTTAGCTTTATATATTGTTACGGGTGGGGGTTGTATTGGTTTTTCGGAAGTGTTAGACCTGTAAGAGAAAAATTTAAACGGTTGGGATAGGCCATGGGATGTAGAAATATTTTTTTCACATTTTATTTCCTTGTTAGAACAGGTAAATCAATAGCGATTTTCGTACGCATAAGTACCCAGTGAACGGTTCGTTTAGCTTTATATATTGTTCCGGGTGGCCGTTGTATTGGTTTTTCGGAAGTGTTAGACCTGTAAGAGAAAAATTTAAATGGTTGGGAAAGGCCATGGGATGTAGAAATAATTTTTTCACATTTTACTTCCTTGTAAAAACAGGTAAATCAATAGGGATTTTCGTACGTATAAGTACCCAGTGAAAGGTTCGTTTAGCTTTATATATTGTTACGGGTGGGTGTTGTATTGGTTTTTCAGAAGTGTTAGACCTGTAAGAGAAAAATTTAAATGGTTGGGATAGGCCATGGGATGTAGAAATATTTTTTTCACATTTTATTTCCTTGTTAGAACAGGTAAATCAATAGCGATTTTCGTACGCATAAGTACCAGTGAACGGTTCGTTTAGCTTTATATATTGTTCCGGGTGGGCGTTGTATTGGTTTTTCGGAAGTGTTAGACCTGTAAGAGAAAAATTTAAATGGTTGGGATAGGCCATGGGATGTAGAAATATTTTTTTCACATTTTATTTTCTTGTAAAAACAGGTAAATCTATAGGGATTTTCGTACGGATAAGTGCCCAGTGAACGGTTCGTTTAGCTTTATATATTGTTCCGGTTGGGCGTTGTATTGGTTTTTTGGAAGTGTTAGACCTGTAAGAGAAAAATTTAAATGGTTGGGAAAGGCCATGGGATATAGAAATATTTTTTTCACATTTTACTTCCTTGTAAAAACAAGTAAATCAATAGGGATTTTCGTACGTATAAGTACCCAGTGAAAGGTTCGTTTAGCTTTATATATTGTTACGGGTGGGTGTTGTATTGGTTTTTCAGAAGTGTTAGACCTGTAAGAGAAAAATTTAAATGGTTGGGATAGGCCATGGGATGTAGAAATATTTTTTTCACATTTTATTTCCTTGTTAGAACAGGTAAATCAATAGCGATTTTCGTACGCATAAGTACCAGTGAACGGTTCGTTTAGCTTTATATATTGTTCCGGGTGGGCGTTGTATTGGTTTTTCGGAAGTGTTAGACCTGTAAGAGAAAAATTTAAATGGTTGGGAAAGGCCATGGGATGTAGAAATATTTTTTTCACATTTTATTTTCTTGTAAAAACAGGTAAATCAATAGCGATTTTCGTACGCATATGTACCCAGTGAACGGTTCATTTAGCTTTATATATTGTTCCGGGTGGGCGTTGTATTGGTTTTTCGGAAGTGTTAGACCTGTAAGAGAAAAATTTAAATGGTTGGGAAAGGCCATGGGATATAGAAATATTTTTTTCACATTTTACTTCCTTGTAAGAAAAGGTAAATCAATAGGGAATTTCGTACGGATAAGTACCCAGTGAACGGTTCGTTTAGCTTTATATATTGTTCCGGGTGGGCGTTGTATTGGTTTTTCGGAAGTTTTAGACCTGTAAGAGAAAAATTTAAAGGTTGGGAACGGCCATGGGATGTAGAAATATTTTTTTCACATTTTACTTCCTTGTAAAAACAGGTAAATCAATAGGGATTTTCGTACGGATAAGTACCCAGTGAACGGTTCGTTTAGCTTTATATATTGTTACGGGTGGGCGTTGTATTGGTTTTTCGGAAGTGGTAGACCTGTAAGAGAAAAATTTAAATGGTTGGGATAGGCCATGGGATGTAGAAATATTTTTTTCACATTTTATTTCCTTGTAAAAACAGGTAAATCTATAGGGATTTTCGTACGGATAAGTGCCCAGTGAACGGTTCGTTTAGCTTTATATATTGTTCCGGTTGGGCGTTGTATTGGTTTTTCGGAAGCGTTAGACCTGTAAGAGAAAAATTTAAATGGTTGGGAAAGGCCATGGGATGTAGAAATATTTTTTTCACATTTTACTTCCTTGTAAGAAAAGGTAAATCAATAGGGATTTTCGTACGGATAAGTACACAGTGAACGGTTCGTTTAGCTTTATATATTGTTCCGGGTGGGGGTTGTATTGGTTTTTTGGAAGTGTTAGACCTGCAAGAGAAAAATTTAAATGGTTGGGAAAGGCCATGGGATATAGAAATATTTTTTTCACATTTTACTTCCTTGTAAAAACAAGTAAATCAATAGGGATTTTCGTACGGATAAGTACCCAGTGAATGGTTCGTTTAGCTTTATATATTGTTACGGGTCGGCGTTGTATTGGTTTTTCGGAAGTGTTAGACCTGTAAGAGAAAAATTTAAATGGTTGGGAAAGGCCATGGGATGTAGAAATATTTTTTTCACATTTTACTTCCTTGTAAAAAAAGGTAGATCAATAGGGATTTTCGTACGGATAAGTACCCAGTGAACGGTTCGTTTAGCTTTATATATTGTTCCGGTTGGGCGTTGTATTGGTTTTTCGGAAGTGTTAGACCTGTAAGAGAAAAATTTAAATGGTTGGGAAAGGCCATGGGATGTAGAAATATTTTTTTCACATTTTACTTCCTTGTAAAAACAAGTAAATCAATAGGGATTTTCGTACGGATAAGTACCCAGTGAACGGTTGGTTTAGCTTTATATATTGTTACGGGTGGGGATTGTATTGGTTTTTCGGAAGTGTTATACCTGTAAGAGAAAAATTTAAATGGTTGGGATAGGCCATGGGATGTAGAAATATTTTTTTCACATTTTATTTCCTTGTTAGAACAGGTAAATCAATAGCGATTTTCGTACGCATAAGTACCCAGTGAACGGTTCGTTTAGCTTTATATATTGTTCCGGGTGGCCGTTGTATTGGTTTTTCGGAAGTGTTAGACCTGTAAGAGAAAAATTTAAATGGTTGGGAAAGGCCATGGGATGTAGAAATAATTTTTTCACATTTTACTTCCTTGTAAAAACAGGTAAATCAATAGGGATTTTCGTACGTATAAGTACCCAGTGAAAGGTTCGTTTAGCTTTATATATTGTTACGGGTGGGCGTTGTATTGGTTTTTCGGAAGTGTTAGACCTGTAAGAGAAAAATTTAAATGGTTGGGATAGGCCATGGGATGTAGAAATATTTTTTTCACATTTTATTTCCTTGTTAGAACAGGTAAATCAATAGCGATTTTCGTACGCATAAGTACCAGTGAACGGTTCGTTTAGCTTTATATATTGTTCCGGGTGGGCGTTGTATTGGTTTTTCGGAAGTGTTAGACCTGTAAGAGAAAAATTTAAATGGTTGGGAAAGGCCATGGGATGTAGAAATATTTTTTTCACATTTTATTTTCTTGTAAAAACAGGTAAATCAATAGCGATTTTCGTACGCATATGTACCCAGTGAACGGTTCATTTAGCTTTATATATTGTTCCGGGTGGGCGTTGTATTGGTTTTTCGGAAGTGTTAGACCTGTAAGAGAAAAATTTAAATGGTTGGGAAAGGCCATGGGATGTAGAAATATTTTTTTCACATTTTACTTCCTTGTAAGAAAAGGTAAATCAATAGGGAATTTCGTACGGATAAGTACCCAGTGAACGGTTCGTTTAGCTTTATATATTGTTCCGGGTGGGCGTTGTATTGGTTTTTCGGAAGTTTTAGACCTGTAAGAGAAAAATTTAAATGGTTGGGAACGGCCATGGGATGTAGAAATATTTTTTTCACATTTTACTTCCTTGTAAAAACAGGTAAATCAATAGGGATTTTCGTACGGATAAGTACCCAGTGAACGGTTCGTTTAGCTTTATATATTGTTACGGGTGGGCGTTGTATTGGTTTTTCGGAAGTGATAGACCTGTAAGAGAAAAATTTAAATGGTTGGGATAGGCCATGGGATGTAGAAATATTTTTTTCACATTTTATTTCCTTGTAAAAACAGGTAAATCTATAGGGATTTTCGTACGTATAAGTACCCAGTGAAAGGTTCGTTTAGCTTTATATATTGTTACGGGTGGGTGTTGTATTGGTTTTTCGGAAGTGTTAGACCTGTAAGAGAAAAATTTAAATGGTTGGGATAGGCCATGGGATGTAGAAATATTTTTTTCACATTTTATTTCCTTATTAGAACAGGTAAATCAATAGCGATTTTCGTACGCATAAGTACCAGTGAACGGTTCGTTTAGCTTTATATATTGTTCCGGGTGGGCGTTGTATTGGTTTTTCGGAAGTGTTAGACCTGTAAGAGAAAAATTTAAACGGTTGGGAAAGGCCATGGGATGTAGAAATATTTTTTTCACATTTTATTTTCTTGTAAAAACAGGTAAATCAATAGCGATTTTCGTACGCATATGTACCCAGTGAACGGTTCATTTAGCTTTATATATTGTTCCGGGTGGGCGTTGTATTGGTTTTTCGGAAGTGTTAGACCTGTAAGAGAAAAATTTAAATGGTTGGGAAAGGCCATGGGATGTAGAAATATTTTTTTCACATTTTACTTCCTTGTAAGAAAAGGTAAATCAATAGGGAATTTCGTACGGATAAGTACCCAGTGAACGGTTCGTTTAGCTTTATATATTGTTCCGGGTGGGCGTTGTATTAGTTTTTCGGTAGTTTTAGACCTGTAAGAGAAAAATTTAAATGGTTGGGAACGGTCATGGGATGTAGAAATATTTTTTTCACATTTTACTTCCTTGTAAAAACAGGTAAATCAATAGGGATTTTCGTACGGATAAGTACCCAGTGAACGGTTCGTTTAGCTTTATATATTGTTACGGGTGGGCGTTGTATTGGTTTTTCGGAAGTGATAGACCTGTAAGAGAAAAATTTAAATGGTTGGGATAGGCCATGGGATGTAGAAATATTTTTTTCACATTTTATTTCCATGTAAAAACAGGTAAATCTATAGGGATTTTCGTACGGATAAGTGCCCAGTGAACGGTTCGTTTAGCTTTATATATTGTTCCGGTTGGGCGTTGTATTGGTTTTTCGGAAGTGTTAGACCTGTAAGAGAAAAATTTAAATGGTTGGGAAAGGCCATGGGATGTAGAAATATTTTTTTCACATTTTACTTCCTTGTAAGAAAAGGTAAATCAATAGGGATTTTCGTACGCATAAGTACCCAGTGAACGGTTCGTTTAGCTTTATATTTTGTTCCGGGTGGCCA
Source organism: Paroedura picta (assembly GCF_049243985.1). Classification (NCBI taxonomy): domain Eukaryota; kingdom Metazoa; phylum Chordata; class Lepidosauria; order Squamata; family Gekkonidae; genus Paroedura; species Paroedura picta. The sequence goes on from NC_135375.1 coordinate 109,814,511, forward strand.
TTATATTGGTTTTTCGGAAGTGTTAGACCTGTAAGAGAAAAATTTAAATGGTTGGGATAGGCCATGGGATGTAGAAATATTTTTTTCACATTTTATTTCCTTGTAAAAACAGGTAAATCAATAGCGATTTTCGTATGCATAAGTACCCAGTGAACGGTTCGTTTAGCTTTATATATTGTTCCGGGTGGCCGTTGTATTGGTTTTTCGGAAGTGTTAGACGTGTAAGAGAAAAATTTAAATGGTTGGGAAAGGCCATGGGATGTAGAAATATTTTTTTCACATTTTATTTCCTTGTAAAAACAGGTAAATCTATTGGGATTTTCGTACGGATAAGTACCCAGTGAACGGTTCGTTTAGCTTTATATATTGTTCCGGGTGGGCGTTGTATTGGTTTTTCGGAAGTTTTAGACCTGTAAGAGAAAAATTTAAAGGTTGGGAACGGCCATGGGATGTAGAAATATTTTTTTCACATTTTACTTCCTTGTAAAAACAGGTAAATCAATAGGGATTTTCGTACGGATAAGTACCCAGTGAACGGTTCGTTTAGCTTTATATATTGTTACGGGTGGGCGTTGTATTGGTTTTTCGGAAGTGGTAGACCTGTAAGAGAAAAATTTAAATGGTTGGGATAGGCCATGGGATGTAGAAATATTTTTTTCACATTTTATTTCCTTGTAAAAACAGGTAAATCTATAGGGATTTTCGTACGGATAAGTGCCCAGTGAACGGTTCGTTTAGCTTTATATATTGTTCCGGTTGGGCGTTGTATTGGTTTTTCGGAAGCGTTAGACCTGTAAGAGAAAAATTTAAATGGTTGGGAAAGGCCATGGGATGTAGAAATATTTTTTTCACATTTTACTTCCTTGTAAGAAAAGGTAAATCAATAGGGATTTTCGTACGGATAAGTACACAGTGAACGGTTCGTTTAGCTTTATATATTGTTCCGGGTGGGGGTTGTATTGGTTTTTCGGAAGTGTTAGACCTGTAAGAGAAAAATTTAAATGGTTGGGAAAGGCCATGGGATGTAGAAATATTTTTTTCACATTTTACTTCCTTGTAAGAAAAGGTAAATCAATAGGGATTTTCGTACGCATAAGTACCCAGTGAACGGTTCGTTTAGCTTCATATTTTGTTCCGGGTGGCCATTATATTGGTTTTTCGGAAGTGTTAGACCTGTAAGAGAAAAATTTAAATGGTTGGGATAGGCCATGGGATGTAGAAATATTTTTTTCACATTTTATTTCCTTGTAAAAACAGGTAAATCAATAGCGATTTTCGTATGCATAAGTACCCAGTGAACGGTTCGTTTAGCTTTATATATTGTTCCGGGTGGCCGTTGTATTGGTTTTTCGGAAGTGTTAGACGTGTAAGAGAAAAATTTAAATGGTTGGGAAAGGCCATGGGATGTAGAAATATTTTTTTCACATTTTATTTCCTTGTAAAAACAGGTAAATCTATAGGGATTTTCGTACGGATAAGTGCCCAGTGAACGGTTCGTTTAGCTTTATATATTATTCCGGTTGGGCGTTGTATTGGTTTTTCGGAAGTGTTAGACCTGTAAGAGAAAAATTTAAATGGTTGGGAAAGGCCATGGGATGTAGAAATATTTATTTCACATTTTACTTCCTTGTAAAAAAAGGTAAATCAATAGGGATTTTCGTACGGATAAGTACCCAGTGAACGGTTCGTTTAGCTTTATATATTGTTCCGGGTGGGCGTTGTATTGGTTTTTCGGAAGTGTTAGACCTGTAAGAGAAAAATTTAAATGGTTGGGAAAGGCCATGGGATGTAGAAATAATTTTTTCACATTTTACTTCCATGTAAAAACAGGTAAATCAATAGGGATTTTCGTACGGATAAGTACCCAGTGAACGGTTCGTTTAGCTTTATATATTGTTCCGGGTAGGCGTTGTATTGGTTTTTCGGAAGTGTTAGACCTCTAAGAGAAAAATTTAAACGGTTGGGAAAGGCCATGGGATGTAGAAATATTTTTTTCACATTTTACTTCCTTGTAAGAAAAGGTAAATCAATAGGGATTTTCGTACGCATAAGTACCCAGTGAACGGTTCGTTTAGCTTTATATTTTGTTCCGGGTGGCCATTATATTGGTTTTTCGGAAGTGTTAGACCTGTAAGAGAAAAATTTAAATGGTTGGGATAGGCCATGGGATGTAGAAATATTTTTTTCACATTTTATTTCCTTGTAAAAACAGGTAAATCAATAGCGATTTTCGTATGCATAAGTACCCAGTGAACGGTTCGTTTAGCTTTATATATTGTTCCGGGTGGCCGTTGTATTGGTTTTTCGGAAGTGTTAGACGTGTAAGAGAAAAATTTAAATGGTTGGGAAAGGCCATGGGATGTAGAAATATTTTTTTCACATTTTATTTCCTTGTAAAAACAGGTAAATCTATAGGGATTTTCGTACGGATAAGTGTCCAGTGAACGGTTCGTTTAGCTTTATATATTATTCCGGTTGGGCGTTGTATTGGTTTTTCGGAAGTGTTAGACCTGTAAGAGAAAAATTTAAATGGTTGGGAAAGGCCATGGGATGTAGAAATATTTTTTTCACATTTTACTTCCTTGTAAAAAAAGGTAAATCAATAGGGATTTTCGTACGGATAAGTGCCCAGTGAACGGTTCGTTTAGCTTTATATATTGTTCCGGTTGGGCGTTGTATTGGTTTTTTTGGAAGTGTTAGACCTGTAAGAGAAAAATTTAATTGGTTGGGAAAGGCCTTTGGATGTAGAAATATTTTTTTCACATTTTACTTCCTTGTAAAAACAAGTAAATCAATAGGGATTTTCGTACGGATAAGTACCCAGTGAACGGTTCGTTTAGCTTTATATATTGTTACGGGTGGGCGTTGTATGGGTTTTTCGGAAGTGTTAGACCTGTAAGAGAAAAATTTAAATGGTTGGGATAGGCCATGGGATGTAGAAATATTTTTTTCACATTTTATTTCCTTGTAAAAACAGGTAAATCTATAGGGATTTTCGTACGGATAAGTGCCCAGTGAACGGTTCGTTTAGCTTTATATATTGTTCCGCTTGGGCGTTGTATTGGTTTTTCGGAAGTGTTAGACCTGTAAGAGAAAAATTTAAATGGTTGGGAAAGGCCATGGGATGTAGAAATATTTTTTTCACATTTTACTTCCTTGTAAGAAAAGGTAAATCAATAGGGATTTTCGTACGCATAAGTACCCAGTGAACGGTTCGTTTAGCTTTATATTTTGTTCCGGGTGGCCATTATATTGGTTTTTCGGAAGTGTTAGACCTGTAAGAGAAAAATTTAAATGGTTGGGATAGGCCATGGGATGTAGAAATATTTTTTTCACATTTTACTTCCTTGTAAAAACAGGTAAATCAATAGCGATTTTCGTACGGATAAGTGCCCAGTGAACGGTTCGTTTAGCCTTATATATTGTTCCGGGTGGGCGTTGTATTGGTTTTTTGGAAGTTTTAGACCTGTAAGAGAAAAATTTAAATGGTTGGGAACGGCCATGGGATGTAGAAATATTTTTTTCACATTTTACTTCCTTGTAAAAACAGGTAAATCAATAGGGATTTTCGTACGCATAAGTACCCAGTGAACGGTTCATTTAGCTTTATATATTGTTCCGGGTGGGCGTTGTATTGGTTTTTCTGAAGTGTTAGACCTCTAAGAGAAAAATTTAAACGGTTGGGAAAGGCCATGGGATGTAGAAATATTTTTTTCACATTTTACTTCCTTGTAATAAAAGGTAAATCAATAGGGAATTTCGTACGGATAAGTGCCCAGTGAACGGTTCGTTTAGCTTTATATATTGTTCCGGGTGGGCGTTGTATTGGTTTTTCGGAAGTGTTAGACCTGTAAGAGAAAAATTTAAATGGTTGGGAAAGGCTATGGGATGTAGAAATATTTTTTTCACATTTTATTTTCTTGTAAAAACAGGTAAATCAATAGGGATTTTCGTACGGATAAGTGCCCAGTGAACGGTTCGTTTAGCTTTATATATTGTTCCGGTTGGGCGTTGTATTGGTTTTTTGGAAGTGTTACACCTGTAAGAGAAAAATTTAAATGGTTGGGAAAGGCCTTTGGATGTAGAAATATTTTTTTCACATTTTACTTCCTTGTAAAAACAAGTAAATCAATAGGGATTTTCGTACGGATAAGTACCCAGTGAACGGTTCGTTTAGCTTTATATATTGTTACGGGTGGGCGTTGTATGGGTTTTTCGGAAGTGTTAGACCTGTAAGAGAAAAATTTAAATGGTTGGGAAAGGCCATGGGATGTAGAAATATTTCTTTCACATTTTACTTCCTTGTAAAAAAAGGTAAATCAATAGGGATTTTCGTACGCATAAGTACCCAGTGAACGGTTCGTTTAGCTTTATATATTGTTCCGGGTGGGCGTTGTATTGGTTTTTTGGAAGTGTTAGACCTGTAAGAGAAAAATTTAAATGGTTGGGAAAGCCCATGGGATGTAGAAATATTTTTTTCACCTTTTAATTCCTTGTAAAAACAAGTAAATCAATAGGGATTTTCGTACGGATAAGTACCCAGTGAACGGTTCGTTTAGCTTTATATATTGTTCCGGGTGGGCGTTGTATTGGTTTTTCGGAAGTGTTAGACCTGTAAGAGAAAAATTTAATTGGTTGGGATAGGCCATGGGATGTAGAAATATTTTTTTCACATTTTATTTTCTTGTAAAAACAGGTAAATCAATAGCGATTTTCGTACGGATATGTACCCCGTGAACGGTTCATTTAGCTTTATATATTGTTCCGGGTGGGCGTTGTATTGGTTTTTCGGAAGTGTTAGACCTGTAAGAGAAAAATTTAAATGGTTGGGAAAGGCCATGGGATGTAGAAATATTTTTTTCACATTTTACTTCCTTGTAAGAAAAGGTAAATCAATAGGGAATTTCGTACGGATAAGTACCCAGTGAACGGTTCGTTTAGCTTTATATATTGTTCCGGGTGGGCGTTGTATTGGTTTTTTGGAAGTGTTAGACCTGTAAGAGAAAAATTTAAATGGTTGGGAACGGCCATGGGATGTAGAAATATTTTTTTCACATTTTACTTCCTTGTAAAAACAGGTAAATCAATAGGGATTTTCGTACGGATATGTACCCCGTGAACGGTTCATTTAGCTTTATATATTGTTCCGGGTGGGCGTTGTATTGGTTTTTCGGAAGTGTTAGACCTGTAAGAGAAAAATTTAAATGGTTGGGAAAGGCCATGGGATGTAGAAATATTTTTTTCACATTTTACTTCCTTGTAAAAAAAGGTAAATCAATAGGGATTTTCGTACGGATAAGTGCCCAGTGAACGGTTCGTTTAGCTTTATATATTGTTCCGGTTGGGCGTTGTATTGGTTTTTTTGGAAGTGTTAGACCTGTAAGAGAAAAATTTAAATGGTTGGGAAAGGCCTTTGGATGTAGAAATATTTTTTTCACATTTTACTTCCTTGTAAAAACAGGTAAATCAATAGGGATTTTCGTACGCATAAGTACCCAGTGAACGGTTCGTTTAGCTTTATATATTGTTCCGGGTGGGCGTTGTATTGGTTTTTTGGAAGTGTTAGACCTGTAAGAGAAAAATTTAAATGGTTGGGAAAGCCCATGGGATGGAGAAATATTTTTTTCACCTTTTAATTCCTTGTAAAAACAAGTAAATCAATAGGGATTTTCGTACGGATAAGTACCCAGTGAACGGTTCGTTTAGCTTTATATATTGTTCCGGGTGGGCGTTGTATTGGTTTTTCGGAAGTGTTAGACCTGTAAGAGAAAAATTTAATTGGTTGGGATAGGCCATGGGATGTAGAAATATTTTTTTCACATTTTATTTTCTTGTAAAAACAGGTAAATCAATAGCGATTTTCGTACGCATATGTACCCCGTGAACGGTTCATTTAGCTTTATATATTGTTCCGGGTGGGCGTTGTATTGGTTTTTCGGAAGTGTTAGACCTGTAAGAGAAAAATTTAAATGGTTGGGAAAGGCCATGGGATGTAGAAATATTTTTTTCACATTTTACTTCCTTGTAAGAAAAGGTAAATCAATAGGGAATTTCGTACGGATAAGTACCCAGTGAACGGTTCGTTTAGCTTTATATATTGTTCCGGGTGGGCGTTGTATTGGTTTTTTGGAAGTGTTAGACCTGTAAGAGAAAAATTTAAATGGTTGGGAACGGCCATGGGATGTAGAAATATTTTTTTCACATTTTACTTCCTTGTAAAAACAGGTAAATCAATAGGGATTTTCGTACGGATATGTACCCCGTGAACGGTTCATTTAGCTTTATATATTGTTCCGGGTGGGCGTTGTATTGGTTTTTCGGAATTGTTAGACCTGTAAGAGAAAAATTTAAATGGTTGGGAAAGGCCATGGGATGTAGAAATATTTTTTTCACATTTTACTTCCTTGTAAAAAAAGGTAAATCAATAGGGATTTTCGTACGGATAAGTGCCCAGTGAACGGTTCGTTTAGCTTTATATATTGTTCCGGTTGGGCGTTGTATTAGTTTTTTTGGAAGTGTTAGACCTGTAAGAGAAAAATTTAAATGGTTGGGAAAGGCCATGGGATGTAGAAATATTTTTTTCACATTTTACTTCCTTGTAAGAAAAGGTAAATCAATAGGGATTTTCGTACGCATAAGTACCCAGTGAACGGTTCGTTTAGCTTTATATTTTGTTCCGGGTGGCCATTATATTGGTTTTTCAGAAGTGTTAGACCTGTAAGAGAAAAATTTAAATGGTTGGGATAGGCCATGGGATGTAGAAATATTTTTTTCACATTTTATTTCCTTGTAAAAACAGGTAAATCAATAGCGATTTTCGTATGCATAAGTACCCAGTGAACGGTTCGTTTAGCTTTATATATTGTTCCGGGTGGCCGTTGTATTGGTTTTTCGGAAGTGTTAGACGTGTAAGAGAAAAATTTAAATGGTTGGGAAAGGCCATGGGATGTAGAAATATTTTTTTCACATTTTATTTCCTTGTAAAAACAGGTAAATCTATAGGGATTTTCGTACGGATAAGTACCCAGTGAACGGTTCGTTTAGCTTTATATATTGTTCCGGGTGGGCGTTGTATTGGTTTTTCGGAAGTTTTAGACCTGTAAGAGAAAAATTTAAAGGTTGGGAACGGCCATGGGATGTAGAAATATTTTTTTCACATTTTACTTCCTTGTAAAAACAGGTAAATCAATAGGGATTTTCGTACGGATAAGTACCCAGTGAACGGTTCGTTTAGCTTTATATATTGTTACGGGTGGGCGTTGTATTGGTTTTTCGGAAGTGGTAGACCTGTAAGAGAAAAATTTAAATGGTTGGGATAGGCCATGGGATGTAGAAATATTTTTTTCACATTTTATTTCCTTGTAAAAACAGGTAAATCTATAGGGATTTTCGTACGGATAAGTGCCCAGTGAACGGTTCGTTTAGCTTTATATATTGTTCCGGTTGGGCGTTGTATTGGTTTTTCGGAAGTGTTAGACCTGTAAGAGAAAAATTTAAATGGTTGGGAAAGGCCATGGGATGTAGAAATATTTTTTTCACATTTTACTTCCTTGTAAGAAAAGGTAAATCAATAGGGATTTTCGTACGGATAAGTACCCAGTGAACGGTTCGTTTAGCTTTATATATTGTTCCGGGTGGGGGTTGTATTGGTTTTTCGGAAGTGTTAGACCTGTAAGAGAAAAATTTAAATGGTTGGGAAAGGCCATGGGATGTAGAAATATTTTTTTCACATTTTACTTCCTTGTAAGAAAAGGTAAATCAATAGGGATTTTCGTACGCATAAGTACCCAGTGAACGGTTCGTTTAGCTTCATATTTTGTTCCGGGTGGCCATTATATTGGTTTTTCGGAAGTGTTAGACCTGTAAGAGAAAAATTTAAATGGTTGGGATAGGCCATGGGATGTAGAAATATTTTTTTCACATTTTATTTCCTTGTAAAAACAGGTAAATCAATAGCGATTTTCGTATGCATAAGTACCCAGTGAACGGTTCGTTTAGCTTTATATATTGTTCCGGGTGGCCGTTGTATTGGTTTTTCGGAAGTGTTAGACGTGTAAGAGAAAAATTTAAATGGTTGGGAAAGGCCATGGGATGTAGAAATATTTTTTTCACATTTTATTTCCTTGTAAAAACAGGTAAATCTATAGGGATTTTCGTACGGATAAGTGCCCAGTGAACGGTTCGTTTAGCTTTATATATTATTCCGGTTGGGCGTTGTATTGGTTTTTCGGAAGTGTTAGACCTGTAAGAGAAAAATTTAAATGGTTGGGAAAGGCCATGGGATGTAGAAATATTTATTTCACATTTTACTTCCTTGTAAAAAAAGGTAAATCAATAGGGATTTTCGTACGGATAAGTACCCAGTGAACGGTTCGTTTAGCTTTATATATTGTTCCGGGTGGGCGTTGTATTGGTTTTTCAGAAGTGTTAGACCTGTAAGAGAAAAATTTAAATGGTTGGGAAAGGCCATGGGATGTAGAAATAATTTTTTCACATTTTACTTCCATGTAAAAACAGGTAAATCAATAGGGATTTTCGTACGGATAAGTACCCAGTGAACGGTTCGTTTAGCTTTATATATTGTTCCGGGTAGGCGTTGTATTGGTTTTTCGGAAGTGTTAGACCTCTAAGAGAAAAATTTAAACGGTTGGGAAAGGCCATGGGATGTAGAAATATTTTTTTCACATTTTACTTCCTTGTAAGAAAAGGTAAATCAATAGGGATTTTCGTACGCATAAGTACCCAGTGAACGGTTCGTTTAGCTTTATATTTTGTTCCGGGTGGCCATTATATTGGTTTTTTGGAAGTGTTAGACCTGTAAGAGAAAAATTTAAATGGTTGGGATAGGCCATGGGATGTAGAAATATTTTTTTCACATTTTATTTCCTTGTAAAAACAGGTAAATCAATAGCGATTTTCGTATGCATAAGTACCCAGTGAACGGTTCGTTTAGCTTTATATATTGTTCCGGGTGGCCGTTGTATTGGTTTTTCGGAAGTGTTAGACGTGTAAGAGAAAAATTTAAATGGTTGGGAAAGGCCATGGGATGTAGAAATATTTTTTTCACATTTTATTTCCTTGTAAAAACAGGTAAATCTATAGGGATTTTCGTACGGATAAGTGTCCAGTGAACGGTTCGTTTAGCTTTATATATTATTCCGGTTGGGCGTTGTATTGGTTTTTCGGAAGTGTTAGACCTGTAAGAGAAAAATTTAAATGGTTGGGAAAGGCCATGGGATGTAGAAATATTTTTTTCACATTTTACTTCCTTGTAAAAAAAGGTAAATCAATAGGGATTTTCGTACGGATAAGTGCCCAGTGAACGGTTCGTTTAGCTTTATATATTGTTCCGGTTGGGCGTTGTATTGGTTTTTTTGGAAGTGTTAGACCTGTAAGAGAAAAATTGAATTGGTTGGGAAAGGCCTTTGGATGTAGAAATATTTTTTTCACATTTTACTTCCTTGTAAAAACAAGTAAATCAATAGGGATTTTCGTACGGATAAGTACCCAGTGAACGGTTCGTTTAGCTTTATATATTGTTACGGGTGGGCGTTGTATGGGTTTTTCGGAAGTGTTAGACCTGTAAGAGAAAAATTTAAATGGTTGGGATAGGCCATGGGATGTAGAAATATTTTTTTCACATTTTATTTCCTTGTAAAAACAGGTAAATCTATAGGGATTTTCGTACGGATAAGTGCCCAGTGAACGGTTCGTTTAGCTTTATATATTGTTCCGCTTGGGCGTTGTATTGGTTTTTCGGAAGTGTTAGACCTGTAAGAGAAAAATTTAAATGGTTGGGAAAGGCCATGGGATGTAGAAATATTTTTTTCACATTTTACTTCCTTGTAAGAAAAGGTAAATCAATAGGGATTTTCGTACGCATAAGTACCCAGTGAACGGTTCGTTTAGCTTTATATTTTGTTCCGGGTGGCCATTATATTGGTTTTTCGGAAGTGTTAGACCTGTAAGAGAAAAATTTAAATGGTTGGGATAGGCCATGGGATGTAGAAATATTTTTTTCACATTTTACTTCCTTGTAAAAACAGGTAAATCAATAGCGATTTTCGTACGGATAAGTGCCCAGTGAACGGTTCGTTTAGCCTTATATATTGTTCCGGGTGGGCGTTGTATTGGTTTTTTGGAAGTTTTAGACCTGTAAGAGAAAAATTTAAATGGTTGGGAACGGCCATGGGATGTAGAAATATTTTTTTCACATTTTACTTCCTTGTAAAAACAGGTAAATCAATAGGGATTTTCGTACGGATAAGTACCCAGTGAACGGTTCGTTTAGCTTTATATATTGTTCCGGGTGGGCGTTGTATTGGTTTTTCTGAAGTGTTAGACCTCTAAGAGAAAAATTTAAATGGTTGGGAAAGGCTATGGGATGTAGAAATATTTTTTTCACATTTTATTTTCTTGTAAAAACAGGTAAATCAATAGGGATTTTCGTACGGATAAGTGCCCAGTGAACGGTTCGTTTAGCTTTATATATTGTTCCGGTTGGGCGTTGTATTGGTTTTTTGGAAGTGTTACACCTGTAAGAGAAAACTTTAAATGGTTGGGAAAGGCCTTTGGATGTAGAAATATTTTTTTCACATTTTACTTCCTTGTAAAAACAAGTAAATCAATAGGGATTTTCGTACGGATAAGTACTCAGTGAACGGTTCGTTTAGCTTTATATATTGTTACGGGTGGGCGTTGTATGGGTTTTTCGGAAGTGTTAGACCTGTAAGAGAAAAATTTAAATGGTTGGGAAAGGCCATGGGATGTAGAAATATTTCTTTCACATTTTACTTCCTTGTAAAAAAAGGTAAATCAATAGGGATTTTCGTACGCATAAGTACCCAGTGAACGGTTCGTTTAGCTTTATATATTGTTCCGGGTGGGCGTTGTATTGGTTTTTTGGAAGTGTTAGACCTGTAAGAGAAAAATTTAAATGGTTGGGAAAGCCCATGGGATGTAGAAATATTTTTTTCACCTTTTAATTCCTTGTAAAAACAAGTAAATCAATAGGGATTTTCGTACGGATAAGTACCCAGTGAACGGTTCGTTTAGCTTTATATATTGTTCCGGGTGGGCGTTGTATTGGTTTTTCGGAAGTGTTAGACCTGTAAGAGAAAAATTTAATTGGTTGGGATAGGCCATGGGATGTAGAAATATTTTTTTCACATTTTATTTTCTTGTAAAAACAGGTAAATCAATAGCGATTTTCGTACGCATATGTACCCCGTGAACGGTTCATTTAGCTTTATATATTGTTCCGGGTGGGCGTTGTATTGGTTTTTCGGAAGTGTTAGACCTGTAAGAGAAAAATTTAAATGGTTGGGAAAGGCCATGGGATGTAGAAATATTTTTTTCACATTTTACTTCCTTGTAAGAAAAGGTAAATCAATAGGGAATTTCGTACGGATAAGTACCCAGTGAACGGTTCGTTTAGCTTTATATATTGTTCCGGGTGGGCGTTGTATTGGTTTTTTGGAAGTGTTAGACCTGTAAGAGAAAAATTTAAATGGTTGGGAACGGCCATGGGATGTAGAAATATTTTTTTCACATTTTACTTCCTTGTAAAAACAGGTAAATCAATAGGGATTTTCGTACGGATATGTACCCCGTGAACGGTTCATTTAGCTTTATATATTGTTCCGGGTGGGCGTTGTATTGGTTTTTCGGAAGTGTTAGACCTGTAAGAGAAAAATTTAAATGGTTGGGAAAGGCCATGGGATGTAGAAATATTTTTTTCACATTTTACTTCCTTGTAAAAAAAGGTAAATCAATAGGGATTTTCGTACGGATAAGTGCCCAGTGAACGGTTCGTTTAGCTTTATATATTGTTCCGGTTGGGCGTTGTATTGGTTTTTTTGGAAGTGTTAGACCTGTAAGAGAAAAATTTAAATGGTTGGGAAAGGCCTTTGGATGTAGAAATATTTTTTTCACATTTTACTTCCTTGTAAAAACAGGTAAATCAATAGGGATTTTCGTACGCATAAGTACCCAGTGAACGGTTCGTTTAGCTTTATATATTGTTCCGGGTGGGCGTTGTATTGGTTTTTTGGAAGTGTTAGACCTGTAAGAGAAAAATTTAAATGGTTGGGAAAGCCCATGGGATGGAGAAATATTTTTTTCACCTTTTAATTCCTTGTAAAAACAAGTAAATCAATAGGGATTTTCGTACGGATAAGTACCCAGTGAACGGTTCGTTTAGCTTTATATATTGTTCCGGGTGGGCGTTGTATTGGTTTTTCGGAAGTGTTAGACCTGTAAGAGAAAAATTTAATTGGTTGGGATAGGCCATGGGATGTAGAAATATTTTTTTCACATTTTATTTTCTTGTAAAAACAGGTAAATCAATAGCGATTTTCGTACGCATATGTACCCCGTGAACGGTTCATTTAGCTTTATATATTGTTCCGGGTGGGCGTTGTATTGGTTTTTCGGAAGTGTTAGACCTGTAAGAGAAAAATTTAAATGGTTGGGAAAGGCCATGGGATGTAGAAATATTTTTTTCACATTTTACTTCCTTGTAAGAAAAGGTAAATCAATAGGGAATTTCGTACGGATAAGTACCCAGTGAACGGTTCGTTTAGCTTTATATATTGTTCCGGGTGGGCGTTGTATTGGTTTTTTGGAAGTGTTAGACCTGTAAGAGAAAAATTTAAATGGTTGGGAACGGCCATGGGATGTAGAAATATTTTTTTCACATTTTACTTCCTTGTAAAAACAGGTAAATCAATAGGGATTTTCGTACGGATATGTACCCCGTGAACGGTTCATTTAGCTTTATATATTGTTCCGGGTGGGCGTTGTATTGGTTTTTCGGAATTGTTAGACCTGTAAGAGAAAAATTTAAATGGTTGGGAAAGGCCATGGGATGTAGAAATATTTTTTTCACATTTTACTTCCTTGTAAAAAAAGGTAAATCAATAGGGATTTTCGTACGGATAAGTGCCCAGTGAACGGTTCGTTTAGCTTTATATATTGTTCCGGTTGGGCGTTGTATTGGTTTTTTTGGAAGTGTTAGACCTGTAAGAGAAAAATTTAAATGGTTGGGAAAGGCCTTTGGATGTAGAAGTATTTTTTTCACATTTTACTTCCTTGTAAAAACAGGTAAATCAATAGGGATTTTCGTACGGATAAGTACCCAGTGAACGGTTCGTTTAGCTTTATATTTTGTTACGGGTGGGCGTTGTATTGGTTTTTCGGAAGTGTTAGACCTGTAAGAGAAAAATTTAAATGGTTGGGAAAGGCCATGGGATGTAGAAATATTTCTTTCACATTTTACTTCCTTTTAAAAACAAGTAAATCAATAGGGATTTTCGTACGGATAAGTACCCAGTGAACGGTTCGTTTAGCTTTATATATTGTTCCGGGTGGGCGTTGTATTGGTTTTTCGGAAGTGTTAGACCTGTAAGAGAAAAATTTAAATGGTTGGGAAAGCCCATGGGATGTAGAAATATTTTTTTCACCTTTTAATTCCTTGTAAAAACAAGTAAATCAATAGGGATTTTCGTACGGATAAGTACCCAGTGAACGGTTCGTTTAGCTTTATATATTGTTCCGGGTGGGCGTTGTATTGGTTTTTCAGAAGTGTTAGACCTGTAAGAGAAAAATTTAAATGGTTGGGATAGGCCATGGGATGTAGAAATATTTTTTTCACATTTTATTCCCTTGTTAGAACAGATTAATCAATAGCGATTTTCGTACGCATAAGTACCCAGTGAACGGTTCGTTTAGCTTTATATATTGTTCCGGGTGGGCGTTGTATTGGTTTTTTTGGAAGTGTTAGACCTGTAAGAGAAAAATTTAAATGGTTGGGAAAGGCCTTTGGATGTAGAAATATTTTTTTCACATTTTACTTCCTTGTAAAAACAGGTAAATCAATAGGGATTTTCGTACGGATAAGTACCCAGTGAACGGTTCGTTTAGCTTTATATATTGTTACGGGTGGGCGTTGTATTGGTTTTTCGGAAGTGTTAGACCTGTAAGAGAAAAATTTAAATGGTTGGGAAAGGCCATGGGATGTAGAAATATTTCTTTCACATTTTACTTCCTTTTAAAAACAAGTAAATCAATAGGGATTTTCGTACGGATAAGTACCCAGTGAACGGTTCGTTTAGCTTTATATATTGTTCCGGGTGGGCGTTGTATTGGTTTTTCGGAAGTGTTAGACCTGTAAGAGAAAAATTTAAATGGTTGGGAAAGCCCATGGGATGTAGAAATATTTTTTTCACCTTTTAATTCCTTGTAAAAACAAGTAAATCAATAGGGATTTTCGTACGGATAAGTACCCAGTGAACGGTTCGTTTAGCTTTATATATTGTTCCGGGTGGGCGTTGTATTGGTTTTTCAGAAGTGTTAGACCTGTAAGAGAAAAATTTAAATGGTTGGGATAGGCCATGGGATGTAGAAATATTTTTTTCACATTTTATTCCCTTGTTAGAACAGATTAATCAATAGCGATTTTCGTACGCATAAGTACCCAGTGAACGGTTCGTTTAGCTTTATATATTGTTCCGGGTGGCCGTTGTATTGGTTTTTCGGAAGTGTTAGAACTGTAAGAGAAAAGTTTAAATGGTTGGGATAGGCCATGGGATGTAGAAATATTTTTTTCACATTTTATTTTCTTGTAAAAACAGGTAAATCAATAGCGATTTTCGTACGCATATGTACCCCGTGAACGGTTCATTTAGCTTTATATATTGTTCCGGGTGGGCGTTGTATTGGTTTTTCGGAAGTGTTAGACCTGTAAGAGAAAAATTTAAATGGTTGGGAAAGGACATGGGATGTAGAAATATTTTTTTCACATTTTACTTCCTTGTAAGAAAAGGTAAATCAATAGGGAATTTCGTACGGATAAGTACCCAGTGAACGGTTCGTTTAGCTTTATATATTGTTCCGGGTGGGCGTTGTATTGGTTTTTTGGAAGTGTTAGACCTGTAAGAGAAAAGTTTAAATGGTTGGGATAGGCCATGGGATGTAGAAATATTTTTTTCACATTTTATTTTCTTGTAAAAACAGGTAAATCAATAGCGATTTTCGTACGCATATTTACCCCGTGAACGGTTCATTTAGCTTTATATATTGTTCCGGGTGGGCGTTGTATTGGTTTTTCGGAAGTGTTAGACCTGTAAGAGAAAAATTTAAATGGTTGGGAAAGGACATGGGATGTAGAAATATTTTTTTCACATTTTACTTCCTTGTAAGAAAAGGTAAATCAATAGGGAATTTCGTACGGATAAGTACCCAGTGAACGGTTCGTTTAGCTTTATATATTGTTCCGGGTGGGCGTTGTATTGGTTTTTTGGAAGTTTTAGACCTGTAAGAGAAAAATTTAAATGGTTGGGAACGGCCATGGGATGTAGAAATATTTTTTTCACATTTTACTTCCTTGTAAAAACAGGTAAATCAATAGGGATTTTCGTACGGATAAGTACCCAGTGAACGGTTCGTTTTTTTCACATTTTACTTCCTTGTAAAAACAGGTAAATCAATAGGGATTTTCGTACGGATAAGTACCCAGTGAACGGTTCGTTTAGCTTTATATATTGTTCCGGGTGGGCGTTGTATTGGTTTTTCGGAAGTGTTAGACCTGTAAGAGAAAAATTTAAATGGTTGGGAAAGGACATGGGATGTAGAAATATTTTTTTCACATTTTACTTCCTTGTAAAAACAAGTAAATCAATAGGGAATTTCGTACGGATAAGTACCCAGTGAACGGTTCGTTTAGCTTTATATATTGTTCCGGGTGGGCGTTGTATTGGTTTTTTGGAAGTTTTAGACCTGTAAGAGAAAAATTTAAATGGTTGGGAACGGCCATGGGATGTAGAAATATTTTTTTCACATTTTACTTCCTTGTAAAAACAGGTAAATCAATAGGGATTTTCGTACGGATAAGTACCCAGTGAACGGTTCGTTTAGCTTTATATATTGTTACGGGTGGGTGTTGTATTGGTTTTTCGGAAGTGTTAGACCTGTAAGAGAAAAATTTAAATGGTTGGGAAAGGCCATGGGATGTAGAAATATTTTTTTCACATGTTACTTCCTTGTAAAAAAAGGTAAATCAATAGGGATTTTCGTACGGATAAGTACCCAGTGAACGGTTCGTTTAGCTTTATATATTGTTCCGGGTGGGCATTGTATTGGTTTTTCGGAAGTGTTAGACCTGTAAGAGAAAAATTTAAATGGTTGGGAAAGCCCATGGGATGTAGAAATATTTTTTTCACATTTTACTTCCTTGTAAAAACAAGTAAATCAATAGGGATTTTCGTACGGATAAGTACCCAGTGAACGGTTCGTTTAGCTTTATATATTGTTCCGGGTGGGCGTTGTATTGGTTTTTCAGAAGTGTTAGACCTGTAAGAGAAAAATTTAAATGGTTGGGATAGGCCATGGGATGTAGAAATATTTTTTTCACATTTTATTTTCTTGTAAAAACAGGTAAATCAATGGCGATTTTCGTACGCATATGTACCCCGTGAACGGTTCATTTAGCTTTATATATTGTTCCGGGTGGGCGTTGTATTGGTTTTTCTGAAGTGTTAGACCTGTAAGAGAAAAATTTAAATGGTTGGGAAAGGACATGGGATGTAGAAATATTTTTTTCACATTTTACTTCCTTGTAAGATAAGGTAAATCAATAGGGAATTTCGTACGGATAAGTACCCAGTGAACGGTTCGTTTAGCTTTATATATTGTTCCGGCTGGGCGTTGTATTGGTTTTTTGGAAGTTTTAGACCTGTAAGAGAAAAATTTAAATGGTTGGGAACGGCCATGGGATGTAGAAATATTTTTTCACATTTTACTTCCTTGTAAAAACAGGTAAATCAATAGGGATTTTCGTACGGATAAGTACCCAGTGAACGGTTCGTTTAGCTTTATATATTGTTACGGGTGGGTGTTGTATTGGTTTTTCGGAAGTGTTAGACCTGTAAGAGAAAAATTTAAATGGTTGGGAAAGGCCATGGGATGTAGAAATATTTTTTTCACATGTTACTTCCTTGTAAAAAAAGGTAAATCTATAGGGATTTTCGTACGTATAAGTACCAAGTGAACGGTTCGTTTAGCTTTATATATTGTTCCGGGTGGGCGTTGTATTGGTTGTTCGGAAGTGTTCGACCTGTAAGAGAAAAGTTTAAATGGTTGGGATAGGCCATGGGATGTAGAAATATTTTTTTCACATTTTATTTTCTTGTAAAAACAGGTAAATCAATAGCTATTTTCGTATGCATATGTACCCCGTGAACGGTTCATTTAGCTTTATATATTGTTCCGGGTGGGCGTTGTATTGGTTTTTCGGAAGTGTTAGACCTGTAAGAGAAAAATTTAAATGGTTGGGAAAGGCCATGGGATGTAGAAATATTTTTTTCACATTTTACTTCCTTGTAAGAAAAGGTAAATCAATAGGGAATTTCGTACGGATAAGTACCCAGTGAACGGTTCGTTTAGCTTTATATATTGTTCCGGGTGGGCATTGTATTGGTTTTTTGGAAGTTTTAGACCTGTAAGAGAAAAATTTAAATGGTTGGGAACGGCCATGGGATGTAGAAATATTTTTTTCACATTTTACTTCCTTGTAAAAACAGGTAAATCAATAGGGATTTTCGTACGGATAAGTACCCAGTGAACGGTTCGTTTAGCTTTATATATTGTTACGGGTGGGTGTTGTATTGGTTTTTCGGAAGTGTTAGACCTGTAAGAGAAAAATTTAAATGGTTGGGAAAGGCCATGGGATGTAGAAATATTTTTTTCAAATTTTACTTCCTTGTAAAAAAAGGTAGATCAATAGGGATTTTCGTACGGATAAGTACCCAGTGAACGGTTCGTTTAGCTTTATATATTGTTCCGGTTGGGCATTGTATTGGTTTTTCGGAAGTGTTAGACCTGATGTAGATAGGGAATAGGGAATGTAGAAAAAAAATCAATAGGGATTTTCGTACGTATAAGTACCAAGTGAACGGTTCGTTTAGCTTTATATATTGTTCCGGGTGGGCGTTGTATTGGTTTTTCGGAAGTGTTAGACCTGTAAGAGAAAAATTTAAATGGTTGGGAAAGGCCATGGGATGTAGAAATATTTTTTTCAAATTTTACTTCCTTGTAAAAAAAGGTAGATCAATAGGGATTTTCGTACGGATAAGTACCCAGTGAACGGTTCGTTTAGCTTTATATATTGTTCCGGTTGGGCATTGTATTGGTTTTTCGGAAGTGTTAGACCTGATGTAGATAGGGAATAGGGAATGTAGAAAAAAAATCAATAGGGATTTTCGTACGTATAAGTACCAAGTGAACGGTTCGTTTAGCTTTATATATTGTTCCGGGTGGGCGTTGTATTGGTTTTTCGGAAGTGTTAGACCTGTAAGAGAAAAATTTAAATGGTTGGGAAAGGCCATGGGATGTAGAAATATTTTTTTCACATGTTACTTCCTTGTAAAAAAAGGTGGATCAATAGGGATTTTCGTACGGATAAGTACCCAGTGAACGGTTCGTTTAGCTTTATATATTGTTCCGGGTGGGCGTTGTATTGGTTTTTCAGAAGTGTTAGACCTGTAAGAGAAAAATTTAAATGGTTGGGATAGGCCATGGGATGTAGAAATATTTTTTTCACATTTTATTTTCTTGTAAAAACAGGTAAATCAATAGCGATTTTCGTACGCATATGTACCCAGTGAACGGTTCGTTTAGCTTTATATATTGTTCCGGGTGGCCGTTGTATTGGTTTTTCGGAAGTGTTAGACCTGTAAGAGAAAAATTTAAATGGTTGGGAAAGGCCATGGGATGTAGAAATAATTTTTTCACATTTTACTTCCTTGTAAAAACAGGTAAATCAATAGGGATTTTCGTACGTATAAGTACCCAGTGAAAGGTTCGTTTAGCTTTATATATTGTTACGGGTGGGTGTTGTATTGGTTTTTCGGAAGTGTTAGACCTGTAAGAGAAAAATTTAAATGGTTGGGATAGGCCATGGGATGTAGAAATATTTTTTTCACATTTTATTTCCTTGTTAGAACAGGTAAATCAATTGCGATTTTCGTACGCATAAGTACCAGTGAACGGTTCGTTTAGCTTTATATATTGTTCCGGGTGGCCGTTGTATTGGTTTTTCGGAAGTGTTAGACCTGTAAGAGAAAAGTTTAAATGGTTGGGATAGGCCATGGGATGTAGAAATATTTTTTTCACATTTTATTTTCTTGTAAAAACAGGTAAATCAATAGCAATTATCGTACGCATATGTACCCAGTGAACGGTTCATTTAGCTTTATATATTGTTCCGGGTGGGCGTTGTATTGGTTTTTCGGAAGTGTTAGACCTGTAAGAGAAAAATTTAAATGGTTGGGAAAGGCCATGGGATGTAGAAATATTTTTTTCACATTTTACTTCCTTGTAAGAAAAGGTAAATCAATAGGGAATTTCGTACGGATAAGTACCCAGTGAACGGTTCGTTTAGCTTTATATATTGTTCCGGGTGGGCGTTGTATTGGTTTTTTGGAAGTTTTAGACCTGTAAGAGAAAAATTTAAATGGTTGGGAACGGCCATGGGATGTAGAAATATTTTTTTCACATTTTACTTCCTTGTAAAAACAGGTAAATCAATAGGGATTTTCGTACGGATAAGTACCCAGTGAACGGTTCGTTTAGCTTTATATATTGTTACGGGTGGGTGTTGTATTGGTTTTTCAGAAGTGTTAGACCTGTAAGAGAAAAATTTAAATGGTTGGGAAAGGCCATGGGATGTAGAAATATTTTTTTCACATGTTACTTCCTTGTAAAAAAAGGTAAATCAATAGGGATTTTCGTACGTATAAGTACCAAGTGAACGGTTCGTTTAGCTTTATATATTGTTCCGGGTGGGCGTTGTATTGGTTTTTCGGAAGTGTTAGACCTGTAAGAGAAAAATTTAAATGGTTGGGAAAGGCCATGGGATGTAGAAATATTTTTTTCACATGTTACTTCCTTGTAAAAAAAGGTAGATCAATAGGGATTTTCGTACGGATAAGTACCCAGTGAACGGTTCGTTTAGCTTTATATATTGTTCCGGGTGGGCGTTGTATTGGTTTTTCAGAAGTGTTAGACCTGTAAGAGAAAAATTTAAATGGTTGGGATAGGCCATGGGATGTAGAAATATTTTTTTCACATTTTATTTTCTTGTAAAAACAGGTAAATCAATAGCGATTTTCGTACGCATATGTACCCCGTGAACGGTTCATTTAGCTTTATATATTGTTCCGGGTGGGCTTTGTATTGGTTTTTCGGAAGTGTTAGACCTGTAAGAGAAAAATTTAAATGGTTGGGAAAGGACATGGGATGTAGAAATATTTTTTTCACATTTTACTTCCTTGTAAGAAAAGGTAAATCAATAGGGAATTTCGTACGGATAAGTACCCAGTGAACGGTTCGTTTAGCTTTATATATTGTTCCGGCTGGGCGTTGTATTGGTTTTTTGGAAGTTTTAGACCTGTAAGAGAAAAATTTAAATGGTTGGGAACGGCCATGGGATGTAGAAATATTTTTTTCACATTTTACTTCCTTGTAAAAACAGGTAAATCAATAGGGATTTTCGTACGGATAAGTACCCAGTGAACGGTTCGTTTAGCTTTATATATTGTTACGGGTGGGTGTTGTATTGGTTTTTCGGAAGTGTTAGACCTGTAAGAGAAAAATTTAAATGGTTGGGAAAGGCCATGGGATGTAGAAATATTTTTTTCACATGTTACTTCCTTGTAAAAAAAGGTAAATCTATAGGGATTTTCGTACGTATAAGTACCAAGTGAACGGTTCGTTTAGCTTTATATATTGTTCCGGGTGGGCGTTGTATTGGTTGTTCGGAAGTGTTAGACCTGTAAGAGAAAAGTTTAAATGGTTGGGATAGGCCATGGGATGTAGAAATATTTTTTTCACATTTTATTTTCTTGTAAAAACAGGTAAATCAATAGCGATTTTCGTACGCATATGTACCCCGTGAACGGTTCATTTAGCTTTATATATTGTTCCGGGTGGGCGTTGTATTGGTTTTTCGGAAGTGTTAGACCTGTAAGAGAAAAATTTAAATGGTTGGGAAAGGCCATGGGATGTAGAAATATTTTTTTCACATTTTACTTCCTTGTAAAAACAGGTAAATCAATAGGGATTTTCGTACGGATAAGTACCCAGTGAACGGTTCGTTTAGCTTTATATATTGTTACGGGTGGGTGTTGTATTGGTTTTTCGGAAGTGTTAGACCTGTAAGAGAAAAATTTAAATGTTTGGGAAAGGCCATGGGATGTAGAAATATTTTTTTCAAATTTTACTTCCTTGTAAAAAAAGGTAGATCAATAGGGATTTTCGTACGGATAAGTACCCAGTGAACGGTTCGTTTAGCTTTATATATTGTTCCGGTTGGGCATTGTATTGGTTTTTCGGAAGTGTTAGACCTGTAAGAGAAAAATTTAAATGGTTGGGAAAGGCCGTGGGATGTAGAAATATTTTTTTCACATTTTACTTCCTTGTAAAAACAAGTAAATCAATAGGGATTTTCGTACGGATAAGTACCCAGTGAACGGTTCGTTTAGCTTTATATATTGTTACGGGTGGGCGTTGTATTGGTTTTTCGGAAGTGTTAGACCTGTAAGAAAAAAATTTAAATGGTTGGGATAGGCCATGGGATGTAGAAATATTTTTTTCACATTTTATTTCCTTGTTAGAACAGGTAAATCAATAGCGATTTTCGTACGCATATGTACCCAGTGAACGGTTCGTTTAGCTTTATATATTGTTCCGGGTGGCCGTTGTATTGGTTTTTCGGAAGTGTTAGACCTGTAAGAGAAAAATTTAAATGGTTGGGAAAGGCCATGGGTTGTAGAAATAATTTTTTCACATTTTACTTCCTTGTAAAAACAGGTAAATCAATAGGGATTTTCGTACGTATAAGTACCCAGTGAAAGGTTCATTTAGCTTTATATATTGTTACGGGTGGGTGTTGTATTGGTTTTTCGGAAGTGTTAGACCTGTAAGAGAAAAATTTAAATGGTTGGGATAGGCCATGGGATGTAGAAATATTTTTTTCACATTTTATTTCCTTGTTAGAACAGGTAAATCAATTGCGATTTTCGTACGCATAAGTACCAGTGAACGGTTCGTTTAGCTTTATATATTGTTCCGGGTGGCCGTTGTATTGGTTTTTCGGAAGTGTTAGACCTGTAAGAGAAAAGTTTAAATGGTTGGGATAGGCCATGGGATGTAGAAATAATTTTTTCACATTTTATTTTCTTGTAAAAACAGGTAAATCAATAGCAATTATCGTACGCATATGTACCCAGTGAACGGTTCATTTAGCTTTATATATTGTTCCGGGTGGGCGTTGTATTGGTTTTTCGGAAGTGTTAGACCTGTAAGAGAAAAATTTAAATGGTTGGGAACGGCCATGGGATGTAGAAAATTTTTTTTCACATTTTACTTCCTTGTAAAAACAGGTAAATCAATAGGGATTTTCGTACGGATAAGTACCCAGTGAACGGTTCGTTTAGCTTTATATATTGTTCCGGGTGGGCGTTGTATTGGTTTTTCGGAAGTGTTAGACCTGTAAGAGAAAAATTTAAATGGTTGGGAAAGGCCATGGGATGTAGAAATATTTTTTTCACATGTTACTTCCTTGTAAAAAAAGGTAGATCAATAGGGATTTTCGTACGGATAAGTACCCAGTGAACGGTTCGTTTAGCTTTATATATTGTTCCGGTTGGGCGTTGTATTGGTTGTTCGGAAGTCTTAGACCTGTAAGAGAAAAATTTAAATGGTTGGGAAAGGCCATGGGATGTAGAAATATTTTTTTCACATTTTACTTCCTTGTAAATAAAGGTAAATCAATAGGGATTTTCGTACGGATAAGTACCCAGTGAACGGTTCGTTTAGCTTTATATATTGTTACGGGTGGGTGTTGTATTGGTTTTTCGGAAGTGTTAGACCTGTAAGAGAAAAATTTAAATGGTTGGGATAGGCCATGGGATGTAGAAATATTTTTTTTCACATTTTATTTCCTTGTTAGAATAGGTAAATCAATTGCGATTTTCGTACGCATAAGTACCAGTGAACGGTTCGTTTAGCTTTATATATTGTTCCGGGTGGCCGTTGTATTGGTTTTTCGGAAGTGTTAGACCTGTAAG
Organism: Paroedura picta; assembly: GCF_049243985.1. Lineage (NCBI taxonomy): Eukaryota > Metazoa > Chordata > Lepidosauria > Squamata > Gekkonidae > Paroedura > Paroedura picta. Next base: position 109,837,637 of record NC_135375.1, read on the forward strand.
AGAAAAGTTTAAATGGTTGGGATAGGCCATGGGATGTAGAAATATTTTTTCACATTTTATTTTCTTGTAAAAACAGGTAAATCAATAGCAATTTTCGTACGCATATGTACCCAGTGAACGGTTCATTTAGCTTTATATATTGTTCCGGGTGGGCGTTGTATTGGTTTTTCGGAAGTGTTAGACCTGTAAGAGAAAAATTTAAATGGTTGGGAAAGGCCATGGGATGTAGAAATATTTTTTTCACATTTTACTTCCTTGTAAAAACAGGTAAATCAATAGGGATTTTCGTACGGATAAGTACCCAGTGAATGGTTCGTTTAGCTTTATATATTGTTACGGGTGGGTGTTGTATTGGTTTTTCGGAAGTGTTAGACCTGTAAGAGAAAAATTTAAATGGTTGGGATAGGCCATGGGATGTAGAAATATTTTTTTCACATTTTATTCCCTTGTTAGAACAGGTAAATCAATAGCGATTTTCGGACGCATAAGTACCCAGTGAACGGTTCGTTTAGCTTTATATATTGTTCCGGGTGGCCGTTGTATTGGTTTTTCGGAAGTGTTAGACCTGTAAGAGAAAAGTTTAAATGGTTGGGATAGGCCATGGGTTGTAGAAATATTTTTTTCACATTTTATTTTCTTGTAAAAACAGGTAAATCAATAGCGATTTTCTTACGCATATGTACCCAGTTAACGGTTCATTTAGCTTTATATATTGTTCCGGGTGGGCGTTGTATTGGTTTTTCGGAAGTGTTAGACCTGTAAGAGAAAAATTTAAATGGTTGGGAAAGGCCATGGGATGTAGAAATATTTTTTTCACATTTTACTTCCTTGTAAGAAAAGGTAAATCAATAGGGAATTTCGTACGGATAAGTACCCAGTGAACGGTTCGTTTAGCTTTATATATTGTTCCGGGTGGGCGTTGTATTGGTTTTTCGGAAGTGTTAGACCTGTAAGAGAAAAATTTAAATGGTTGGGAAAGGCCATGGGATGTAGAAATATTTTTTTCACATTTTATTTCCTTGTAAAAACAGGTAAATCAATAGGGATTTTCGTACGGATAAGTGCCCAGTGAACGGATCGTTTAGCTTTATATATTGTTCCGGTTGGGCGTTGTATTGGTTTTTTGGAAGTGTTAGACCTGTAAGAGAAAAATTTAAATGGTTGGGAAAGGCCATGGGATGTAGAAATATTTTTTTCACATTTTACTTCCTTGTAAAAACAAGTAAATCAATAGGGATTTTCGTACGGATAAGTACCCAGTGAACGGTTCGTTTAGCTTTATATATTGTTACGGGTGGGCGTTGTATTGGTTTTTCGGAAGTGTTAGACCTGTAAGAGAAAAATTTAAATGGTTGGGAAAGGCCATGGGATGTAGAAATATTTCTTTCACATTTTACTTCCTTGTAAAAAAAGGTAAATCAATAGGGATTTTCGTACGGATAAGTACCCAGTGAACGGTTCGTTTAGCTTTATATATTGTTCCGGGTGGGCGTTTTATTGGTTTTTCGGAAGTGTTAGACCTGTAAGAGGAAAATTTAAATGGTTGGGAACGGCCATGGGATGTAGAAATATTTTTTTCACATTTTACTTCCTTGTAAAAACAAGTAAATCAATAGGGATTTTCGTACGGATAAGTACCCAGTGAACGGTTCGTTTAGCTTTATATATTGTTACGGGTGGGCGTTATATTGGTTTTTCAGAAGTGTTAGACCTGTAAGAGAAAAATTTAAATGGTTGGGATAGGCCATGGGATGTAGAAATATTTTTTTCACATTTTATTTCCTTGTTAGAACAGGTAAATCAATAGCGATTTTCGTACGCATAGGTACCCAGTGAACGGTTCATTTAGCTTTATATATTGTTCCGGGTGGCCGTTGTATTGGTTTTTCGGAAGTGTTAGACCTGTAAGAGAAAAGTTTAAATGGTTGGGATAGGCCATGGGATGTAGAAATATTTTTTCACATTTTATTTTCTTGTAAAAACAGGTAAATCAATAGCAATTTTCGTACGCATATGTACCCAGTGAACGGTTCATTTAGCTTTATATATTGTTCCGGGTGGGCGTTGTATTGGTTTTTCGGAAGTGTTAGACCTGTAAGAGAAAAATTTAAATGGTTGGGAAAGGCCATGGGATGTAGAAATATTTTTTTCACATTTTACTTCCTTGTAAGAAAAGGTAAATCAATAGGGAATTTCGTACGGATAAGTACCCAGTGAACGGTTCGTTTAGCTTTATATATTGTTCCGGGTGGGCGTTGTATTGGTTTTTCGGAAGTGTTAGACCTGTAAGAGAAAAATTTAAATGGTTGGGAAAGGCCATGGGATGTAGAAATATTTTTTTCACATTTTATTTCCTTGTAAAAACAGGTAAATCAATAGGGATTTTCGTACGGATAAGTGCCCAGTGAACGGATCGTTTAGCTTTATATATTGTTCCGGTTGGGCGTTGTATTGGTTTTTTGGAAGTGTTAGACCTGTAAGAGAAAAATTTAAATGGTTGGGAAAGGCCATGGGATGTAGAAATATTTTTTTCACATTTTACTTCCTTGTAAAAACAAGTAAATCAATAGGGATTTTCGTACGGATAAGTACCCAGTGAACGGTTCGTTTAGCTTTATATATTGTTACGGGTGGGCGTTGTATTGGTTTTTCGGAAGTGTTAGACCTGTAAGAGAAAAATTTAAATGGTTGGGAAAGGCCATGGGATGTAGAAATATTTCTTTCACATTTTACTTCCTTGTAAAAAAAGGTAAATCAATAGGGATTTTCGTACGGATAAGTACCCAGTGAACGGTTCGTTTAGCTTTATATATTGTTCCGGGTGGGCGTTTTATTGGTTTTTCGGAAGTGTTAGACCTGTAAGAGGAAAATTTAAATGGTTGGGAACGGCCATGGGATGTAGAAATATTTTTTTCACATTTTACTTCCTTGTAAAAACAAGTAAATCAATAGGGATTTTCGTACGGATAAGTACCCAGTGAACGGTTCGTTTAGCTTTATATATTGTTACGGGTGGGCGTTATATTGGTTTTTCAGAAGTGTTAGACCTGTAAGAGAAAAATTTAAATGGTTGGGATAGGCCATGGGATGTAGAAATATTTTTTTCACATTTTATTCCCTTGTTAGAACAGGTAAATCAATAGCGATTTTCGTACGCATAGGTACCCAGTGAACGGTTCATTTAGCTTTATATATTGTTCCGGGTGGCCGTTGTATTGGTTTTTCGGAAGTGTTAGACCTGTAAGAGAAAAGTTTAAATGGTTGGGATAGGCCATGGGATGTAGAAATATTTTTTTCACATTTTATTTTCTTGTAAAAACAGGTAAATCAATAGCGATTTTCGTACGCATATGTACCCCGTGAACGGTTCATTTAGCTTTATAAATTGTTCCGGGTGGGCGTTGTATTGGTTTTTCGGAAGTGTTAGACCTGTAAGAGAAAAATTTAAATGGTTGGGAAAGGCCATGGGATGTAGAAATATTTTTTTCACATTTTACTTCCTTGTAAGAAAAGGTAAATCAATAGGGAATTTCGTACGGATAAGTACCCAGTGAACGGTTCGTTTAGCTTTATATATTGTTCCGGGTGGGCGTTGTATTGGTTTTTTGGAAGCTTTAGACCTGTAAGAGAAAAATTTAAATTGTTGGGAACGGCCATGGGATGTAGAAATATTTTTTTCACATTTTACTTCCTTGTAAAAACAGGTAAATCAATAGGGATTTTCGTACGGATAAGTACCCAGTGAACGGTTCGTTTAGCTTTATATATTGTTACGGGTGGGTGTTGTATTGGTTTTTCGGAAGTGTTAGACCTGTAAGAGAAAAATTTAAATGGTTGGGAAAGGCCATGGGATGTAGAAATATTTTTTTCACATTTTACTTCCTTGTAAAAACAAGTAAATCAATAGGGATTTTCGTACGGATAAGTACCCAGTGAACGTTCGTTTAGCATTATATATTGTTACGGGTGGGCATTGTATTGGTTTTTCGGAAGTGTTAGACCTGTAAGAGAAAAATTTAAATGGTTGGGATAGGCCATGGGATGTAGAAATATTTTTTTCACATTTTACTTCCTTGTAAGAAAAGGTAAATCAATAGGGAATTTCGTACGGATAAGTACCCAGTGAACGGTTCGTTTAGCTTTATATATTGTTCCGGGTGGGCGTTGTATTGGTTTTTCGGAAGTGTTAGACCTGTAAGAGAAAAATTTAAATGGTTGGGAAAGGCCATGGGATGTAGAAATATTTTTTTCACATTTTATTTCCTTGTAAAAACAGGTAAATCAATAGGGATTTTCGTACGGATAAGTGCCCAGTGAACGGATCGTTTAGCTTTATATATTGTTCCGGTTGGGCGTTGTATTGGTTTTTTGGAAGTGTTAGACCTGTAAGAGAAAAATTTAAATGGTTGGGAAAGGCCATGGGATGTAGAAATATTTTTTTCACATTTTACTTCCTTGTAAAAACAAGTAAATCAATAGGGATTTTCGTACGGATAAGTACCCAGTTAACGGTTCGTTTAGCTTTATATATTGTTACGGGTGGGCGTTGTATTGGTTTTTCGGAAGTGTTAGACCTGTAAGAGAAAAATTTAAATGGTTGGGAAAGGCCATGGGATGTAGAAATATTTCTTTCACATTTTACTTCCTTGTAAAAAAAGGTAAATCAATAGGGATTTTCGTACGGATAAGTACCCAGTGAACGGTTCGTTTAGCTTTATATATTGTTCCGGGTGGGCGTTTTATTGGTTTTTCGGAAGTGTTAGACCTGTAAGAGGAAAATTTAAATGGTTGGGAACGGCCATGGGATGTAGAAATATTTTTTTCACATTTTACTTCCTTGTAAAAACAAGTAAATCAATAGGGATTTTCGTACGGATAAGTACCCAGTGAACGGTTCGTTTAGCTTTATATATTGTTACGGGTGGGCGTTATATTGGTTTTTCAGAAGTGTTAGACCTGTAAGAGAAAAATTTAAATGGTTGGGATAGGCCATGGGATGTAGAAATATTTTTTTCACATTTTATTCCCTTGTTAGAACAGGTAAATCAATAGCGATTTTCGTACGCATAGGTACCCAGTGAACGGTTCATTTAGCTTTATATATTGTTCCGGGTGGCCGTTGTATTGGTTTTTCGGAAGTGTTAGACCTGTAAGAGAAAAGTTTAAATGGTTGGGATAGGCCATGGGATGTAGAAATATTTTTTTCACATTTTATTTTCTTGTAAAAACAGGTAAATCAATAGCGATTTTCGTACGCATATGTACCCCGTGAACGGTTCATTTAGCTTTATAAATTGTTCCGGGTGGGCGTTGTATTGGTTTTTCGGAAGTGTTAGACCTGTAAGAGAAAAATTTAAATGGTTGGGAAAGGCCATGGGATGTAGAAATATTTTTTTCACATTTTACTTCCTTGTAAGAAAAGGTAAATCAATAGGGAATTTCGTACGGATAAGTACCCAGTGAACGGTTCGTTTAGCTTTATATATTGTTCCGGGTGGGCGTTGTATTGGTTTTTTGGAAGCTTTAGACCTGTAAGAGAAAAATTTAAATTGTTGGGAACGGCCATGGGATGTAGAAATATTTTTTTCACATTTTACTTCCTTGTAAAAACAGGTAAATCAATAGGGATTTTCGTACGGATAAGTACCCAGTGAACGGTTCGTTTAGCTTTATATATTGTTACGGGTGGGTGTTGTATTGGTTTTTCGGAAGTGTTAGACCTGTAAGAGAAAAATTTAAATGGTTGGGAAAGGCCATGGGATGTAGAAATATTTTTTTCACATTTTACTTCCTTGTAAAAACAAGTAAATCAATAGGGATTTTCGTACGGATAAGTACCCAGTGAACGTTCGTTTAGCATTATATATTGTTACGGGTGGGCATTGTATTGGTTTTTCGGAAGTGTTAGACCTGTAAGAGAAAAATTTAAATGGTTGGGATAGGCCATGGGATGTAGAAATATTTTTTTCACATTTTATTTCCTTGTTAGAACAGGTAAATCAATAGCGATTTTCGTACGCATATGTACCCAGTGAACGGTTCGTTTAGCTTTATATATTGTTCCGGGTGGCCGTTGTATTGGTTTTTCGGAAGTGTTAGACCTGTAAGAGAAAAGTTTAAATGGTTGGGATAGGCCATGGGATGTAGAAATATTTTTTTCACATTTTATTTTCTTGTAAAAACAGGTAAATCAATAGCGATTTTCGTACGCATATGTACCCCGTGAACGGTTCATTTAGCTTTATATATTGTTCCGGGTGGGCGTTGTATTGGTTTTTCGGAAGTGTTAGACCTGTAAGAGAAAAATTTAAATGGTTGGGAAAGGCCATGGGATGTAGAAATATTTTTTTCACATTTTACTTCCTTGTAAGAAAAGGTAAATCAATAGGGAATTTCGTACGGATAAGTACCCAGTGAACGGTTCGTTTAGCTTTATATATTGTTCCGGGTGGGCGTTGTATTGGTTTTTTGGAAGTTTTAGACCTGTAAGAGAAAAATTTAAATGGTTGGGAACGGCCATGGGATGTAGAAAAATTTTTTTCACATTTTACTTCCTTGTAAAAACAGGTAAATCAATAGGGATTTTCGTACGGATAAGTACCCAGTGAACGGTTCGTTTAGCTTTATATATTGTTACGGGTGGGTGTTGTATTGGTTTTTCGGAAGTGTTAGACCTGTAAGAGAAAAATTTAAATGGTTGGGAAAGGCCATGGGATGTAGAAATATTTTTTTCACATTTTACTTCCTTGTAAAAACAAGTAAATCAATAGGGATTTTCGTACGGATAAGTACCCAGTGAACGGTTCGTTTAGCTTTATATATTGTTCCGGGTGGCCGTTGTATTGGTTTTTCGGAAGTGTTAGACCTGTAAGAGAAAAGTTTAAATGGTTGGGATAGGCCATGGGATGTAGAAATATTTTTTTCACATTTTATTTTCTTGGAAAAACAGGTAAATCAATAGCGATTTTCGTACGCATATGTACCCCGTGAACGGTTCATTTAGCTTTATATATTGTTCCGGGTGGGCGTTGTATTGGTTTTTCGGAAGTGTTAGACCTCTAAGAGAAAAATTTAAATGGTTGGGAAAGGCCATGGGATGTAGAAATATTTTTTTCACATTTTACTTCCTTGTAAGAAAAGGTAAATCAATAGGGAATTTCGTACGGATAAGTACCCAGTGAACGGTTCGTTTAGCTTTATATATTGTTCCGGGTGGGAGTTGTATTGGTTTTTTGGAAGTTTTAGAACTGTAAGAGAAAAATTTAAATTGTTGGGAACGGCCATGGGATGTAGAAATATTTTTTTCACATTTTACTTCCTTGTAAAAACAGGTAAATCAATAGGGATTTTCGTACGGATCAGTACCCAGTGAACGGTTCGTTTAGCTTTATATATTGTTACGGGTGGGTGTTGTATTGGTTTTTCGGAAGTGTTAGACCTGTAAGAGAAAAATTTAAATGGTTGGGAAAGGCCATGGGATGTAGAAATATTGTTTTCACATTTTACTTCCTTGTAAAAGCAAGTAAATCAATAGGGATTTTCGTACGGATAAGTACCCAGTGAACGGTTCGTTTAGCTTTATATATTGTTACGGGTGGGCGTTGTATTGGTTTTTCGGAAGTGTTAGACCTGTAAGAGAAAAATTTAAATGGTTGGGATAGGCCATGGGATGTAGAAATATTTTTTTCACATTTTATTTCCTTGTTAGAACAGGTAAATCAATAGCGATTTTTGTACGCATATGTACCCAGTGAACGGTTCGTTTAGCTTTATATATTGTTCCGGGTGGCCGTTGTATTGGTTTTTCGGAAGTGTTAGACCTGTAAGAGAAAAGTTTAAATGGTTGGGATAGGCCATGGGATGTAGAAATATTTTTTTCACTTTTTATTTTCTTGTAAAAACAGGTAAATCAATAGCGATTTTCGTACGCATATGTACCCCGTGAACGGTTCATTTAGCTTTATATATTGTTCCGGGTGGGCGTTGTATTGGTTTTTCGGAAGTGTTAGACCTGTAAGAGAAAAATTTAAATGGTTGGGAAAGGCCATGGGATGTAGAAATATTTTTTTCACATTTTACTTCCTTGTAAGAAAAGGTAAATCAATAGGGAATTTCGTACGGATAAGTACCCAGTGAACGGTTCGTTTAGCTTTATATATTGTTCCGGGTGGGCGTTGTATTGGTTTTTTGGAAGTTTTAGACCTGTAAGAGAAAAATTTAAATGGTTGGGAACGGCCATGGGATGTAGAAATATTTTTTTCACATTTTACTTCCTTGTAAAAACAGGTAAATCAATAGGGATTTTCGTACGGATAAGTACCCAGTGAACGGTTCGTTTAGCTTTATATATTGTTACGGGTGGGCGTTGTATTGGTTTTTCGGAAGTGTTAGACCTGTAAGAGAAAAATTTAAATGGTTGGGATAGGCCATGGGATGTAGAAATATTTTTTTCACATTTTATTTCCTTGTTAGAACAGGTAAATCAATAGCGATTTTCGTACGCATATGTACCCAGTGAACGGTTCGTTTAGCTTTATATATTGTTCCGGGTGGCCGTTGTATTGGTTTTTCGGAAGTGTTAGACCTGTAAGAGAAAAGTTTAAATGGTTGGGATAGGCCATGGGATGTAGAAATATTTTTTTCACTTTTTATTTTCTTGTAAAAACAGGTAAATCAATAGCGATTTTCGTACGCATATGTACCCCGTGAACGGTTCATTTAGCTTTATATATTGTTCCGGGTGGGCGTTGTATTGGTTTTTCGGAAGTGTTAGACCTGTAAGAGAAAAATTTAAATGGTTGGGAAAGGCCATGGGATGTAGAAATATTTTTTTCACATTTTACTTCCTTGTAAGAAAAGGTAAATCAATAGGGAATTTCGTACGGATAAGTACCCAGTGAACGGTTCGTTTAGCTTTATATATTGTTCCGGGTGGGCGTTGTATTGGTTTTTTGGAAGTTTTAGACCTGTAAGAGAAAAATTTAAATGGTTGGGAAAGCCCATGGGATGTAGAAATATTTTTTTCACATTTTACTTCCTTGTAAAAACAGGTAAATCAATAGGGATTTTCGTACGGATAAGTACCCAGTGAACGGTTCGTTTAGCTTTATATATTGTTACGGGTGGGCGTTGTATTGGTTTTTCGGAAGTGTTAGACCTGTAAGAGAAAAATTTAAATGGTTGGGATAGGCCATGGGATGTAGAAATATTTTTTTCACATTTTATTTCCTTGTTAGAACAGGTAAATCAATAGCGATTTTCGTACGCATATGTACCCAGTGAACGGTTCGTTTAGCTTTATATATTGTTCCGGGTGGCCGTTGTATTGGTTTTTCGGAAGTGTTAGACCTGTAAGAGAAAAGTTTAAATGGTTGGGATAGGCCATGGGATGTAGAAATATTTTTTTCACATTTTATTTTCTTGTAAAAACAGGAAAATCAATAGCGATTTTCGTACGCATATATACCCCGTGAACGGTTCATTTAGCTTTATATATTGTTCCGGGTGGGCGTTGTATTGGTTTTTCGGAAGTGTTAGACCTGTAAGAGAAAAATTTAAATGGTTGGGAAAGGCCATGGGATGTAGAAATATTTTTTTCACATTTTACTTCCTTGTAAGAAAAGGTAAATCAATAGGGAATTTCGTACGGATAAGTACCCAGTGAACGGTTCGTTTAGCTTTATATATTGTTCCGGGTGGGCGTTGTATTGGTTTTTCGGAAGTGTTAGACCTGTAAGAGAAAAATTTAAATGGTTGGGAACGGCCATGGGATGTAGAAATATTTTTTTCACATTTTACTTCCTTGTAAGAAAAGGTAAATCAATAGGGATTTTCGTACGGATAAGTACCCAGTGAACGGTTCGTTTAGCTTTATATATTGTTACGGGTGGGTGTTGTATTGGTTTTTCGGAAGTGTTAGACCTGTAAGAGAAAAATTTAAATGGTTGGGAAAGACCATGGGATGTAGAAATATTTTTTTCACATGTTACTTCCTTGTAAAAAAAGGTAAATCAATAGGGATTTTCGTACGGATAAGTACCCAGTGAACGGTTCGTTTAGCTTTATATATTGTTCCGGGTGGGCGTTGTATTGGTTTTTCGGAAGTGTTAGACCTGTAAGAGAAAAATTTAAATGGTTGGGAAAGCCCATGGGATGTAGAAATATTTTTTTCACATTTTACTTCCTTGTAAAAACAAGTAGATCAATAGGGATTTTCGTACGGATAAGTACCCAGTGAACGGTTCGTTTAGCTTTATATATTGTTCCGGGTGGGCGTTGTATTGGTTTTTCGGAAGTGTTAGACCTGTAAGAGAAAAATTTAAATGGTTGGGAACGGCCATGGGATGTAGAAATATTTTTTTCACATTTTACTTCCTTGTAAGAAAAGGTAAATCAATAGGGATTTTCGTACGGATAAGTACCCAGTGAACGGTTCGTTTAGCTTTATATATTGTTACGGGTGGGTGTTGTATTGGTTTTTCGGAAGTGTTAGACCTGTAAGAGAAAAATTTAAATGGTTGGGAAAGGCCATGGGATGTAGAAATATTTTTTTCACATGTTACTTCCTTGTAAAAAAAGGTAAATCAATAGGGATTTTCGTACGGATAAGTACCCAGTGAACGGTTCGTTTAGCTTTATATATTGTTCCGGGTGGGCGTTGTATTGGTTTTTCGGAAGTGTTAGACCTGTAAGAGAAAAATTTAAATGGTTGGGAAAGCCCATGGGATGTAGAAATATTTTTTTCACATTTTACTTCCTTGTAAAAACAAGTAGATCAATAGGGATTTTCGTACGGATAAGTACCCAGTGAACGGTTCGTTTAGCTTTATATATTGTTCCGGGTGGGCGTTGTATTGGTTTTTCGGAAGTGTTAGACCTGTAAGAGAAAAATTTAAATGGTTGGGATAGGCCATGGGATGTAGAAATATTTTTTTCACATTTTATTTCCTTGTTAGAACAGGTAAATCAATAGCGATTTTCGTACGCATATGTACCCAATGAACGGTTCGTTTAGCTTTATATATTGTTCCGGGTGGCCGTTGTATTGGTTTTTCGGAAGTGTTAGACCTGTAAGAGAAAAGTTTAAATGGTTGGGATAGGCCATGGGATGTAGAAATATTTTTTTCACATTTTATTTTCTTGTAAAAACAGGAAAATCAATAGCGATTTTCGTACGCATATATACCCCGTGAACGGTTCATTTAGCTTTATATATTGTTCCGGGTGGGCGTTGTATTGGTTTTTCGGAAGTGTTAGACCTGTAAGAGAAAAATTTAAATGGTTGGGAAAGGCCATGGGATGTAGAAATATTTTTTTCACATTTTACTTCCTTGTAAGAAAAGGTAAATCAATAGGGAATTTCGTACGGATAAGTACCCAGTGAACGGTTCGTTTAGCTTTATATATTGTTACGGGTGGGCGTTGTATTGGTTTTTCGGAAGTGTTAGACCTGTAAGAGAAAAATTTAAATGGTTGGGAACGGCCATGGGATGTAGAAATATTTTTTTCACATTTTACTTCCTTGTAAGAAAAGGTAAATCAATAGGGATTTTCGTACGGATAAGTACCCAGTGAACGGTTCGTTTAGCTTTATATATTGTTACGGGTGGGTGTTGTATTGGTTTTTCGGAAGTGTTAGACCTGTAAGAGAAAAATTTAAATGGTTGGGAAAGGCCATGGGATGTAGAAATATTTTTTTCACATGTTACTTCCTTGTAAAAAAAGGTAAATCAATAGGGATTTTCGTACGGATAAGTACCCAGTGAACGGTTCGTTTAGCGTTATATATTGTTCCGGGTGGGCGTTGTATTGGTTTTTCGGAAGTGTTAGACCTGTAAGAGAAAAATTTAAATGGTTGGGAAAGCCCATGGGATGTAGAAATATTTTTTTCACATTTTACTTCCTTGTAAAAACAAGTAGATCAATAGGGATTTTCGTACGGATAAGTACCCAGTGAACGGTTCGTTTAGCTTTATATATTGTTCCGGGTGGGCGTTGTATTGGTTTTTCGGAAGTGTTAGACCTGTAAGAGAAAAATTTAAATGGTTGGGAACGGCCATGGGATGTAGAAATATTTTTTTCACATTTTACTTCCTTGTAAGAAAAGGTAAATCAATAGGGATTTTCGTACGGATAAGTACCCAGTGAACGGTTCGTTTAGCTTTATATATTGTTACGGGTGGGTGTTGTATTGGTTTTTCGGAAGTGTTAGACCTGTAAGAGAAAAATTTAAATGGTTGGGAAAGGCCATGGGATGTAGAAATATTTTTTTCACATGTTACTTCCTTGTAAAAAAAGGTAAATCAATAGGGATTTTCGTACGGATAAGTACCCAGTGAACGGTTCGTTTAGCTTTATATATTGTTCCGGGTGGGCGTTGTATTGGTTTTTCGGAAGTGTTAGACCTGTAAGAGAAAAATTTAAATGGTTGGGAAAGCCCATGGGATGTAGAAATATTTTTTTCACATTTTACTTCCTTGTAAAAACAAGTAGATCAATAGGGATTTTCGTACGCATATGTACCCCGTGAACGGTTCATTTAGCTTTATATATTGTTCCGGGTGGGCGTTGTATTGGTTTTTCGGAAGTGTTAGACCTGTAAGAGAAAAATTTAAATGGTTGGGAAAGGAAATGGGATGTAGAAATATTTTTTTCACATTTTACTTCCTTGTAAGAAAAGGTAAATCAATAGGGAATTTCGTACGGATAAGTACCCAGTGAACGGTTCGTTTAGCTTTATATATTGTTACGGGTGGGCGTTGTATTGGTTTTTCGGAAGTGTTAGACCTGTAAGAGAAAAATTTAAATGGTTGGGAACGGCCATGGGATGTAGAAATATTTTTTTCACATTTTACTTCCTTGTAAGAAAAGGTAAATCAATAGGGATTTTCGTACGGATAAGTACCCAGTGAACGGTTCGTTTAGCTTTATATATTGTTACGGGTGGGTGTTGTATTGGTTTTTCGGAAGTGTTAGACCTGTAAGAGAAAAATTTAAATGGTTGGGAAAGGCCATGGGATGTAGAAATATTTTTTTCACATGTTACTTCCTTGTAAAAAAAGGTAAATCAATAGGGATTTTCGTACGGATAAGTACCCAGTGAACGGTTCGTTTAGCTTTATATATTGTTCCGGGTGGGCGTTGTATTGGTTTTTCGGAAGTGTTAGACCTGTAAGAGAAAAATTTAAATGGTTGGGAAAGCCCATGGGATGTAGAAATATTTTTTTCACATTTTACTTCCTTGTAAAAACAAGTAGATCAATAGGGATTTTCGTACGGATAAGTACCCAGTGAACGGTTCGTTTAACTTTATATATTGTTCCGGGTGGGCGTTGTATTGTTTTTTCAGAAGTGTTAGACCTGTAAGAGAAAAATTTAAATGGTTGGGATAGGACATGGGATGTAGAAATATTTTTTTCACATTTTATTCCCTTGTTAGAACAGGTAGATCAATAGTGATTTTCGTACGCATAAGTACCCAGTGAACGGTTCGTTTAGCTTTATATATTGTTCCGGGTGGGCGTTGTATTGGTTTTTTGGAAGTGTTAGACCTGTAAGAGAAAAGTTTAAATGGTTGGGATAGGCCATGGGATGTAGAAATATTTTTTTCACATTTTATTTTCTTGTAAAAACAGGTAAATCAATAGCGATTTTCGTACGCATATGTACCCCGTGAACGGTTCATTTAGCTTTATATATTGTTCCGGGTGGGCGTTGTATTGGTTTTTCGGAAGTGTTAGACCTGTAAGAGAAAAATTTAAATGGTTGGGAAAGGAAATGGGATGTAGAAATATTTTTTTCACATTTTACTTCCTTGTAAGAAAAGGTAAATCAATAGGGAATTTCGTACGGATAAGTACCCAGTGAACGGTTCGTTTAGCTTTATATATTGTTCCGGGTGGGCGTTGTATTGGTTTTTTGGAAGTTTTAGACCTGTAAGAGAAAAATTTAAATGGTTGGGAACGGCCATGGGATGTAGAAATATTTTTTTCACATTTTACTTCCTTGTAAAAACAGGTAAATCAATAGGGATTTTCGTACGGATGAGTACCCAGTGAACGGTTAGTTTAGCTTTATATATTGTTACGGGTGGGTGTTGTATTGGTTTTTCGGAAGTGTTAGACCTGTAAGAGAAAAATTTAAATGGTTGGGAAAGGCCATGGGATGTAGAAATATTTTTTTCACATGTTACTTCCTTGTAAAAAAAGGTAAATCAATAGGGATTTTCGTACGTATAAGTACCAAGTGAACGGTTCGTTTAGCTTTATATATTGTTCCGGGTGGGCGTTGTATTGGTTTTTCGGAAGTGTTAGACCTGTAAGAGAAAAATTTAAATGGTTGGGAAAGGCCATGGGATGTAGAAATATTTTTTTCACACTTTACTTCCTTGTAAAAAAAGGTAGATCAATAGGGATTTTCGTACGGATAAGTACCCAGTGAACGGTTCGTTTAGCTTTATATATTGTTCCGGGTGGGCGTTGTATTGGTTTTTCAGAAGTGTTAGACCTGTAAGAGAAAAATTTAAATGGTTGGGATAAGCCATGGGATGTAGAAATATTTTTTTCACATTTTATTCCCTTGTTAGAACAGGTAGATCAATAGCGATTTTCGTACGCATAAGTACCCAGTGAACGGTTCGTTTAGCTTTATATATTGTTCCGGGTGGGCGTTGTATTGGTTTTTCGGAAGTGTTAGACCTGTAAGAGAAAAGTTTAAATGGTTGGGAAAGCCCATGGGATGTAGAAATATTTTTTTCACATTTTACTTCCTTGTAAAAACAAGTAAATCAATAGGGATTTTCGTACGGATAAGTACCCAGTGAACGGTTCGTTTAGCTTTATATATTGTTCCGGGTGGGCGTTGTATTGGTTTTTCGGAAGTGTTAGACCTGTAAGAGAAAAATTTAAATGGTTGGGAACGGCCATGGGATGTAGAAATATTTTTTTCACATTTTACTTCCTTGTAAAAACAGGTAAATCAATAGGGATTTTCGTACGGATAAGTACCCAGTGAACGGTTCGTTTAGCTTTATATATTGTTACGGGTGGGCGTTGTATTGGTTTTTCGGAAGTGTTAGACCTGTAAGAGAAAAATTTAAATGGTTGGGAAAGGCCATGGGATGTAGAAATATTTTTTTCACATGTTACTTCCTTGTAAAAAAAGGTAAATCAATAGGGATTTTCGTACGTATAAGTACCAAGTGAACGGTTCGTTTAGCTTTATATATTGTTCCGGGTGGGCGTTGTATTGGTTTTTCGGAAGTGTTAGAACTGTAAGAGAAAAATTTAAATGGTTGGGAAAGGCCATGGGATGTAGAAATATTTTTTTCACATTTTACTTCCTTGTAAAAAAAGGTAGATCAATAGGGATTTTCGTACGGATAAGTACCCAGTGAACGGTTCGTTTAGCTTTATATATTGTTCCGGTTGGGCGTTGTATTGGTTTTTCGGAAGTGTTAGACCTGTAAGAGAAAAATTTAAATGGTTGGTAAAGCCCATGGGATGTAGAAATATTTTTTTCACATTTTACTTCCTTGTAAAAACAAGTAAATCAATAGGGATTTTCGTACGGATAAGTACCCAGTGAACGGTTCGTTTAGCTTTATATATTGTTCCGGGTGGCCGTTGTATTGGTTTTTCGGAAGTGTTAGACCTGTAAGAGAAAAATTTAAATGGTTGGGATAGGCCATGGGATGTAGAAATATTTTTTTCACATTTTATTCCCTTGTTAGAACAGGTAGATCAATAGTGATTTTCGTACGCATAAGTACCCAGTGAACGGTTCGTTTAGCTTTATATATTGTTCCGGGTGGCCGTTGTATTGGTTTTTCGGAAGTGTTAGACCTGTAAGAGAAAAGTTTAAATGGTTGGGATAGGCCATGGGATGTAGAAATATTTTTTTCACATTTTATTTTCTTGTAAAAACAGGTAAATCAATAGCGATTTTCGTACGCATATGTACCCCGTGAACGGTTCATTTAGCTTTATATATTGTTCCGGGTGGGCGTTGTATTGGTTTTTCGGAAGTGTTAGACCTGTAAGAGAAAAATTTAAATGGTTGGGAAAGGCCAAGGGATGTAGAAATATTTTTTTCACATTTTACTTCCTTGTAAGAAAAGGTAAATCAATAGGGAATTTCATACGGATAAGTACCCAGTGA
This sequence comes from Paroedura picta, assembly GCF_049243985.1. Classification (NCBI taxonomy): domain Eukaryota; kingdom Metazoa; phylum Chordata; class Lepidosauria; order Squamata; family Gekkonidae; genus Paroedura; species Paroedura picta. The sequence continues at coordinate 109,853,795 of NC_135375.1, forward strand.
ACGGTTCGTTTAGCTTTATATATTGTTCCGGGTGGGCGTTGTATTGGTTTTTTGGAAGTTTTAGACCTGTAAGAGAAAAATTTAAATGGTTGGGAACGGCCATGGGATGTAGAAATATTTTTTTCACATTTTACTTCCTTGTAAAAACAGGTAAATCAATAGGGATTTTCGTACGGATAAGTATCCAGTGAACGGTTCGTTTAGCTTTATATATTGTTACGGGTGGGCGTTGTATTGGTTTTTCGGAAGTGTTAGACCTGTAAGAGAAAAATTTAAATGGTTGGGAAAGGCCATGGGATGTAGAAATATTTTTTTCACATGTTACTTCCTTGTAAAAAAAGGTAAATCAATAGGGATTTTCGTACGTATAAGTTCCAAGTGAACGGTTCGTTTAGCTTTATATATTGTTCCGGGTGGGCGTTGTATTGGTTTTTCGGAAGTGTTAGACCTGTAAGAGAAAAATTTAAATGGTTTGGAAAGGCCATGGGATGTAGAAATATTTTTTTCACATTTTACTTCCTTGTAAAAAAAGGTAAATCAATAGGGATTTTCGTACGGATAAGTACCCAGTGAACGGTTCGTTTAGCTTTATATATTGTTCCGGGTGGGCGTTGTATTGGTTTTTCGGAAGTGTTAGACCTGTAAGAGAAAAATTTAAATGGTTGGGAAAGGCCATGGGATGTAGAAATATTTTTTTCACATTTTACTTCCTTGTAAAAACAGGTAAATCAATAGGGATTTTCGAACGTATAAGTACCCAGTGAAAGGTTCGTGTAGCTTTATATATTGTTACGGGTGGGTGTTGTATTGGTTTTTCGGAAGTGTTAGACCTGTAAGAGAAAAATTTAAATGGTTGGGATAGGCCATGGGATGTAGAAATATTTTTTTCACCTTTTATTTCCTTGTAAAAACAGGTAAATCAATAGCGGTTTTCGTACGCATAAGTACCAAGTGAACGGTTCGTTTAGCTTTATATATTGTTACGGGTGGGCGTTGTATTGGTTTTTCGGAAGTGTTAGACCTGTAAGAGAAAAATTTAAATGGTTGGGAAAGGCCATGGGATGTAGAAATATTTTTTTCACATTTTACTTCCTTGTAAAAACAAGTAAATCAATAGGGATTTTCGTACGGATAAGTACCCAGTGAACGGTTCGTTTAGCTTTATATATTGTTACGGGTGGGCGTTGTATTGGTTTTTCGGAAGTGTTAGACCTGTAAGAGAAAAATTTAAATGGTTGGGAAAGGCCATGGGATGTAGAAATATTTCTTTCACATTTTACTTCCTTGTAAAAAAAGGTAAATCAATAGGGATTTTCGTACGGATAATTACCCAGTGAACGGTTCGTTTAGCTTTATATATTGTTCCGGGTGGGCGTTGTATTGGTTTTTCGGAAGTGTTAGACCTGTAAGAGAAAAATTTAAATGGTTGGGAAAGCCCATGGGATGTAGAAATATTTTTTTCACATTTTACTTCCTTGTAAAAACAAGTAAATAAATAGGGATTTTCGTATGGATAAGTACCCAGTGAACGGTTCGTTTAGCTTTATATATTGTTACGGGTGGGCGTTGTATTGGTTTTTCGGAAGTGTTAGACCTGTAAGAGAAAAATTTAAATGGTTGGGAAAGGCCATGGGATGTAGAAATATTTCTTTCACATTTTACTTCCTTGTAAAAAAAGGTAAATCAATAGGGATTTTCGTACGGATAAGTACCCAGTGAACGGTTCGTTTAGCTTTATATATTGTTCCGGGTGGGCGTTGTATTGGTTTTTCGGAAGTGTTAGACATGTAAGAGAAAAATTTAAATGGTTGGGAAAGCCCATGGGATGTAGAAATATTTTTTTCACATTTTACTTCCTTGTAAAAACAAGTAAATCAATAGGGATTTTCGTACGGATAAGTACCCAGTGAACGGTTCGTTTAGCTTTATATATTGTTACGGGTGGGCGTTGTATTGGTTTTTCGGAAGTGTTAGACCTGTAAGAGAAAAATTTAAATGGTTGGGATAGGCCATGGGATGTAGAAATATTTTTTTCACATTTTATTCCCTTGTTAGAACAGGTAAATCAATAGCGATTTTCGTACGCATAAGTACCCAGTGAACGGTTCGTTTAGCTTTATATATTGTTCCGGGTGGCCGTTGTATTGGTTTTTCGGAAGTGTTAGACCTGTAAGAGAAAAGTTTAAATGGTTGGGATAGGCCATGGGATGTAGAAATATTTTTTTCACATTTTATTTTCTTGTAAAAACAGGTAAATCAATAGCGATTTTCGTACGCATATGTACCCAGTGAACGGTTCATTTAGCTTTATATATTGTTCCGGGTGGGCGTTGTATTGGTTTTTCGGAAGTGTTAGACCTGTAAGAGAAAAATTTAAATGGTTGGGAAAGGCCATGGGATGTAGAAATATTTTTTTCACATTTTACTTCCTTGTAAAAACAGGTAAATCAATAGGGATTTTCGTACGGATAAGTACCCAGTGAACGGTTCGTTTAGCTTTATATATTGTTACGGGTGGGTGTTGTATTGGTTTTTCGGAAGTGTTAGACCTGTAAGAGAAAAATTTAAATGGTTGGGAAAGGCCATGGGATGTAGAAATATTTTTTTCACATGTTACTTCCTTGTAAAAAAAGGTAAATCAATAGGGATTTTCGTACGTATAAGTACCAAGTGAACGGTTCGTTTAGCTTTATATATTGTTCCGGGTGGGCGTTGTATTGGTTTTTCGGAAGTGTTAGACCTGTAAGAGAAAAATTTAAATGGTTGGGAAAGGCCATGGGATGTAGAAATATTTTTTTCACATTTTATTTCCTTGTAAAAACAGGTAAATCAATAGGGATTTTCGTACGGATATGTGCCCAGTGAACGGATCGTTTAGCTTTATATATTGTTCCCCTTGGGCGTTGTATTGGTTTTTTGGAAGTGTTAGACCTGTAAGAGAAAAATTTAAATGGTTGGGAAAGGCCATGGGATGTAGAAATATTTTTTTCACATTTTACTTCCTTGTAAAAACAAGTAAATCAATAGGGATTTTCGTACGGATAAGTACCCAGTGAACGGTTCGTTTAGCTTTATATATTGTTACGGGTGGGCGTTGTATTGGTTTTTCGGAAGTGTTAGACCTGTAAGAGAAAAATTTAAATGGTTGGGAAAGGCCATGGGATGTAGAAATATTTCTTTCACATTTTACTTCCTTGTAAAAAAAGGTAAATCAATAGGGATTTTCGTACGGATAATTACCCAGTGAACGGTTCGTTTAGCTTTATATATTGTTCCGGGTGGGCGTTGTATTGGTTTTTCGGAAGTGTTAGACTTGTAAGAGAAAAATTTAAATGGTTGGGAAAGCCCATGGGATGTAGAAATATTTTTTTCACATTTTACTTCCTTGTAAAAACAAGTAAATAAATAGGGATTTTCGTATGGATAAGTACCCAGTGAACGGTTCGTTTAGCTTTATATATTGTTACGGGTGGGCGTTGTATTGGTTTTTCGGAAGTGTTAGACCTGTAAGAGAAAAATTTAAATGGTTGGGAAAGGCCATGGGATGTAGAAATATTTCTTTCACATTTTACTTCCTTGTAAAAAAAGGTAAATCAATAGGGATTTTCGTACGGATAAGTACCCAGTGAACGGTTCGTTTAGCTTTATATATTGTTCCGGGTGGGCGTTGTATTGGTTTTTCGGAAGTGTTAGACATGTAAGAGAAAATTTAAATGGTTGGGAAAGCCCATGGGATGTAGAAATATTTTTTTCACATTTTACTTCCTTGTAAAAACAAGTAAATCAATAGGGATTTTCGTACGGATAAGTACCCAGTGAACGGTTCGTTTAGCTTTATATATTGTTACGGGTGGGCGTTGTATTGGTTTTTCGGAAGTGTTAGACCTGTAAGAGAAAAATTTAAATGGTTGGGATAGGCCATGGGATGTAGAAATATTTTTTTCACATTTTATTCCCTTGTTAGAACAGGTAAATCAATAGCGATTTTCGTACGCATAAGTACCCAGTGAACGGTTCGTTTAGCTTTATATATTGTTCCGGGTGGCCGTTGTATTGGTTTTTCGGAAGTGTTAGACCTGTAAGAGAAAAGTTTAAATGGTTGGGATAGGCCATGGGATGTAGAAATATTTTTTTCACATTTTATTTTCTTGTAAAAACAGGTAAATCAATAGCGATTTTCGTACGCATATGTACCCAGTGAACGGTTCATTTAGCTTTATATATTGTTCCGGGTGGGCGTTGTATTGGTTTTTCGGAAGTGTTAGACCTGTAAGAGAAAAATTTAAATGGTTGGGAAAGGCCATGGGATGTAGAAATATTTTTTTCACATTTTACTTCCTTGTAAAAACAGGTAAATCAATAGGGATTTTCGTACGGATAAGTACCCAGTGAACGGTTCGTTTAGCTTTATATATTCTTACGGGTGGGTGTTGTATTGGTTTTTCGGAAGTGTTAGACCTGTAAGAGAAAAATTTAAATGGTTGGGAAAGGCCATGGGATGTAGAAATATTTTTTTCACATGTTACTTCCTTGTAAAAAAAGGTAAATCAATAGGGATTTTCGTACGTATAAGTACCAAGTGAACGGTTCGTTTAGCTTTATATATTGTTCCGGGTGGGCGTTGTATTGGTTTTTCGGAAGTGTTAGACCTGTAAGAGAAAAATTTAAATGGTTGTGAAAGGCCATGGGATGTAGAAATATTTTTTTCACATTTTATTTCCTTGTAAAAACAGGTAAATCTATAGGGATTTTCGTACGTATGAGTGCCCAGTGAACGGTTCGTTTAGCTTTATATATTATTCTGGTTGGTCGTTGTATTGGTTTTTCGGAAGTGTTAGACCTGTAAGAGAAAAATTTAAATGGTTTGGAAAGGCCATGGGATGTAGAAATATTTTTTTCACATTTTACTTCCTTGTAAAAAAAGGTAAATCAATAGGGATTTTCGTACGGATAAGTACCCAGTGAACGGTTCGTTTAGCTTTATATATTGTTCCGGGTGGGCGTTGTATTGGTTTTTCGGAAGTGTTAGACCTGTAAGAGAAAAATTTAAATGGTTGGGAAAGGCCATGGGATGTAGAAATAATTTTTTCACATTTTACTTCCTTGTAAAAACAGGTAAATCAATAGGGATTTTCGAACGTATAAGTACCCAGTGAAAGGTTCGTTTAGATTTATATATTGTTACGGGTGGGTGTTGTATTGGTTTTTCGGAAGTGTTAGACCTGTAAGAGAAATATTTAAATGGTTGGGATAGGCCATGGGATGTAGAAATATTTTTTTCACATTTTATTTCCTTGTAAAAACAGGTAAATCAATAGCGGTTTTCGTACGCATAAGTACCAAGTGAACGGTTCGTTTAGCTTTATATATTGTTACGGGTGGGCGTTGTATTGGTTTTTCTGAAGTGTTAGACCTCTAAGAGAAAAATTTAAATGGTTTGGAAAGGCCATGGGATGTAGAAATATTTTTTTCACATTTTACTTCCTTGTAAAAAAAGGTAAATCAATAGGGATTTTCGTACGCATAAGTACCCAGTGAACGGTTCGTTTAGCTTTATATATTGTTCCGGGTGGGCGTTGTATTGGTTTTTCGGAAGTGTTAGACCTGTAAGAGAAAAATTTAAATGGTTGGGAAAGGCCATGGGATGTAGAAATAATTTTTTCACATTTTACTTCCTTGTAAAAACAGGTAAATCAATAGGGATTTTCGAACGTATAAGTACCCAGTGAAAGGTTCGTTTAGCTGTATATATTGTTACGGGTGGGTGTTGTATTGGTTTTTCGAAGTGTTAGACCTCTAAGAGAAAAATTTAAATGGTTGGGATAGGCCATGGGATGTAGAAATATTTTTTTCACATTTTATTTCCTTGTAAAAACAGGTAAATCAATAGCGGTTTTCGTACGCATAAGTACCAAGTGAACGGTTCGTTTAGCTTTATATATTGTTACGGGTGGGCGTTGTATTAGTTTTTCTGAAGTGTTAGACCTCTAAGAGAAAAATTTAAATGGTTGGGAAAGGCCATGGGATGTAGAAATATTTTTTTCACATGTTACTTCCTTGTAAAATAAGGTAAATCAATAGGGATTTTCGTACGGATAAGTACCCGGTGAACGGTTCGTTTAGCTTTATATATTGTTCCGGGTGGGCGTTGTATTGGTTTTTCGGAAGTGTTAGACCTGTAAGAGAAAAATTTAAATGGTTGGGAAAGGCCATGGGATGTAGAAATAATTTTTTCACATTTTACTTCCTTGTAAAAACAGGTAAATCAATAGGGATTTTCGAACGGATAAGTACCCAGTGAACGGTTCGTTTAGCTTTATATATTGTTCCGGGTGGGCGTTGTATTGGTTTTTCGGAAGTGTTAGACCTGTAAGAGAAAAATTTAAATGGTTGGGATAGGCCATGGGATGTAGAAATATTTTTTCACATTTTATTTCCTTGTAAAAACAGGTAAATCAATAGCGGTTTTCGTACGCATAAGTACCAAGTGAACAGTTCGTTTAGCTTTATATATTGTTACGGGTGGGCGTTGTATTGGTTTTTCTGAAGTGTTAGACCTCTAAGAGAAAAATTTAAATGGTTGGGAAAGGCCATGGGATGTAGAAATATTTTTTTCACATTTTACTTCCTTGTAAAAAAAGGTAAATCAATAGGGATTTTCGTACGGATAAGTACCCAGTGAACGGTTCATTTAGCTTTATATATTGTTCCGGGTGGGCGTTGTATTGGTTTTTCGGAAGTGTTAGACCTGTAAGAGAAAAATTTAAATGGTTGGGAAAGGCCATGGGATGTAGAAATATTTTTTTCACATTTTACTTCCTTGTAAAAACAAGTAAATCAATAGGGATTTTCGTACGGATAAGTACCCAGAGAACGGTTCGTTTAGCTTTATATATTGTTACGGGTGGGCGTTGTATTGGTTTTTCAGAAGTGTTAGACCTGTAAGAGAAAAGTTTAAATGGTTGGGATAGGCCATGGGATGTAGAAATATTTTTTTCACATTTTAATTCCTTGTAAGAAAAGGTAAATCAATAGGGAATTTCGTACGGATAAGTACCCAGTGAACGGTTCGTTTAGCTTTATATATTGTTCCGGGTGGCCGTTGTATTGGTTTTTCGGAAGTGTTAGACCTGTAAGAGAAAAGTTTAAATGGTTGGGATAGGCCATGGGATGTAGAAATATTTCTTTCACATTTTATTTTCTTGTAAAAACAGGTAAATCAATAGCGATTTTCGTACGCATATGTACCCAGTGAACGGTTCATTTAGCTTTATATATTGTTCCGGGTGGGCGTTGTATTGGTTTTTCAGAAGTGTTAGACCTGTAAGAGAAAAATTTAAATGGTTGGGATAGGCCATGGGATGTAGAAATATTTTTTTCACATTTTATTCCCTTGTTAGAACAGGTAAATCAATAGCGATTTTCGTACGCATAAGTACCCAGTGAACGGTTCGTTTAGCTTTATATATTGTTCCGGGTGGCCGTTTTATTGGTTTTTCGGAAGTGTTAGACCTGTAAGAGAAAAGTTTACATGGTTGGGATAGGCCATGGGATGTAGAAATATTTTTTTCACATTTTATTTTCTTGTAAAAACAGGTAAATCAATAGCGATTTTCGTACGCATATGTACCCAGTGAACGGTTCATTTAGCTTTATATATTGTTCCGCGTGGGCGTTGTATTGGTTTTTCGGAAGTGTTAGACCTGTAAGAGAAAAATTTAAATGGTTGGGAAAGGCCATGGGATGTAGAAATATTTTTTTCACATTTTACTTCCTTGTAAAAACAGGTAAATCAATAGGGAATTTCGTACGGATAAGTACCCAGTGAACGGTTCGTTTAGCTTTTTATATTGTTCCGGGTGGGCGTTGTATTGGTTTTTTGGAAGTTTTAGACCTGTAAGAGAAAAATTTAAATGGTTGGGAACGGCCATGGGATGTAGAAATATTTTTTTCACATTTTACTTCCTTGTAAAAACAGGTAAATCAATAGGGATTTTCGTACGGATAAGTACCCAGTGAACGGTTCGTTTAGCTTTATATATTGTTACGGGTGGGTGTTGTATTGGTTTTTCGGAAGTGTTAGACCTGTAAGAGAAAAATTTAAATGGTTGGGAAAGGCCATGGGATGTAGAAATATTTTTTGCACATGTTACTTCCTTGTAAAAAAAGGTAAATCAATAGGGATTTTCGTACGTATAAGTACCAAGTGAACGGTTCGTTTAGCTTTATATATTGTTCCGGGTGGGCGTTGTATTGGTTTTTCGGAAGTGTTAGACCTGTAAGAGAAAAATATAAATGGTTGGGAAAGGCCATGGGATGTAGAAATATTTTTTTCACATTTTATTTCCTTGTAAAAACAGGTAAATATATAGGGATTTTCGTACGGATGAGTGCCCAGTGAACGGTTCGTTTAACTTTATATATTATTCTGGTTGGGCGTTGTATGGGTTTTTCAGAAGTGTTAGATCTGTAAGAGAAAAATTTAAATGGTTTGGAAAGGCCATGGGATGTAGAAATATTTTTTTCACATTTTACTTCCTTTTAAAAAAAGGTAAATCAATAGGGATTTTCGTACGGATAAGTACCCAGTGAACGGTTCGTTTAGCTATATATATTGTTCCGGGTGGGCGTTGTATTGGTTTTTCGGAAGTGTTAGACCTGTAAGAGAAAAATTTAAATGGTTGGGAAAGGCCATGGGATGTAGAAATAATTTTTTCACATTTTACTTCCTTGTAAAAAAAGGTAAATCAATAGGGATTTTCGTACGGATAAGTACCCAGTGAACGGTTCATTTAGCTTTATATATTGTTCCGGGTGGGCGTTGTATTGGTTTTTCGGAAGTGTTAGACCTGTAAGAGAAAAATTTAAATGGTTGGGATAGGCCATGGGATGTAGAAATATTTTTTTCACATTTTATTCCCTTGTTAGAACAGGTAAATCAATAGCGATTTTCGTACGCATAAGTACCCAGTGAACGGTTCGTTTAGCTTTATATATTGTTCCGGGTGGCCGTTGTATTGGTTATTCGGAAGTGTTAGACCTGTAAGAGAAAAGTTTAAATGGTTGGGATAGGCCATGGGATGTAGAAATATTTTTTTCACATTTTATTTTCTTGTAAAAACAGGTAAATCAATAGCGATTTTCGTACGCATATGTACCCAGTGAACGGTTCATTTAGCTTTATATATTGTTCCGGGTGGGCGTTGTATTGGTTTTTCGGAAGTGTTAGACCTGTAAGAGAAAAATTTAAATGGTTGGGAAAGGCCATGGGATGTAGAAATATTTTTTTCACATTTTACTTCCTTGTAAAAACAGGTAAATCAATAGGGAATTTCGTACGGATCAGTACCCAGTGAACGGTTCGTTTAGATTTATATATTGTTCCGGGTGGGCGTTGTATTGGTTTTTTGGAAGTTTTAGACCTGTAAGAGAAAAATTTAAATGGTTGGGAACGGCCATGGGATGTAGAAATATTTTTTTCACATTTTACTTCCTTGTAAAAACAGGTAAATCAATAGGGATTTTCGTACGGATAAGTACCCAGTGAACGGTTCGTTTAGCTTTATATATTGTTACGGGTGGGCGTTGTATTGGTTTTTCGGAAGTGTTAGAGCTGTAAGAGAAAAATTTAAATGGTTGGGAAAGGCCATGGGATGTAGAAATATTTATTTCACATTTTACTTCCTTGTAAAAAAAGGTAAATCAATAGGGATTTTCGTACGGATAAGTACCCAGTGAACGGTTCGTTTAGCTTTATATATTGTTCCGGGTGAGCGTTGTATTGGTTTTTCGGAAGTGTTAGACCTGTAAGAGAAAAATTTAAATGGTTGGGAAAGGCCATGGGATGTAGAAATAATTTTTTCACATTTTACTTCCTTGTAAAAACAGGTAAATCAATAGGGATTTTCGACCGTATAAGTACCCAGTGAAAGGTTCGTTTAGCTTTATATATTGTTACGGGTGGGTGTTGTATTGGTTTTTCGGAAGTGTTAGACCTGTAAGAGAAAAATTTAGATGGTTGGGATAGGCCATGGGATGTAGAAATATTTTTTTCACATTTTATTCCCTTCTTAGAACAGGTAAATCAATAGCGATTTTCGTACGCATAAGTACCCAGTGAACGGTTCGTTTAGCTTTATATATTGTTCCGGGTGGCCGTTGTATTGGTTATTCGGAAGTGTTAGACCTGTAAGAGAAAAGTTTAAATGGTTGGGATAGGCCATGGGATGTAGAAATATTTTTTTCACATTTTATTTTCTTGTAAAAACAGGTAAATCAATAGCGATTTTCGTACGCATATGTACCCAGTGAACGGTTCATTTACCTTTATATATTGTTCCGTTTGGGCGTTGTATTGGTTTTTCGGAAGTGTTAGACCTGTAAGAGAAAAATTTAAATGGTTGGGAAAGGCCATGGGATGTAGAAATATTTTTTTCACATTTTACTTCCTTGTAAAAGCAGGTAAATCAATAGGGAATTTCGTACGGATAAGTACCCAGTGAACGGTTCGTTTAGCTTTATATATTGTTCCGGGTGGGCGTTGTATTGGTTTTTTGGAAGTTTTAGACCTGTAAGAGAAAAATTTAAATGGTTGGGAACGGCCATGGGATGTAGAAATATTTTTTTCACATTTTACTTCCTTGTAAAAACAGGTAAATCAATAGGGATTTTCGTACGGATAAGTACCCAGTGAACGGTTCGTTTAGCTTTATATATTGTTACGGGTGGGCGTTGTATTGGTTTTTCGGAAGTGTTAGAGCTGTAAGAGAAAAATTTAAATGGTTGGGAAAGGCCATGGGATGTAGAAATATTTTTTTCACATTTTACTTCCTTGTAAAAAAAGGTAAATCGATAGGGATTTTCGTACGGATAAGTACCCAGTGAACGGTTCGTTTAGCTTTATATATTGTTCCGGGTGGGCGTTGTATTGGTTTTTCGGAAGTGTTAGACCTGTAAGAGAAAAATTTAAATGGTTCGGAAAGGCCATGGGATGTAGAAATATTTTTTTCACATTTTATTTCCTTGTAAAAACAGGTAAATATATAGGGATTTTCGTACGGATGAGTGCCCAGTGAATGGTTCGTTTAACTTTATATATTATTCTGGTTGGGCGTTGTATGGGTTTTTCAGAAGTGTTAGATCTGTAAGAGAAAAATTTAAATGGTTTGGAAAGGCCATGGGATGTAGAAATATTTTTTTCAGATTTTACTTCCTTTTAAAAAAAGGTAAATCAATAGGGATTTTCGTACGGATAAGTACCCAGTGAACGGTTCGTTTAGCTATATATATTGTTCCGGGTGGGCGTTGTATTGGTTTTTCGGAAGTGTTAGACCTGTAAGAGAAAAATTTAAATGGTTGGGAAAGGCCATGGGATGTAGAAATAATTTTTTCACATTTTACTTCCTTGTAAAAAAAGGTAAATCAATAGGGATTTTCGTACGGATAAGTACCCAGTGAACGGTTCATTTAGCTTTATATATTGTTCCGGGTGGGCGTTGTATTGGTTTTTCGGAAGTGTTAGACCTGTAAGAGAAAAATTTAAATGGTTGGGAAAGGCCATGGGATGTAGAAATATTTTTTTCACATTTTACTTCCTTGTAAAAACAAGTAAATCAATAGGGATTTTCGTACGGATAAGTACCCAGTGAACGGTTCGTTTAGCTTTATATATTGTTACGGGTGGGCGTTGTATTGGTTTTTCGGAAGAGTTAGACCTGTAAGAGAAAAGTTTAAATGGTTGGGATAGGCCATGGGATGTAGAAATATTTTTTTCACATTTTACTTCCTTGTAAGAAAAGGTAAATCAATAGGGAATTTCGTACGGATAAGTACCCAGTGAACGGTTCGTTTAGCTTTATATATTGTTCCGGGTGGCCGTTGTATTGGTTTTTCGGAAGTGTTAGACCTGTAAGAGAAAAGTTTAAATGGTTGGGATAGGCCATGGGATGTAGAAATATTTTTTTCACATTTTATTTTCTTGTAAAAACAGGTAAATCAATAGCGATTTTCGTACGCATATGTACCCAGTGAAAGGTTCGTTTAGCTTTATATATTGTTACGGGTGGGTGTTGTGTTGGTTTTTCGGAAGTGTTAGACCTGTAAGAGAAAAGTTTAAATGGTTGGGAAAGGCCATGGGATGTAGAAATATTTTTTTCACATTTTATTTCCTTGTAAAAACAGGTAAATCAATAGGGATTTTCGTACGGATAAGTGCCCAGTGAACGGATCGTTTAGCTTTATATATTGTTCCGGTTGGGCGTTGTATTGGTTTTTTGGAAGTGTTAGACCTGTAAGAGAAAAATTTAAATGGTTGGGATAGGCCATGGGATGTAGAAATATTTTTTTCACATTTTACTTCCTTGTAAGAAAAGGTAAATCAATAGGGAATTTCGTACGGATAAGTACCCTGTGAACGGATCGTTTAGCTTTATATATTGTTCCGGGTGGCCATTGTATTGGTTTTTCGGAAGTGTTAGACCTGTAAGAGAAAAGTTTAAATGGTTGGGATAGGCCATGGGATGTAGAAATATTTTTTTCACATTTTATTTTCTTGTAAAAACAGGTAAATCAATAGCGATTTTCGTACGCATATGTACCCAGTGAACGGTTCATTTAGCTTTATATATTGTTCCGGGTGGGCGTTGTATTGGTTTTTCGGAAGAGTTAGACCTGTAAGAGAAAAGTTTAAATGGTTGGGATAGGCCATGGGATGTAGAAATATTTTTTTCACATTTTACTTCCTTGTAAGAAAAGGTAAATCAATAGGGAATTTCGTACGGATAAGTACCCAGTGAACGGTTCGTTTAGCTATATATATTGTTCCGGGTGGGCGTTGTATTGGTTTTTCGGAAGTGTTAGACCTGTAAGAGAAAAATTTAAATGGTTGGGAAAGGCCATGGGATGTAGAAATAATTTTTTCACATTTTACTTCCTTGTAAAAAAAGGTAAATCAATAGGGATTTTCGTACGGATAAGTACCCAGAGAACGGTTTGTTTAGCTTTATATATTGTTACGGGTGGGCGTTGTATTGGTTTTTCAGAAGTGTTAGACCTGTAAGAGAAAAGTTTAAATGGTTGGGATAGGCCATGGGATGTAGAAATATTTTTTTCACATTTTAATTCCTTGTAAGAAAAGGTAAATCAATAGGGAATTTCTTACGGATAAGTACCCAGTGAACGGTTCGTTTAGCTTTATATATTGTTCCGGGTGGCCGTTGTATTGGTTTTTCGGAAGTGTTAGACCTGTAAGAGAAAAGTTTAAATGGTTGGGATAGGCCATGGGATGTAGAAATATTTCTTTCACATTTTATTTTCTTGTAAAAACAGGTAAATCAATAGCGATTTTCGTACGCATATGTACCCAGTGAACGGTTCATTTAGCTTTATATATTGTTCCGGGTGGGCGTTGTATTGGTTTTTCAGAAGTGTTAGACCTGTAAGAGAAAAATTTAAATGGTTGGGATAGGCCATGGGATGTAGAAATATTTTTTTCACATTTTATTCCCTTGTTAGAACAGGTAAATCAATAGCGATTTTCGTACGCATAAGTACCCAGTGAACGGTTCGTTTAGCTTTATATATTGTTCCGGGTGGCCGTTGTATTGGTTTTTCGGAAGTGTTAGACCTGTAAGAGAAAAGTTTACATGGTTGGGATAGGCCATGGGATGTAGAAATATTTTTTTCACATTTTACTTCCTTGTAAAAACAAGTAAATCAATAGGGATTTTCGTACGGATAAGTACCCAGAGAACGGTTCGTTTAGCTTTATATATTGTTACGGGTGGGCGTTGTATTGGTTTTTCAGAAGTGTTAGACCTGTAAGAGAAAAGTTTAAATGGTTGGGATAGGCCATGGGATGTAGAAATATTTTTTTCACATTTTAATTCCTTGTAAGAAAAGGTAAATCAATAGGGAATTTCGTACGGATAAGTACCCAGTGAACGGTTCGTTTAGCTTTATATATTGTTCCGGGTGGCCGTTGTATTGGTTTTTCGGAAGTGTTAGACCTGTAAGAGAAAAGTTTAAATGGTTGGGATAGGCCATGGGATGTAGAAATATTTCTTTCACATTTTATTTTCTTGTAAAAACAGGTAAATCAATAGCGATTTTCGTACGCATATGTACCCAGTGAACGGTTCATTTAGCTTTATATATTGTTCCGGGTGGGCGTTGTATTGGTTTTTCAGAAGTGTTAGACCTGTAAGAGAAAAATTTAAATGGTTGGGATAGGCCATGGGATGTAGAAATATTTTTTTCACATTTTATTCCCTTGTTAGAACAGGTAAATCAATAGCGATTTTCGTACGCATAAGTACCCAGTGAACGGTTCGTTTAGCTTTATATATTGTTCCGGGTGGCCGTTGTATTGGTTTTTCGGAAGTGTTAGACCTGTAAGAGAAAAGTTTACATGGTTGGGATAGGCCATGGGATGTAGAAATATTTTTTTCACATTTTATTTTCTTGTAAAAACAGGTAAATCAATAGCGATTTTCGTACGCATATGTACCCAGTGAACGGTTCATTTAGCTTTATATATTGTTCCGCGTGGGCGTTGTATTGGTTTTTCGGAAGTGTTAGACCTGTAAGAGAAAAATTTAAATGGTTGGGAAAGGCCATGGGATGTAGAAATATTTTTTTCACATTTTACTTCCTTGTAAAAACAGGTAAATCAATAGGGAATTTCGTACGGATAAGTACCCAGTGAACGGTTCGTTTAGCTTTTTATATTGTTCCGGGTGGGCGTTGTATTGGTTTTTTGGAAGTTTTAGACCTGTAAGAGAAAAATTTAAATGGTTGGGAACGGCCATGGGATGTAGAAATATTTTTTTCACATTTTACTTCCTTGTAAAAACAGGTAAATCAATAGGGATTTTCGTACGGATAAGTACCCAGTGAACGGTTCGTTTAGCTTTATATATTGTTACGGGTGGGTGTTGTATTGGTTTTTCGGAAGTGTTAGACCTGTAAGAGAAAAATTTAAATGGTTGGGAAAGGCCATGGGATGTAGAAATATTTTTTGCACATGTTACTTCCTTGTAAAAAAAGGTAAATCAATAGGGATTTTCGTACGTATAAGTACCAAGTGAACGGTTCGTTTAGCTTTATATATTGTTCCGGGTGGGCGTTGTATTGGTTTTTCGGAAGTGTTAGACCTGTAAGAGAAAAATATAAATGGTTGGGAAAGGCCATGGGATGTAGAAATATTTTTTTCACATTTTATTTCCTTGTAAAAACAGGTAAATATATAGGGATTTTCGTACGGATGAGTGCCCAGTGAACGGTTCGTTTAACTTTATATATTATTCTGGTTGGGCGTTGTATGGGTTTTTCAGAAGTGTTAGATCTGTAAGAGAAAAATTTAAATGGTTTGGAAAGGCCATGGGATGTAGAAATATTTTTTTCACATTTTACTTCCTTTTAAAAAAAGGTAAATCAATAGGGATTTTCGTACGGATAAGTACCCAGTGAACGGTTCGTTTAGCTATATATATTGTTCCGGGTGGGCGTTGTATTGGTTTTTCGGAAGTGTTAGACCTGTAAGAGAAAAATTTAAATGGTTGGGAAAGGCCATGGGATGTAGAAATAATTTTTTCACATTTTACTTCCTTGTAAAAAAAGGTAAATCAATAGGGATTTTCGGACGGATAAGTACCCAGTGAACGGTTCATTTAGCTTTATATATTGTTCCGGGTGGGCGTTGTATTGGTTTTTCAGAAGTGTTAGACCTGTAAGAGAAAAATTTAAATGGTTGGGATAGGCCATGGGATGTAGAAATATTTTTTTCACATTTTATTCCCTTGTTAGAACAGGTAAATCAATAGCGATTTTCGTACGCATAAGTACCCAGTGAACGGTTCGTTTAGCTTTATATATTGTTCCGGGTGGCCGTTGTATTGGTTATTCGGAAGTGTTAGACCTGTAAGAGAAAAGTTTAAATGGTTGGGATAGGCCATGGGATGTAGAAATATTTTTTTCACATTTTATTTTCTTGTAAAAACAGGTAAATCAATAGCGATTTTCGTACGCATATGTACCCAGTGAACGGTTCATTTAGCTTTATATATTGTTCCGGGTGGGCGTTGTATTGGTTTTTCGGAAGTGTTAGACCTGTAAGAGAAAAATTTAAATGGTTGGGAAAGGCCATGGGATGTAGAAATATTTTTTTCACATTTTACTTCCTTGTAAAAACAGGTAAATCAATAGGGAATTTCGTACGGATAAGTACCCAGTGAACGGTTCGTTTAGATTTATATATTGTTCCGGGTGGGCGTTGTATTGGTTTTTTGGAAGTTTTAGACCTGTAAGAGAAAAATTTAAATGGTTGGGAACGGCCATGGGATGTAGAAATATTTTTTTCACATTTTACTTCCTTGTAAAAACAGGTAAATCAATAGGGATTTTCGTACGGATAAGTACCCAGTGAACGGTTCGTTTAGCTTTATATATTGTTACGGGTGGGCGTTGTATTGGTTTTTCGGAAGTGTTAGAGCTGTAAGAGAAAAATTTAAATGGTTGGGAAAGGCCATGGGATGTAGAAATATTTATTTCACATTTTACTTCCTTGTAAAAAAAGGTAAATCAATAGGGATTTTCGTACGGATAAGTACCCAGTGAACGGTTCGTTTAGCTTTATATATTGTTCCGGGTGGGCGTTGTATTGGTTTTTCGGAAGTGTTAGAGCTGTAAGAGAAAAATTTAAATGGTTGGGAAAGGCCATGGGATGTAGAAATAATTTTTTCACATTTTACTTCCTTGTAAAAACAGGTAAATCAATAGGGATTTTCGACCGTATAAGTACCCAGTGAAAGGTTCGTTTAGCTTTATATATTGTTACGGGTGGGTGTTGTATTGGTTTTTCGGAAGTGTTAGACCTGTAAGAGAAAAATTTAGATGGTTGGGATAGGCCATGGGATGTAGAAATATTTTTTTCACATTTTATTTCCTTGTAAAAACAGGTAAATCAATAGCGGTTTTCGTACGCATAAGTACCAAGTGAACGGTTCGTTTAGCTTTATATATTGTTCCGGGTGGGCGTTGTATTGGTTTTTCTGAAGTGTTAGACCTCTAAGAGAAAAATTTAAATGGTTGGGAAAGGCCATGGGATGTAGAAATATTTTTTTCACATTTTATTCCCTTCTTAGAACAGGTAAATCAATAGCGATTTTCGTACGCATAAGTACCCAGTGAACGGTTCGTTTAGCTTTATATATTGTTCCGGGTGGCCGTTGTATTGGTTATTCGGAAGTGTTAGACCTGTAAGAGAAAAGTTTAAATGGTTGGGATAGGCCATGGGATGTAGAAATATTTTTTTCACATTTTATTTTCTTGTAAAAACAGGTAAATCAATAGCGATTTTCGTACGCATATGTACCCAGTGAACGGTTCATTTACCTTTATATATTGTTCCGTTTGGGCGTTGTATTGGTTTTTCGGAAGTGTTAGACCTGTAAGAGAAAAATTTAAATGGTTGGGAAAGGCCATGGGATGTAGAAATATTTTTTTCACATTTTACTTCCTTGTAAAAGCAGGTAAATCAATAGGGAATTTCGTACGGATAAGTACCCAGTGAACGGTTCGTTTAGCTTTATATATTGTTCCGGGTGGGCGTTGTATTGGTTTTTTGGAAGTTTTAGACCTGTAAGAGAAAAATTTAAATGGTTGGGAACGGCCATGGGATGTAGAAATATTTTTTTCACATTTTACTTCCTTGTAAAAACAGGTAAATCAATAGGGATTTTCGTACGGATAAGTACCCAGTGAACGGTTCGTTTAGCTTTATATATTGTTACGGGTGGGCGTTGTATTGGTTTTTCGGAAGTGTTAGAGCTGTAAGAGAAAAATTTAAATGGTTGGGAAAGGCCATGGGATGTAGAAATATTTTTTTCACATTTTACTTCCTTGTAAGAAAAGGTAAATCAATAGGGAATTTCGTACGGATAAGTACCCTGTGAACGGATCGTTTAGCTTTATATATTGTTCCGGGTGGCCGTTGTATTGGTTTTTCGGAAGTGTTAGACCTGTAAGAGAAAAGTTTAAATGGTTGGGATAGGCCATGGGATGTAGAAATATTTTTTTCACATTTTATTTTCTTGTAAAAACAGGTAAATCAATAGCGATTTTCGTACGCATATGTACCCAGTGAACGGTTCATTTAGCTTTATATATTGTTCCGGGTGGGCGTTGTATTGGTTTTTCGGAAGAGTTAGACCTGTAAGAGAAAAGTTTAAATGGTTGGGATAGGCCATGGGATGTAGAAATATTTTTTTCACATTTTACTTCCTTGTAAGAAAAGGTAAATCAATAGGGAATTTCGTACGGATAAGTACCCAGTGAACGGTTCGTTTAGCTATATATATTGTTCCGGGTGGGCGTTGTATTGGTTTTTCGGAAGTGTTAGACCTGTAAGAGAAAAATTTAAATGGTTGGGAAAGGCCATGGGATGTAGAAATAATTTTTTCACATTTTACTTCCTTGTAAAAAAAGGTAAATCAATAGGGATTTTCGTACGGATAAGTACCCAGAGAACGGTTCGTTTAGCTTTATATATTGATACGGGTGGGCGTTGTATTGGTTTTTCAGAAGTGTTAGACCAGTAAGAGAAAAGTTTAAATGGTTGGGATAGGCCATGGGATGTAGAAATATTTTTTTCACATTTTAATTCCTTGTAAGAAAAGGTAAATCAATAGGGAATTTCGTACGGATAAGTACCCAGTGAACGGTTCGTTTAGCTTTATATATTGTTCCGGGTGGCCGTTGTATTGGTTTTTCGGAAGTGTTAGACCTGTAAGAGAAAAGTTTAAATGGTTGGGATAGGCCATGGGATGTAGAAATATTTCTTTCACATTTTATTTTCTTGTAAAAACAGGTAAATCAATAGCGATTTTCGTACGCATATGTACCCAGTGAACGGTTCATTTAGCTTTATATATTGTTCCGGGTGGGCGTTGTATTGGTTTCTCAGAAGTGTTAGACCTGTAAGAGAAAAATTTAAATGGTTGGGATAGGCCATGGGATGTAGAAATATTTTTTTCACATTTTATTCCCTTGTTAGAACAGGTAAATCAATAGCGATTTTCGTACGCATAAGTACCCAGTGAACGGTTCGTTTAGCTTTATATATTGTTCCGGGTGGCCGTTGTATTGGTTTTTCGGAAGTGTTAGACCTGTAAGAGAAAAGTTTACATGGTTGGGATAGGCCATGGGATGTAGAAATATTTTTTTCACATTTTATTTTCTTGTAAAAACAGGTAAATCAATAGCGATTTTCGTACGCATATGTACCCAGTGAACGGTTCATTTAGCTTTATATATTGTTCCGCGTGGGCGTTGTATTGGTTTTTCGGAAGTGTTAGACCTGTAAGAGAAAAATTTAAATGGTTGGGAAAGGCCATGGGATGTAGAAATATTTTTTTCACATTTTACTTCCTTGTAAAAACAGGTAAATCAATAGGGAATTTCGTACGGATAAGTACCCAGTGAACGGTTCGTTTAGCTTTTTATATTGTTCCGGGTGGGCGTTGTATTGGTTTTTTGGAAGTTTTAGACCTGTAAGAGAAAAATTTAAATGGTTGGGAACGGCCATGGGATGTAGAAATATTTTTTTCACATTTTACTTCCTTGTAAAAACAGGTAAATCAATAGGGATTTTCGTACGGATAAGTACCCAGTGAACGGTTCGTTTAGCTTTATATATTGTTACGGGTGGGTGTTGTATTGGTTTTTCGGAAGTGTTAGACCTGTAAGAGAAAAATTTAAATGGTTGGGAAAGGCCATGGGATGTAGAAATATTTTTTTCACATTTTATTCCCTTGTTAGAACAGGTAAATCAATAGCGATTTTCGTACGCATAAGTACCCAGTGAACGGTTCGTTTAGCTTTATATATTGTTCCGGGTGGCCGTTGTATTGGTTTTTCGGAAGTGTTAGACCTGTAAGAGAAAAGTTTACATGGTTGGGATAGGCCATGGGATGTAGAAATATTTTTTTCACATTTTATTTTCTTGTAAAAACAGGTAAATCAATAGCGATTTTCGTACGCATATGTACCCAGTGAACGGTTCATTTAGCTTTATATATTGTTCCGCGTGGGCGTTGTATTGGTTTTTCGGAAGTGTTAGACCTGTAAGAGAAAAATTTAAATGGTTGGGAAAGGCCATGGGATGTAGAAATATTTTTTTCACATTTTACTTCCTTGTAAAAACAGGTAAATCAATAGGGAATTTCGTACGGATAAGTACCCAGTGAACGGTTCGTTTAGCTTTTTATATTGTTCCGGGTGGGCGTTGTATTGGTTTTTTGGAAGTTTTAGACCTGTAAGAGAAAAATTTAAATGGTTGGGAACGGCCATGGGATGTAGAAATATTTTTTTCACATTTTACTTCCTTGTAAAAACAGGTAAATCAATAGGGATTTTCGTACGGATAAGTACCCAGTGAACGGTTCGTTTAGCTTTATATATTGTTACGGGTGGGTGTTGTATTGGTTTTTCGGAAGTGTTAGACCTGTAAGAGAAAAATTTAAATGGTTGGGAAAGGCCATGGGATGTAGAAATATTTTTTGCACATGTTACTTCCTTGTAAAAAAAGGTAAATCAATAGGGATTTTCGTACGTATAAGTACCAAGTGAACGGTTCGTTTAGCTTTATATATTGTTCCGGGTGGGCGTTGTATTGGTTTTTCGGAAGTGTTAGACCTGTAAGAGAAAAATATAAATGGTTGGGAAAGGCCATGGGATGTAGAAATATTTTTTTCACATTTTATTTCCTTGTAAAAACAGGTAAATATATAGGGATTTTCGTACGGATGAGTGCCCAGTGAACGGTTCGTTTAACTTTATATATTATTCTGGTTGGGCGTTGTATGGGTTTTTCAGAAGTGTTAGATCTGTAAGAGAAAAATTTAAATGGTTTGGAAAGGCCATGGGATGTAGAAATATTTTTTTCACATTTTACTTCCTTTTAAAAAAAGGTAAATCAATAGGGATTTTCGTACGGATAAGTACCCAGTGAACGGTTCGTTTAGCTATATATATTGTTCCGGGTGGGCGTTGTATTGGTTTTTCGGAAGTGTTAGACCTGTAAGAGAAAAATTTAAATGGTTGGGAAAGGCCATGGGATGTAGAAATAATTTTTTCACATTTTACTTCCTTGTAAAAAAAGGTAAATCAATAGGGATTTTCGTACGGATAAGTACCCAGTGAACGGTTCATTTAGCTTTATATATAGTTCCGGGTGGGCGTTGTATTGGTTTTTCGGAAGTGTTAGACCTGTAAGAGAAAAATTTAAATGGTTGGGATAGGCCATGGGATGTAGAAATATTTTTTTCACATTTTATTCCCTTGTTAGAACAGGTAAATCAATAGCGATTTTCGTACGCATAAGTACCCAGTGAACGGTTCGTTTAGCTTTATATATTGTTCCGGGTGGCCGTTGTATTGGTTATTCGGAAGTGTTAGACCTGTAAGAGAAAAGTTTAAATGGTTGGGATAGGCCATGGGATGTAGAAATATTTTTTTCACATTTTACTTCCTTGTAAAAACAGGTAAATCAATAGGGATTTTCGTACGGATAAGTACCCAGTGAACGGTTCGTTTAGCTTTATATATTGTTACGGGTGGGCGTTGTATTGGTTTTTCGGAAGTGTTAGAGCTGTAAGAGAAAAATTTAAATGGTTGGGAAAGGCCATGGGATGTAGAAATATTTATTTCACATTTTACTTCCTTGTAAAAAAAGGTAAATCAATAGGGATTTTCGTACGGATAAGTACCCAGTGAACGGTTCGTTTAGCTTTATATATTGTTCCGGGTGGGCGTTGTATTGGTTTTTCGGAAGTGTTAGACCTGTAAGAGAAAAATTTAAATGGTTGGGAAAGGCCATGGGATGTAGAAATAATTTTTTCACATTTTACTTCCTTGTAAAAACAGGTAAATCAATAGGGATTTTCGACCGTATAAGTACCCAGTGAAAGGTTCGTTTAGCTTTATATATTGTTACGGGTGGGTGTTGTATTGGTTTTTCGGAAGTGTTAGACCTGTAAGAGAAAAATTTAGATGGTTGGGATAGGCCATGGGATGTAGAAATATTTTTTTCACATTTTATTTCCTTGTAAAAACAGGTAAATCAATAGCGGTTTTCGTACGCATAAGTACCAAGTGAACGGTTCGTTTAGCTTTATATATTGTTCCGGGTGGGCGTTGTATTGGTTTTTCTGAAGTGTTAGACCTCTAAGAGAAAAATTTAAATGGTTGGGAAAGGCCATGGGATGTAGAAATATTTTTTTCACATTTTATTCCCTTCTTAGAACAGGTAAATCAATAGCGATTTTCGTACGCATAAGTACCCAGTGAACGGTTCGTTTAGCTTTATATATTGTTCCGGGTGGCCGTTGTATTGGTTATTCGGAAGTGTTAGACCTGTAAGAGAAAAGTTTAAATGGTTGGGATAGGCCATGGGATGTAGAAATATTTTTTTCACATTTTATTTTCTTGTAAAAACAGGTAAATCAATAGCGATTTTCGTACGCATATGTACCCAGTGAACGGTTCATTTACCTTTATATATTGTTCCGGTTGGGCGTTGTATTGGTTTTTCGGAAGTGTTAGACCTGTAAGAGAAAAATTTAAATGGTTGGGAAAGGCCATGGGATGTAGAAATATTTTTTTCACATTTTACTTCCTTGTAAAAGCAGGTAAATCAATAGGGAATTTCGTACGGATAAGTACCCAGTGAACGGTTCGTTTAGCTTTATATATTGTTCCGGGTGGGCGTTGTATTGGTTTTTTGGAAGTTTTAGACCTGTAAGAGAAAAATTTAAATGGTTGGGAACGGCCATGGGATGTAGAAATATTTTTTTCACATTTTACTTCCTTGTAAAAACAGGTAAATCAATAGGGATTTTCGTACGGATAAGTACCCAGTGAACGGTTCGTTTAGCTTTATATATTGTTACGGGTGGGCGTTGTATTGGTTTTTCGGAAGTGTTAGAGCTGTAAGAGAAAAATTTAAATGGTTGGGAAAGGCCATGGGATGTAGAAATATTTTTTTCACATTTTACTTCCTTGTAAAAAAAGGTAAATCGATAGGGATTTTCGTACGGATAAGTACCCAGTGAACGGTTCGTTTAGCTTTATATATTGTTCCGGGTGGGCGTTGTATTGGTTTTTCGGAAGTGTTAGACCTGTAAGAGAAAAATTTAAATGGTTGGGAAAGGCCATGGGATGTAGAAATATTTTTTTCACATTTTATTTCCTTGTAAAAACAGGTAAATATATAGGGATTTTCGTACGGATGAGTGCCCAGTGAATGGTTCGTTTAACTTTATATATTATTCTGGTTGGGCGTTGTATGGGTTTTTCAGAAGTGTTAGATCTGTAAGAGAAAAATTTAAATGGTTTGGAAAGGCCATGGGATGTAGAAATATTTTTTTCAGATTTTACTTCCTTTTAAAAAAAGGTAAATCAATAGGGATTTTCGTACGGATAAGTACCCAGTGAACGGTTCGTTTAGCTATATATATTGTTCCGGGTGGGCGTTGTATTGGTTTTTCGGAAGTGTTAGACCTGTAAGAGAAAAATTTAAATGGTTGGGAAAGGCCATGGGATGTAGAAATAATTTTTTCACATTTTACTTCCTTGTAAAAAAAGGTAAATCAATAGGGATTTTCGTACGGATAAGTACCCAGTGAACGGTTCATTTAGCTTTATATATTGTTCTGGGTGGGCGTTGTATTGGTTTTTCGGAAGTGTTAGACCTGTAAGAGAAAAATTTAAATGGTTGGGAAAGGCCATGGGATGTAGAAATATTTTTTTCACATTTTACTTCCTTGTAAAAACAAGTAAATCAATAGGGATTTTCGTACGGATAAGTACCCAGTGAACGGTTCGTTTAGCTTTATATATTGTTACGGGTGGGCGTTGTATTGGTTTTTCGGAAGAGTTAGACCTGTAAGAGAAAAGTTTAAATGGTTGGGATAGGCCATGGGATGTAGAAATATTTTTTTCACATTTTACTTCCTTGTAAGAAAAGGTAAATCAATAGGGAATTTCGTACGGATAAGTACCCAGTGAACGGTTCGTTTAGCTTTATATATTGTTCCGGGTGGCCGTTGTATTGGTTTTTCGGAAGTGTTAGACCTGTAAGAGAAAAGTTTAAATGGTTGGGATAGGCCATGGGATGTAGAAATATTTTTTTCACATTTTATTTTCTTGTAAAAACAGGTAAATCAATAGCGATTTTCGTACGCATATGTACCCAGTGAAAGGTTCGTTTAGCTTTATATATTGTTACGGGTGGGTGTTGTGTTGGTTTTTCGGAAGTGTTAGACCTGTAAGAGAAAAGTTTAAATGGTTGGGAAAGGCCATGGGATGTAGAAATATTTTTTTCACATTTTATTTCCTTGTAAAAACAGGTAAATCAATAGGGATTTTCGTACGGATAAGTGCCCAGTGAACGGATCGTTTAGCTTTATATATTGTTCCGGTTGGGCGTTGTATTGGTTTTTTGGAAGTGTTAGACCTGTAAGAGAAAAATTTAAATGGTTGGGATAGGCCATGGGATGTAGAAATATTTTTTTCACATTTTACTTCCTTGTAAGAAAAGGTAAATCAATAGGGAATTTCGTACGGATAAGTACCCTGTGAACGGATCGTTTAGCTTTATATATTGTTCCGGGTGGCCGTTGTATTGGTTTTTCGGAAGTGTTAGACCTGTAAGAGAAAAGTTTAAATGGTTGGGATAGGCCATGGGATGTAGAAATATTTTTTTCACATTTTATTTTCTTGTAAAAACAGGTATATCAATAGCGATTTTCGTACGCATATGTACCCAGTGAACGGTTCATTTAGCTTTATATATTGTTCCGGGTGGGCGTTGTATTGGTTTTTCGGAAGAGTTAGACCTGTAAGAGAAAAGTTTAAATGGTTGGGATAGGCCATGGGATGTAGAAATATTTTTTTCACATTTTACTTCCTTGTAAGAAAAGGTAAATCAATAGGGAATTTCGTACGGATAAGTACCCAGTGAACGGTTCGTTTAGCTTTATATATTGTTCCGGGTGGCCGTTGTATTGGTTTTTCGGAAGTGTTAGACCTGTAAGAGAAAAGTTTAAATGGTTGGGATAGGCCATGGGATGTAGAAATATTTTTTTCACATTTTATTTTCTTGTAAAAACAGGTAAATCAATAGCGATTTTCGTACGCATATGTACCCAGTGAAAGGTTCGTTTAGCTTTATATATTGTTACGGGTGGGTGTTGTGTTGGTTTTTCGGAAGTGTTAGACCTGTAAGAGAAAAGTTTAAATGGTTGGGAAAGGCCATGGGATGTAGAAATATTTTTTTCACATTTTATTTCCTTGTAAAAACAGGTAAATCAATAGGGATTTTCGTACGGATAAGTGCCCAGTGAACGGATCGTTTAGCTTTATATATTGTTCCGGTTGGGCGTTGTATTGGTTTTTTGGAAGTGTTAGACCTGTAAGAGAAAAATTTAAATGGTTGGGATAGGCCATGGGATGTAGAAATATTTTTTTCACATTTTACTTCCTTGTAAGAAAAGGTAAATCAATAGGGAATTTCGTACGGATAAGTACCCAGTGAACGGTTCATTTAGCTTTATATATTGTTCCGGGTGGGCGTTGTATTGGTTTTTCGGAAGTGTTAGACCTGTAAGAGAAAAGTTTAAATGGTTGGGATAGGCCATGGGATGTAGAAATATTTTTTTCACATTTTATTTTCTTGTAAAAACAGGTAAATCAATAGCGATTTTCGTACGCATATGTACCCAGTGAACGGTTCATTTAGCTTTATATATTGTTCCGGGTGGGCGTTGTATTGGTTTTTCGGAAGAGTTAGACCTGTAAGAGAAAAGTTTAAATGGTTGGGATAGGCCATGGGATGTAGAAATATTTTTTTCACATTTTACTTCCTTGTAAGAAAAGGTAAATCAATAGGGAATTTCGTACGGATAAGTACCCAGTGAACGGTTCGTTTAGCTTTATATATTGTTCCGGGTGGCCGTTGTATTGGTTTTTCGGAAGTGTTAGACCTGTAAGAGAAAAGTTTAAATGGTTGGGATAGGCCATGGGATGTAGAAATATTTTTTTCACATTTTATTTTCTTGTAAAAACAGGTAAATCAATAGCGATTTTCGTACGCATATGTACCCAGTGAAAGGTTCGTTTAGCTTTATATATTGTTACGGGTGGGTGTTGTGTTGGTTTTTCGGAAGTGTTAGACCTGTAAGAGAAAAGTTTAAATGGTTGGGAAAGGCCATGGGATGTAGAAATATTTTTTTCACATTTTACTTCCTTGTAAGAAAAGGTAAATCAATAGGGAATTTCGTACGGATAAGTACCCAGTGAACGGTTCGTTTAGCTTTATATATTGTTCCGGTTGGGCGTTGTATTGGTTTTTCGGAAGTGTTAGACCTGTAAGAGAAAAATTTAAATGGTTGGGATAGGCCATGGGATGTAGAAATTTTTTTTTCACATTTTACTTCCTTGTAAAAACAAGTAAATCAATAGGGATTTTCGTACGGATAAGTACCCAGTGAACGGTTAGTTTAGCTTTATATATTGTTACGGGTGGGCGTTGTATTGGTTTTTCGGAAGTGTTAGACCTGTAAGAGAAAAATTTAAATGGTTGGGAAAGGCCATTCGATGTAGAAATATTTCTTTCACATTTTACTTCCTTGTAAAAAAAGGTAAATCAATAGGGATTTTCGTACGCATATGTACCCAGTGAACGGTTCATTTAGCTTTATATATTGTTCCGGGTGGGCGTTGTATTGGTTTTTCGGAAGTGTTAGACCTGTAAGAGAAAAATTTAAATGGTTGGGATAGGCCATGGGATGTAGACATATTTTTTTCACATTTTATTTCCTTGTAAAAACAGGTAAATCAATAGGGATTTTCGTACGGATAAGTGCCCAGTGAACGGATCGTTTAGCTTTATATATTGTTCCGGTTGGGCGTTGTATTGGTTTTTTGGAAGTGTTAGACCTGTAAGAGAAAAATTTAAATGGTTGGGATAGGCCATGGGATGTAGAAATATTTTTTTCACATTTTACTTCCTTGTAAGAAAAGGTAAATCAATAGGGAATTTCGTACGGATAAGTACCCAGTGAACGGTTCATTTAGCTTTATATATTGTTCCGGTTGGGCGTTGTATTGGTTTTTCGGAAGTGTTAGACCTGTAAGAGAAAAATTTAAATGGTTGGGATAGGCCATGGGATGTAGAAATTTTTTTTTCACATTTTACTTCCTTGTAAAAACAAGTAAATCAATAGGGATTTTCGTACGCATATGTACCCAGTGAAAGGTTCGTTTAGCTTTATATATTGTTACGGGTGGGTGTTGTGTTGGTTTTTCGGAAGTGTTAGACCTGTAAGAGAAAAGTTTAAATGGTTGGGAAAGGCCATGGGATGTAGAAATATTTTTTTCACATTTTATTTCCTTGTAAAAACAGGTAAATCAATAGGGATTTTCGTACGGATAAGTGCCCAGTGAACGGATCGTTTAGCTTTATATATTG
The DNA here is from genome assembly GCF_049243985.1 of Paroedura picta. Lineage (NCBI taxonomy): Eukaryota > Metazoa > Chordata > Lepidosauria > Squamata > Gekkonidae > Paroedura > Paroedura picta. The sequence goes on from NC_135375.1 coordinate 109,881,321, forward strand.
TTCCGGTTGGGCGTTGTATTGGTTTTTTGGAAGTGTTAGACCTGTAAGAGAAAAATTTAAATGGTTGGGATAGGCCATGGGATGTAGAAATATTTTTTTCACATTTTACTTCCTTGTAAGAAAAGGTAAATCAATAGGGAATTTCGTACGGATAAGTACCCAGTGAACGGTTCGTTTAGCTTTATATATTGTTCCGGTTGGGCGTTGTATTGGTTTTTCGGAAGTGTTAGACCTGTAAGAGAAAAATTTAAATGGTTGGGATAGGCCATGGGATGTAGAAATTTTTTTTTCACATTTTACTTCCTTGTAAAAACAAGTAAATCAATAGGGATTTTCGTACGGATAAGTACCCAGTGAACGGTTAGTTTAGCTTTATATATTGTTACGGGTGGGCGTTGTATTGGTTTTTCGGAAGTGTTAGACCTGTAAGAGAAAAATTTAAATGGTTGGGAAAGGCCATTCGATGTAGAAATATTTCTTTCACATTTTACTTCCTTGTAAAAAAAGGTAAATCAATAGGGATTTTCGTACGCATATGTACCCAGTGAACGGTTCATTTAGCTTTATATATTGTTCCGGGTGGGCGTTGTATTGGTTTTTCGGAAGTGTTAGACCTGTAAGAGAAAAATTTAAATGGTTGGGATAGGCCATGGGATGTAGACATATTTTTTTCACATTTTATTTCCTTGTAAAAACAGGTAAATCAATAGGGATTTTCGTACGGATAAGTGCCCAGTGAACGGATCGTTTAGCTTTATATATTGTTCCGGTTGGGCGTTGTATTGGTTTTTTGGAAGTGTTAGACCTGTAAGAGAAAAATTTAAATGGTTGGGATAGGCCATGGGATGTAGAAATATTTTTTTCACATTTTACTTCCTTGTAAGAAAAGGTAAATCAATAGGGAATTTCGTACGGATAAGTACCCAGTGAACGGTTCATTTAGCTTTATATATTGTTCCGGGTGGGCGTTGTATTGGTTTTTCGGAAGTGTTAGACCTGTAAGAGAAAAGTTTAAATGGTTGGGATAGGCCATGGGATGTAGAAATATTTTTTTCACATTTTATTTTCTTGTAAAAACAGGTAAATCAATAGCGATTTTCGTACGCATATGTACCCAGTGAACGGTTCATTTAGCTTTATATATTATTCCGGGTGGGCGTTGTATTGGTTTTTCGGAAGAGTTAGACCTGTAAGAGAAAAGTTTAAATGGTTGGGATAGGCCATGGGATGTAGAAATATTTTTTTCACATTTTACTTCCTTGTAAGAAAAGGTAAATCAATAGGGAATTTCGTACGGATAAGTACCCAGTGAACGGTTCGTTTAGCTTTATATATTGTTCCGGGTGGCCGTTGTATTGGTTTTTCGGAAGTGTTAGACCTGTAAGAGAAAAGTTTAAATGGTTGGGATAGGCCATGGGATGTAGAAATATTTTTTTCACATTTTATTTTCTTGTAAAAACAGGTAAATCAATAGCGATTTTCGTACGCATATGTACCCAGTGAAAGGTTCGTTTAGCTTTATATATTGTTACGGGTGGGTGTTGTGTTGGTTTTTCGGAAGTGTTAGACCTGTAAGAGAAAAGTTTAAATGGTTGGGAAAGGCCATGGGATGTAGAAATATTTTTTTCACATTTTATTTCCTTGTAAAAACAGGTAAATCAATAGGGATTTTCGTACGGATAAGTGCCCAGTGAACGGATCGTTTAGCTTTATATATTGTTCCGGTTGGGCGTTGTATTGGTTTTTTGGAAGTGTTAGACCTGTAAGAGAAAAATTTAAATGGTTGGGATAGGCCATGGGATGTAGAAATATTTTTTTCACATTTTACTTCCTTGTAAGAAAAGGTAAATCAATAGGGAATTTCGTACGGATAAGTACCCAGTGAACGGTTCGTTTAGCTTTATATATTGTTCCGGTTGGGCGTTGTATTGGTTTTTCGGAAGTGTTAGACCTGTAAGAGAAAAATTTAAATGGTTGGGATAGGCCATGGGATGTAGAAATTTTTTTTTCACATTTTACTTCCTTGTAAAAACAAGTAAATCAATAGGGATTTTCGTACAGATAAGTACCCAGTGAACGGTTAGTTTAGCTTTATATATTGTTACGGGTGGGCGTTGTATTGGTTTTTCGGAAGTGTTAGACCTGTAAGAGAAAAATTTAAATGGTTGGGAAAGGCCATTCGATGTAGAAATATTTCTTTCACATTTTACTTCCTTGTAAAAAAAGGTAAATCAATAGGGATTTTCGTACGCATATGTACCCAGTGAACGGTTCATTTAGCTTTATATATTGTTTCGGGTGGGCGTTGTATTGGTTTTTCGGAAGTGTTAGACCTGTAAGAGAAAAATTTAAATGGTTGGGATAGGCCATGGGATGTAGACATATTTTTTTCACATTTTATTTCCTTGTAAAAACAGGTAAATCAATAGGGATTTTCGTACGGATAAGTGCCCAGTGAACGGATCGTTTAGCTTTATATATTGTTCCGGTTGGGCGTTGTATTGGTTTTTTGGAAGTGTTAGACCTGTAAGAGAAAAATTTAAATGGTTGGGATAGGCCATGGGATGTAGAAATATTTTTTTCACATTTTACTTCCTTGTAAGAAAAGGTAAATCAATAGGGAATTTCGTACGGATAAGTACCCAGTGAACGGTTCGTTTAGCTTTATATATTGTTCCGGTTGGGCGTTGTATTGGTTTTTCGGAAGTGTTAGACCTGTAAGAGAAAAATTTAAATGGTTGGGATAGGCCATGGGATGTAGAAATTTTTTTTTCACATTTTACTTCCTTGTAAAAACAAGTAAATCAATAGGGATTTTCGTACGGATAAGTACCCAGTGAACGGTTAGTTTAGCTTTATATATTGTTACGGGTGGGCGTTGTATTGGTTTTTCGGAAGTGTTAGACCTGTAAGAGAAAAATTTAAATGGTTGGGAAAGGCCATTCGATGTAGAAATATTTCTTTCACATTTTACTTCCTTGTAAAAAAAGGTAAATCAATAGGGATTTTCGTACGCATATGTACCCAGTGAACGGTTCATTTAGCTTTATATATTGTTCCGGGTGGGCGTTGTATTGGTTTTTCGGAAGTGTTAGACCTGTAAGAGAAAAATTTAAATGGTTGGGATAGGCCATGGGATGTAGACATATTTTTTTCACATTTTATTCCCTTGTTAGAACAGGTAAATCAATAGCGATTTTCGTACGCATAAGTACCCAGTGAACGGTTCGTTTAGCTTTATATATTGTTCCGGGTGGCCGTTGTATTGGTTATTCGGAAGTGTTAGACCTGTAAGAGAAAAGTTTAAATGGTTGGGATAGGCCATGGGATGTAGAAATATTTTTTTCACATTTTATTTTCTTGTAAAAACAGGTAAATCAATAGCGATTTTCGTACGCATATGTACCCAGTGAAAGGTTCGTTTAGCTTTATATATTGTTACGGGTGGGTGTTGTGTTGGTTTTTCGGAAGTGTTAGACCTGTAAGAGAAAAGTTTAAATGGTTGGGAAAGGCCATGGGATGTAGAAATATTTTTTTCACATTTTATTTCCTTGTAAAAACAGGTAAATCAATAGGGATTTTCGTACGGATAAGTACCCAGTGAACGGTTCGTTTAGCTTTATATATTGTTACGGGTGGGCGTTGTATTGGTTTTTCGGAAGTGTTAGACCTGTAAGAGAAAAATTTAAATGGTTGGGAAAGGCCATTCGATGTAGAAATATTTCTTTCACATTTTACTTCCTTGTAAAAAAAGGTAAATCAATAGGGATTTTCGTACGCATATGTACCCAGTGAACGGTTCATTTAGCTTTATATATTGTTCCGGGTGGGCGTTGTATTGGTTTTTCGGAAGTGTTAGACCTGTAAGAGAAAAATTTAAATGGTTGGGATAGGCCATGGGATGTAGAAATATTTTTTTCACATTTTATTCCCTTGTTAGAACAGGTAAATCAATAGCGATTTTCGTACGCATAAGTACCCAGTGAACGGTTCGTTTAGCTTTATATATAGTTCCGGGTGGCCGTTGTATTGGTTATTCGGAAGTGTTAGACCTGTAAGAGAAAAGTTTAAATGGTTGGGATAGGCCATGGGATGTAGAAATATTTTTTTCACATTTAATTTTCTTGTAAAAACAGGTAAATAAATAGCGATTTTCGTACGCATATGTACCCAGTGAACGGTTCATTTAGCTTTATATATTGTTCCGGGTGGGCGTTGTATTGGTTTTTCGGAAGTGTTAGACCTGTAAGAGAAAAATTTAAATGGTTGGGAAAGGCCATGGGATGTAGAAATATTTTTTTCACATTTTACTTCCTTGTAAAAACAGGTAAATCAATAGGGAATTTCGTACGGATAAGTACCCAGTGAACGGTTCATTTAGCTTTATATATTGTTCCGGGTGGGCGTTGTATTGGTTTTTTGGAAGTTTTAGACCTGTAAGAGAAAAATTTAAATGGTTGGGAACGGCCATGGGATGTAGAAATATTTTTTTCACATTTTACTTCCTTGTAAAAACTGGTAAATCAATAGGGATTTTCGTACGGATAAGTACCCAGTGAACGGTTCGTTTAGCTTTATATATTGTTACGGGTGGGCGTTGTATTGGTTTTTCGGAAGTGTTAGAGCTGTAAGAGAAAAATTTAAATGGTTGGGAAAGGCCATGGGATGTAGAAATATTTATTTCACATTTTACTTCCTTGTAAAAAAAGGTAAATCAATAGGGATTTTCGTACGGATAAGTACCCAGTGAACGGTTCGTTTAGCTTTATATATTGTTCCGGGTGGGCGTTGTATTGGTTTTTCGGAAGTGTTAGACCTGTAAGAGAAAAATTTAAATGGTTGGGAAAGGCCATGGGATGTAGAAATAATTTTTTCACATTTTACTTCCTTGTAAAAACAGGTAAATCAATAGGGATTTTCGACCGTATAAGTACCCAGTGAAAGGTTCGTTTAGATTTATATATTGTTACGGGTGGGTGTTGTATTGGTTTTTCGGAAGTGTTAGACCTGTAAGAGAAAAATTTAGATGGTTGGGATAGGCCATGGGATGTAGAAATATTTTTTTCACATTTTATTTCCTTGTAAAAACAGGTAAATCAATAGCGGTTTTCGTACGCATAAGTACCAAGTGAACGGTTCGTTTAGCTTTATATATTGTTCCGGGTGGGCGTTGTATTGGTTTTTTTGAAGTGTTAGACCTCTAAGAGAAAAATTTAAACGGTTGGGAAAGGCCATGGGATGTAGAAATATTTTTTTCACATTTTATTCCCTTGTTAGAACAGGTAAATCAATAGCGATTTTCGTACGCATAAGTACCCAGTGAACGGTTCGTTTAGCTTTATATATTGTTCCGGGTGGCCGTTGTATTGGTTATTCGGAAGTGTTAGACCTGTAAGAGAAAAGTTTAAATGGTTGGGATAGGCCATGGGATGTAGAAATATTTTTTTCACATTTTATTTTCTTGTAAAAACAGGTAAATCAATAGCGATTTTCGTACGCATATGTACCCAGTGAACGGTTCATTTAGCTTTATATATTGTTCCGGGTGGGCGTTGTATTGGTTTTTCGGAAGTGTTAGACCTGTAAGAGAAAAATTTAAATGGTTGGGAAAGGCCATGGGATGTAGAAATATTTTTTTCACATTTTACTTCCTTGTAAAATCAGGTAAATCAATAGGGAATTTCGTACAGATAAGTACCCAGTGAACGGTTCGTTTAGCTTTATATATTGTTCCGGGTGGGCGTTGTATTGGTTTTTTGGAAGTTTTAGACCTGTAAGAGAAAAATTTAAATGGTTGGGAACGGCCATGGGATGTAGAAATATTTTTTTCACATTTTACTTCCTTGTAAAAACAGGTAAATCAATAGGGATTTTCGTACGGATAAGTACCCAGTGAACGGTTCGTTTAGCTTTATATATTGTTACGGGTGGGCGTTGTATTGGTTTTTCGGAAGTGTTAGAGCTGTAAGAGAAAAATTTAAATGGCTGGGAAAGGCCATGGGATGTAGAAATATTTTTTTCACATTTTACTTCCTTGTAAAAAAAGGTAAATCAATAGGGATTTTCGTACGGATAAGTACCCAGTGAACGGTTCGTTTAGCTTTATATATTGTTCCGGGTGGGCGTTGTATTGGTTTTTCGGAAGTGTTAGACCTGTAAGAGAAAAATTTAAATGGTTGGGAAAGGCCATGGGATGTAGAAATAATTTTTTCACATTTTACTTCCTTGTAAAAACAGGTAAATCAATAGGGATTTTCGACCGTATAAGTACCCAGTGAAAGGTTCGTTTAGCTTTATATATTGTTACGGGTGGGTGTTGTATTGGTTTTTCGGAAGTGTTAGACCTGTAAGAGAAAAATTTAAATGGTTGGGATAGGTCATGGGATGTAGAAATATTTTTTTCACATTTTATTTCCTTGTAAAAACAGGTAAATCAATAGCGGTTTTCGTACGCATAAGTACCAAGTGAACGGTTCGTTTAGCTTTATATATTGTTACGGGTGGGTGTTGTATTGGTTTTTCGGAAGTGTTAGACCTGTAAGAGAAAAATTTAGATGGTTGGGATAGGCCATGGGATGTAGAAATATTTTTTTCACATTTTATTTCCTTGTAAAAACAGGTAAATCAATAGCGGTTTTCGTACGCATAAGTACCAAGTGAACGGTTCGTTTAGCTTTATATATTGTTCCGGGTGGGCGTTGTATTGGTTTTTCTGAAGTGTTAGACCTCTAAGAGAAAAATTTAAACGGTTGGGAAAGGCCATGGGATGTAGAAATATTTTTTTCACATTTTATTCCCTTGTTAGAACAGGTAAATCAATAGCGATTTTCGTACGCATAAGTACCCAGTGAACGGTTCGTTTAGCTTTATATATTGTTCCGGGTGGCCGTTGTATTGGTTATTCGGAAGTGTTAGACCTGTAAGAGAAAAGTTTAAATGGTTGGGATAGGCCATGGGATGTAGAAATATTTTTTTCACATTTTATTTTCTTGTAAAAACAGGTAAATCAATAGCGATTTTCGTACGCATATGTACCCAGTGAACGGTTCATTTAGCTTTATATATTGTTCCGGGTGGGCGTTGTATTGGTTTTTCGGAAGTGTTAGACCTGTAAGAGAAAAATTTAAATGGTTGGGAAAGGCCATGGGATGTAGAAATATTTTTTTCACATTTTACTTCCTTGTAAAAACAGGTAAATCAATAGGGAATTTCGTACGGATAAGTACCCAGTGAACGGTTCGTTTAGCTTTATATATTGTTCCGGGTGGGCGTTGTATTGGTTTTTTGGAAGTTTTAGACCGGTAAGAGAAAAATTTAAATGGTTGGGAACGGCCATGGGATGTAGAAATATTTTTTTCACATTTTACTTCCTTGTAAAAACAGGTAAATCAATAGGGATTTTCGTACGGATAAGTACCCAGTGAACGGTTCGTTTAGCTTTATATATTGTTACGGGTGGGCGTTGTATTGGTTTTTCGGAAGTGTTAGAGCTGTAAGAGAAAAATTTAAATGGTTGGGAAAGGCCATGGGATGTAGAAATATTTTTTTCACATTTTACTTCCTTGTAAAAAAAGGTAAATCAATAGGGATTTTCGTACGGATAAGTACCCAGTGAACGGTTCGTTTAGCTTTATATATTGTTCCGGGTGGGCGTTGTATTGGTTTTTCGGAAGTGTTAGACCTGTAAGAGAAAAATTTAAATGGTTGGGAAAGGCCATGGGATGTAGAAATAATTTTTTCACATTTTACTTCCTTGTAAAAACAGGTAAATCTATAGGGATTTTCGTACGGATAAGTGCCCAGTGAACGGTTCGTTTAGCTTTATATATTGTTCCGGGTGGGCGTTGTATTGGTTTTTTGGAAGTGTTAGACCTGTAAGAGAAAAATTTAAATGGTTGGGACAGGCCATGGGATGTAGAAATATTTTTTTCACATTTTACTTCCTTGTAAAAACAAGTAAATCAATAGGGATTTTCGTACGGATAAGTACCCAGTGAACGGTTCGTTTAGCTTTATATATTGTTACGGGTGGGCGTTGTATTGGTTTTTCGGAAGTGTTAGACCTGTAAGAGAAAAATTTAAATGGTTGGGAAAGGCCATGGGATGTAGAAATATTTTTTTCACATTTTACTTCCTTGTAAAAACAAGTAAATCAATAGGGATTTTCGTACGGATAAGTACCCAGTGAACGGTTCGTTTAGCTTTATATATTGTTCCGGGTGGGCGTTGTATTGGTTTTTCGGAAGAGTTAGACCTGTAAGAGAAAAATTTAAATGGTTGGGAAAGGCCGTGGGATGTAGAAATAATTTTTTCACATTTTACTTCCTTGTAAAAACAGGTAAATCAATAGGGATTTTCGTACGTATAAGTACCCAGTGAAAGGTTCGTTTAGGTTTATATATTGTTACGGGTGGGTGTTGTATTGGTTTTTTGGAAGTGTTAGACCTGTAAGAGAAAAATTTAAATGGTTGGGATAGGCCATGGGATGTAGAAATATTTTTTTCACATTTTATTTCCTTGTTAGAACAGGTATATCAATAGCGATTTTCGTACGCATAAGTACCCAGTGAACGGTTTGTTTAGCTTTATATATTGTTCCGGGTGGGCGTTGTATTGGTTTTCCGGAGTGTTAGACCTGTAAGAGAAAAATTTAAATGGTTGGGAAAGGCCATGGGATGTAGAAATATTTTTTTCACATTTTACTTCCTTGTAAAAAAAGGTAAATCAATAGGGATTTTCGTACGGATAAGTACCCAGTGAACGGTTCGTTTAGCTTTATATATTGTTCCGGGTGGGCGTTGTATTGGTTTTTCGGAAGTGTTAGACCTGTAAGAGAAAAATTTAAATGGTTGGGAAAGGCCATGGGATGTAGAAATATTTTTTTCACATTTTACTTCCTTGTAAAAACAGGTAAATCAATAGGGATTTTCGACCGTATAAGTACCCAGTGAAAGGTTCGTTTAGCTTTATATATTGTTACGGGTGGGTGTTGTATTGGTTTTTCGGAAGTGTTAGACCTGTAAGAGAAAAATTTTAATGGTTGGGATAGGCCATGGGATGTAGAAATATTTTTTTCACATTTTATTTCCTTGTAAAAACAGGTAAATCAATAGCGGTTTTCGTACGCATAAGTACCAAGTGAACGGTTCGTTTAGCTTTATATATTGTTCCGGGTGGCCGTTGTATTGGTTTTTCTGAAGTGTTAGACCTCTAAGAGAAAAATTTAAACGGTTGGGAAAGGCCATGGGATGTAGAAATATTTTTTTCACATTTTATTTCCTTGTAAAAACAGGTAAATCTATAGGGATTTTCGTACGGATAAGTGCCCAGTGAACGGTTCGTTTAGCTTTATATATTGTTCCGGTTGGGCGTTGTATTGGTTTTTTGGAAGTGTTAGACCTGTAAGAGAAAAATTTAAATGGTTGGGACAGGCCATGGGATGTAGAAATATTTTTTTCACATTTTACTTCCTTGTAAAAACAGGTAAATCAATAGGGATTTTCGTACGGATAAGTACCCAGTGAACGGTTCGTTTAGCTTTATATATTATTCCGGTTGGGCGTTGTATTGGTTTTTCGGAAGTGTTAGACCTGTAAGAGAAAAATTTAAATGGTTGGGAAAGGCCATGGGATGTAGAAATATTTTTTTCACATTTTACTTCCTTGTAAAAAAAGGTAAATCAATAGGGATTTTCGTACGGATAAGTACCCAGTGAACCGTTCGTTTAGCTTTATATATTGTTCCGGGTGGGCGTTGTATTGGTTTTTTGGAAGTTTTAGACCTGTAAGAGAAAAATTTAAATGGTTGGGAACGGCAATGGGATGTAGAAATATTTTTTTCACATTTTACTTCCTTGTAAAAACAGCTAAATCTATAGGGATTTTCGTACGGATAAGTACCCAGTGAACGGTTCATTTAGCTTTATATATTGTTACGGGTGGGTGTTGTATTGGTTTTTCGGAAGTGTTAGACCTGTAAGAGAAAAATTTAAATGGTTGGGATAGGCCATGGGATGTAGAAATATTTTTTTCACATTTTATTTCCTTGTAAAAAAAGGTAAATCAATAGGGATTTTCCTCCGGATAAGTGCCCAGTGAACGGTTCGTTTAGCTTTATATATTATTCCGGTTGGGCGTTGTATTGGTTTTTCGGAAGTGTTAGACCTGTAAGAGAAAAATTTAAATGGTTGGGAAAGGCCATGGGATGTAGAAATATTTTTTTCACATTTTACTTCCTTGTAAAAAAAGGTAAATCAATAGGGATTTTCGTACGGATAAGTACCCAGTGAACGGTTCGTTTAGCTTTATATATTGTTCCGGGTGGGCGTTGTATTGGTTTTTCGGAAGTGTTAGACCTGTAAGAAAAAAATTTAAATGGTTGGGAAAGGCCATGGGATGCAGAAATAATTTTTTCACATTTTAATTCCATGTAAAAACAGGTAAATCAATAGGGATTTTCGTACAGATAAGTACCCAGTGAACGGTTCGTTTAGCTTTATATATTGTTACGGGTGGGTGTTGTATTGGTTTTTCGGAAGTGTTAGACCTGTAAGAGAAAAATTTAAATGGTTGGGAAAGGCCATGGGATGTAGAAATATTTTTTTCACATTTTACTTCCTTGTAAAAACAGCTAAATCTATAGGGATTTTCGTACGGATAAGTGCCCAGTGAACGGTTCGTTTAGCTTTATATATTGTTACGGGTTGGTGTTGTATTGGTTTATCGGAAGTGTTAGACCTGTAAGAGAAAAATTTAAATGGTTGGGATAGGCCATGGGATGTAGAAATATTTTTTTCACATTTTATTTCCTTGTAAAAACAGGTAAATCAATAGCGATTTTCGTACGCATAAGTACCCAGTGAACGGTTCGTTTAGCTTTATATATTTTTCCGGGTGGCTGTTGTATTGGTTTTTCTGAAGTGTTAGACCTGTAAGAGAAAAATTTAAATGGTTGGGAAAGGCCATGGGATGTAGAAATATTTTTTTCACATTTTACTTCCTTGTAAAAACAGGTAAATCAATAGGGATTTTCGACCGTATAAGTACCCAGTGAAAGGTTCGTTTAGCTTTATATATTGTTACGGGTGGGTGTTGTATTGGTTTTTCGGAAGTGTTAGACCTGTAAGAGAAAAATTTTAATGGTTGGGATAGGCCATGGGATGTAGAAATATTTTTTTCACATTTTATTTCCTTGTAAAAACAGGTAAATCAATAGCGGTTTTCGTACGCATAAGTACCAAGTGAACGGTTCGTTTAGCTTTATATATTGTTCCGGGTGGCCGTTGTATTGGTTTTTCTGAAGTGTTAGACCTCTAAGAGAAAAATTTAAACGGTTGGGAAAGGCCATGGGATGTAGAAATATTTTTTTCACATTTTATTTCCTTGTAAAAACAGGTAAATCTATAGGGATTTTCGTACGGATAAGTGCCCAGTGAACGGTTCGTTTAGCTTTATATATTGTTCCGGTTGGGCGTTGTATTGGTTTTTTGGAAGTGTTAGACCTGTAAGAGAAAAATTTAAATGGTTGGGACAGGCCATGGGATGTAGAAATATTTTTTTCACATTTTACTTCCTTGTAAAAACAAGTAAATCAATAGGGATTTTCGTACGGATAAGTACCCAGTGAATGGTTCGTTTAGCTTTATATATTATTCTGGTTGGGCGTTGTATTGGTTTTTTGGAAGTGTTAGACCTGTAAGAGAAAAATTTAAATGGTTTGGAAAGGCCATGGGATGTAGAAATATTTTTTTCACATTTTACTTCCTTGTAAAAAAAGGTAAATCAATAGGGATTTTCGTACGGATAAGTACCCAGTGAACGGTTCGTATAGCTTTATATATTGTTCCGGGTGGGCGTTGTATTGGTTTTTCGGAAGTGTTAGACCTGTAAGAGAAAAATTTAAATGGTTGGGATAGGCCATGGGATGTAGAAATATTTTTTTCACATTTTATTTCCTTGTAAAAACAGGTAAATCAATAGCGGTTTTCGTACGCATAAGTACCAAGTGAACGGTTCGTTTAGCTTTATATATTGTTATGGGTGGGCGTTGTATTTGTTTTTCTGAAGTGTTAGACCTCTAAGAGAAAAATTTAAATGGTTGGGAAAGTCCATGGGATGTAGAAATATTTTTTTCACATTTTACTTCCTTGTAAAATAAGGTAAATCAATAGGGATTTTCGTACGGATAAGTACCCAGTGAACGGTTCGTTTAGCTTTATATATTGTTCCGGGTGGGCGTTGTATTGGTTTTTCGGAAGTGTTAGACGTGTAAGAGAAAAATTTAAATGGTTGGGAAAGGCCATGGGATGTAGAAATAATTTTTTCACATTTTACTTCCTTGTAAAAACAGGTAAATCAATAGGGATTTTCGAACGTATAAGTACCCAGTGAAAGGTTCGTTTAGCTTTATATATTGTTACGGGTGGGTGTTGTATTGGTTTTTCAGAAGTGTTAGACCTGTAAGAGAAAAATTTAAATGGTTGGGATAGGCCATGGGATGTAGAAATATTTTTTTCACATTTTACTTCCTTGTAAAAACAGGTAAATCAATAGGGATTTTCGACCGTATAAGTACCCAGTGAAAGGTTCGTTTAGCTTTATATATTGTTACGGGTGGGTGTTGTATTGGTTTTTCGGAAGTGTTAGACCTGTAAGAGAAAAATTTTAATGGTTGGGATAGGCCATGGGATGTAGAAATATTTTTTTCACATTTTATTTCCTTGTAAAAACAGGTAAATCAATAGCGGTTTTCGTACGCATAAGTACCAAGTGAACGGTTCGTTTAGCTTTATATATTGTTCCGGGTGGCCGTTGTATTGGTTTTTCTGAAGTGTTAGACCTCTAAGAGAAAAATTTAAACGGTTGGGAAAGGCCATGGGATGTAGAAATATTTTTTTCACATTTTATTTCCTTGTAAAAACAGGTAAATCTATAGGGATTTTCGTACGGATAAGTGCCCAGTGAACGGTTCGTTTAGCTTTATATATTGTTCCGGTTGGGCGTTGTATTGGTTTTTTGGAAGTGTTAGACCTGTAAGAGAAAAATTTAAATGGTTGGGACAGGCCATGGGATGTAGAAATATTTTTTTCACATTTTACTTCCTTGTAAAAACAGGTAAATCAATAGGGATTTTCGTACGGATAAGTACCCAGTGAACGGTTCGTTTAGCTTTATATATTATTCCGGTTGGGCGTTGTATTGGTTTTTCGGAAGTGTTAGACCTGTAAGAGAAAAATTTAAATGGTTGGGAAAGGCCATGGGATGTAGAAATATTTTTTTCACATTTTACTTCCTTGTAAAAAAAGGTAAATCAATAGGGATTTTCGTACGGATAAGTACCCAGTGAACCGTTCGTTTAGCTTTATATATTGTTCCGGGTGGGCGTTGTATTGGTTTTTTGGAAGTTTTAGACCTGTAAGAGAAAAATTTAAATGGTTGGGAACGGCAATGGGATGTAGAAATATTTTTTTCACATTTTACTTCCTTGTAAAAACAGCTAAATCTATAGGGATTTTCGTACGGATAAGTACCCAGTGAACGGTTCATTTAGCTTTATATATTGTTACGGGTGGGTGTTGTATTGGTTTTTCGGAAGTGTTAGACCTGTAAGAGAAAAATTTAAATGGTTGGGATAGGCCATGGGATGTAGAAATATTTTTTTCACATTTTATTTCCTTGTAAAAAAAGGTAAATCAATAGGGATTTTCCTACGGATAAGTGCCCAGTGAACGGTTCGTTTAGCTTTATATATTATTCCGGTTGGGCGTTGTATTGGTTTTTCGGGAGTGTTAGACCTGTAAGAGAAAAATTTAAATGGTTGGGAAAGGCCATGGGATGTAGAAATATTTTTTTCACATTTTACTTCCTTGTAAAAAAAGGTAAATCAATAGGGATTTTCGTACGGATAAGTACCCAGTGAACGGTTCGTTTAGCTTTATATATTGTTCCGGGTGGGCGTTGTATTGGTTTTTCGGAAGTGTTAGACCTGTAAGAAAAAAATTTAAATGGTTGGGAAAGGCCATGGGATGCAGAAATAATTTTTTCACATTTTAATTCCATGTAAAAACAGGTAAATCAATAGGGATTTTCGTACAGATAAGTACCCAGTGAACGGTTCGTTTAGCTTTATATATTGTTACGGGTGGGTGTTGTATTGGTTTTTCGGAAGTGTTAGACCTGTAAGAGAAAAATTTAAATGGTTGGGAAAGGCCATGGGATGTAGAAATATTTTTTTCACATTTTACTTCCTTGTAAAAACAGCTAAATCTATAGGGATTTTCGTACGGATAAGTGCCCAGTGAACGGTTCGTTTAGCTTTATATATTGTTACGGGTTGGTGTTGTATTGGTTTATCGGAAGTGTTAGACCTGTAAGAGAAAAATTTAAATGGTTGGGATAGGCCATGGGATGTAGAAATATTTTTTTCACATTTTATTTCCTTGTAAAAACAGGTAAATCAATAGCGATTTTCGTACGCATAAGTACCCAGTGAACGGTTCGTTTAGCTTTATATATTTTTCCGGGTGGCTGTTGTATTGGTTTTTCTGAAGTGTTAGACCTGTAAGAGAAAAATTTAAATGGTTGGGAAAGGCCATGGGATGTAGAAATATTTTTTTCACATTTTATTTCCTTGTAAAAACAGGTAAATCTATAGGGATTTTCGTACGGATAAGTACCCAGTGAACGGTTCGTTTAGCTTTATATATTGTTCCGGGTGGGCGTTGTATTGGTTTTTCGGAAGAGTTAGACCTGTAAGAGAAAAATTTTAATGGTTGGGAAAGGCCGTGGGATGTAGAAATAATTTTTTCACATTTTACTTCCTTGTAAAAACAGGTAAATCAATAGGGATTTTCGTACGTATAAGTACCCAGTGAAAGGTTCGTTTAGGTTTATATATTGTTACGGGTGGGTGTTGTATTGGTTTTTTGGAAGTGTTAGACCTGTAAGAGAAAAATTTAAATGGTTGGGATAGGCCATGGGATGTAGAAATATTTTTTTCACATTTTATTTCCTTGTTAGAACAGGTAAATCAATAGCGATTTTCGTACGCATAAGTACCCAGTGAACGGTTTGTTTAGCTTTATATATTGTTCCGGGTGGGCGTTGTATTGGTTTTCCGGAGTGTTAGACCTGTAAGAGAAAAATTTAAATGGTTGGGAAAGGCCATGGGATGTAGAAATATTTTTTTCACATTTTACTTCCTTGTAAAAAAAGGTAAATCAATAGGGATTTTCGTACGGATAAGTACCCAGTGAACGGTTCGTTTAGCTTTATATATTGTTCCGGGTGGGCGTTGTATTGGTTTTTCGGAAGTGTTAGACCTGTAAGAGAAAAATTTAAATGGTTGGGAAAGGCCATGGGATGTAGAAATATTTTTTTCACATTTTACTTCCTTGTAAAAACAGGTAAATCAATAGGGATTTTCGACCGTATAAGTACCCAGTGAAAGGTTCGTTTAGCTTTATATATTGTTACGGGTGGGTGTTGTATTGGTTTTTCGGAAGTGTTAGACCTGTAAGAGAAAAATTTTAATGGTTGGGATAGGCCATGGGATGTAGAAATATTTTTTTCACATTTTATTTCCTTGTAAAAACAGGTAAATCAATAGCGGTTTTCGTACGCATAAGTACCAAGTGAACGGTTCGTTTAGCTTTATATATTGTTCCGGGTGGCCGTTGTATTGGTTTTTCTGAAGTGTTAGACCTCTAAGAGAAAAATTTAAACGGTTGGGAAAGGCCATGGGATGTAGAAATATTTTTTTCACATTTTATTTCCTTGTAAAAACAGGTAAATCTATAGGGATTTTCGTACGGATAAGTGCCCAGTGAACGGTTCGTTTAGCTTTATATATTGTTCCGGTTGGGCGTTGTATTGGTTTTTTGGAAGTGTTAGACCTGTAAGAGAAAAATTTAAATGGTTGGGACAGGCCATGGGATGTAGAAATATTTTTTTCACATTTTACTTCCTTGTAAAAACAAGTAAATCAATAGGGATTTTCGTACGGATAAGTACCCAGTGAATGGTTCGTTTAGCTTTATATATTATTCTGGTTGGGCGTTGTATTGGTTTTTCGGAAGTGTTAGACCTGTAAGAGAAAAATTTAAATGGTTTGGAAAGGCCATGGGATGTAGAAATATTTTTTTCACATTTTACTTCCTTGTAAAAAAAGGTAAATCAATAGGGATTTTCGTACGGATAAGTACCCAGTGAACGGTTCGTATAGCTTTATATATTGTTCCGGGTGGGCGTTGTATTGGTTTTTCGGAAGTGTTAGACCTGTAAGAGAAAAATTTTAATGGTTGGGATAGGCCATGGGATGTAGAAATATTTTTTTCACATTTTATTTCCTTGTAAAAACAGGTAAATCAATAGCGGTTTTCGTACGCATAAGTACCAAGTGAACGGTTCGTTTAGCTTTATATATTGTTATGGGTGGGCGTTGTATTTGTTTTTCTGAAGTGTTAGACCTCTAAGAGAAAAATTTAAATGGTTGGGAAAGTCCATGGGATGTAGAAATATTTTTTTCACATTTTACTTCCTTGTAAAATAAGGTAAATCAATAGGGATTTTCGTACGGATAAGTACCCAGTGAACGGTTCGTTTAGCTTTATATATTGTTCCGGGTGGGCGTTGTATTGGTTTTTCGGAAGTGTTAGACGTGTAAGAGAAAAATTTAAATGGTTGGGAAAGGCCATGGGATGTAGAAATAATTTTTTCACATTTTACTTCCTTGTAAAAACAGGTAAATCAATAGGGATTTTCGAACGTATAAGTACCCAGTGAAAGGTTCGTTTAGCTTTATATATTGTTACGGGTGGGTGTTGTATTGGTTTTTCAGAAGTGTTAGACCTGTAAGAGAAAAATTTAAATGGTTGGGATAGGCCATGGGATGTAGAAATATTTTTTTCACATTTTACTTCCTTGTAAAAACAAGTAAATCAATAGGGATTTTCGTACGGATAAGTACCCAGTGAACGGTTCGTTTAGCTTTATATATTGTTACGGGTGGGCGTTGTATTGGTTTTTCAGAAGTGTTAGACCTGTAAGAGAAAAATTTAAATGGTTGGGATAGGCCATGGGATGTAGAAATATTTTTTTCACATTTTATTCCCTTGTTAGAACAGGTAAATCAATAGCGATTTTCGTACGCATAAGTACCCAGTGAACGGTTCGTTTAGCTTTATATATTGTTCCGGGTGGCCGTTGTATTGGTTTTTCGGAAGTGTTAGATCTGTAAGAGAAAATTTTAAATGGTTGGGAAAGGCCATGGGATGTAGAAATATATTTTCACATTTTATTTCCTTGTAAAAACAGGTAAATCTATAGGGATTTTCGTACGGATAAGTGCCCAGTGAACGGTTCGTTTAGCTTTATATATTATTCCGATTGGGCGTTGTATTGGTTTTTCGGAAGTGTTAGACCTGTAAGAGAAAAATTTAAATGGTTGGGAAAGGCCATGGGATGTAGAAATATTTTTTTCACATTTTACTTCCTTGTAAAAAAAGGTAAATCAATAGGGATTTTCGTACGGATAAGTACCCAGTTAACGGTTCGTTTAGCTTTATATATTGTTCCGGTTGGGCGTTGTATTGGTTTTTTGGAAGTGTTAGACCTGTAAGAGAAAAATTTAAATGGTTGGGACAGGCCATGGGATGTAGAAATATTTTTTTCACATTTTACTTCCTTGTAAAAACAAGTAAATCAATAGGGATTTTGGTACGGATAAGTACCCAGTGAACGGTTCGTTTAGCTTTATATATTGTTACGGGTGGGCGTTGTATTGGTTTTTCGGAAGTGTTAGACCTGTAAGAGAAAAATTTAAATGGTTGGGAAAGGCCATGGGATGTAGAAATATTTTTTTCACATTTTACTTCCTTGTAAAAAAAGGTAAATCAATAGGGATTTTCGTACGGATAAGTACCCAGTGAACGGTTCGTTTAGCTTTATATATTGTTCCGGGTGGGCGTTGTATTGGTTTTTCAGAAGTGTTAGACCTGTAAGAGAAAAATTTAAATGGTTGGGATAGGCCATGGGATGTAGAAATATTTTTTTCACATTTTATTCCCTTGTTAGAACAGGTAAATCAATAGCGATTTTCGTACGCATAAGTACCCAGTGAACGGTTCGTTTAGCTTTATATATTGTTCCGGGTGGGCGTTGTATTGGTTTTTCGGAAGTGTTAGACCTGTAAGAGAAAAATTTAAAGGGTTGGGAAAGGCCATGGGATGTAGAAATATTTCTTTCACATTTTACTTCCTTGTAAAAACAAGTAAATCAATAGGGATTTTCGTACGGATAAGTACCCAGTGAACGGTTCGTTTAGCTTTATATATTGTTCCGGGTGGGCGTTGTATTGGTTTTTCGGAAGTGTTAGACCTGTAAGAGAAAAATTTAAATGGTTGGGAAAGGCCATGGGATGTAGAAATATTTTTTTCACATTTTACTTCCTTGTAAAAACAAGTAAATCAATAGGGATTTTCGTACGGATAAGTACCCAGTGAACGGTTCGTTTAGCTTTATATATTGTTACGGGTGGGCGTTGTATTGGTTTTTTAGAAGTGTTAGACCTGTAAGAAAATAATTTAAATGGTTGGGATAGGCCATGGGATGTAGAAATATTTTTTTCACATTTTATTCCCTTGTTAGAACAGGTAAATTTATAGCGATTTTCGTACGCATAAGTACCCAGTGAACGGTTCGTTTAGCTTTATATATTGTTCCGGGTGGGCGTTGTATTGGTTTTTTAGAAGTGTTAGACCTGTAAGAAAATAATTTAAATGGTTGGGATAGGCCATGGGATGTAGAAATATTTTTTTCACATTTTATTCCCTTGTTAGAACAGGTAAATCTATAGGGATTTTCGTACGGATAAGTGCCCAGTGAACGGTTCGTTTAGCTTTATATATTGTTCCGGTTGGGCGTTGTATTGGTTTTTTGGAAGTGTTAGACCTGTAAGAGAAAAATTTAAATGGTTGGGACAGGCCATGGGATGTAGAAATATTTTTTTCACATTTTACTTCCTTGTAAAAACAAGTAAATCAATAGGGATTTTCGTACGGATAAGTACCCAGTGAATGGTTCGTTTAGCTTTATATATTATTCTGGTTGGGCGTTGTATTGGTTTTTCGGAAGTGTTAGACCTGTAAGAGAAAAATTTAAATGGTTTGGAAAGGCCATGGGATGTAGAAATATTTTTTTCACATTTTACTTCCTTGTAAAAAAAGGTAAATCAATAGGGATTTTCGTACGGATAAGTACCCAGTGAACGGTTCGTATAGCTTTATATATTGTTCCGGGTGGGCGTTGTATTGGTTTTTCGGAAGTGTTAGACCTGTAAGAGAAAAATTTAAATGGTTGGGATAGGCCATGGGATGTAGAAATATTTTTTTCACATTTTATTTCCTTGTAAAAAAAGGTAAATCAATAGGGATTTTCGTACGGATAAGTACCCAGTGAATGGTTCGTTTAGCTTTATATATTGTTCCGGTTGGGCGTTGTATTGGTTTTTTGGAAGTGTTAGACCTGTAAGAGAAAAATTTAAATGGTTGGGACAGGCCATGGGATGTAGAAATATTTTTTTCACATTTTACTTCCTTGTAAAAACAAGTAAATCAATAGGGATTTTGGTACGGATAAGTACCCAGTGAACGGTTCGTTTAGCTTTATATATTGTTACGGGTGGGCGTTGTATTGGTTTTTCGGAAGTGTTAGACCTGTAAGAGAAAAATTTAAATGGTTGGGATAGGCCATGGGATGTAGAAATATTTTTTTCACATTTTATTCCCTTGTTAGAACAGGTAAATCAATAGCGATTTTCGTACGCATAAGTACCCAGTGAACGGTTCGTTTAGCTTTATATATTGTTCCGGGTGGGCGTTGTATTGGTTTTTCGGAAGTGTTAGACCTGTAAGAGAAAAATTTAAAGGGTTGGGAAAGGCCATGGGATGTAGAAATATTTCTTTCACATTTTACTTCCTTGTAAAAACAAGTAAATCAATAGGGATTTTCGTACGGATAAGTACCCAGTGAACGGTTCGTTTAGCTTTATATATTGTTCCGGGTGGGCGTTGTATTGGTTTTTCGGAAGTGTTAGACCTGTAAGAGAAAAATTTAAATGGTTGGGAAAGGCCATGGGATGTAGAAATATTTTTTTCACATTTTACTTCCTTGTAAAAACAAGTAAATCAATAGGGATTTTCGTACGGATAAGTACCCAGTGAACGGTTCGTTTAGCTTTATATATTGTTACGGGTGGGCGTTGTATTGGTTTTTTAGAAGTGTTAGACCTGTAAGAAAATAATTTAAATGGTTGGGATAGGCCATGGGATGTAGAAATATTTTTTTCACATTTTATTCCCTTGTTAGAACAGGTAAATTTATAGCGATTTTCGTACGCATAAGTACCCAGTGAACGGTTCGTTTAGCTTTATATATTGTTCCGGGTGGGCGTTGTATTGGTTTTTTAGAAGTGTTAGACCTGTAAGAAAATAATTTAAATGGTTGGGATAGGCCATGGGATGTAGAAATATTTTTTTCACATTTTATTCCCTTGTTAGAACAGGTAAATCTATAGGGATTTTCGTACGGATAAGTGCCCAGTGAACGGTTCGTTTAGCTTTATATATTGTTCCGGTTGGGCGTTGTATTGTTTTTTTGGAAGTGTTAGACCTGTAAGAGAAAAATTTAAATGGTTGGGACAGGCCATGGGATGTAGAAATATTTTTTTCACATTTTACTTCCTTGTAAAAACAAGTAAATCAATAGGGATTTTCGTACGGATAAGTACCCAGTGAATGGTTCGTTTAGCTTTATATATTATTCTGGTTGGGCGTTGTATTGGTTTTTCGGAAGTGTTAGACCTGTAAGAGAAAAATTTAAATGGTTTGGAAAGGCCATGGGATGTAGAAATATTTTTTTCACATTTTACTTCCTTGTAAAAAAAGGTAAATCAATAGGGATTTTCGTACGGATAAGTACCCAGTGAACGGTTCGTATAGCTTTATATATTGTTCCGGGTGGGCGTTGTATTGCTTTTTCGGAAGTGTTAGACCTGTAAGAGAAAAATTTAAATGGTTGGGATAGGCCATGGGATGTAGAAATATTTTATTCACATTTTATTTCCTTGTAAAAACAGGTAAATCAATAGCGGTTTTCGTACGCATAAGTACCAAGTGAACGGTTCGTTTAGCTTTATATATTGTTACGGGTGGGCGTTGTATTTGTTTTTCTGAAGTGTTAGACCTCTAAGAGAAAAATTTAAATGGTTGGGAAAGTCCATGGGATGTAGAAATATTTTTTTCACATTTTACTTCCTTGTAAAATAAGGTAAATCAATAGGGATTTTCGTACGGATAAGTACCCAGTGAACGGTTCGTTTAGCTTTATATATTGTTCCGGGTGGGCGTTGTATTGGTTTTTCGGAAGTGTTAGACGTGTAAGAGAAAAATTTAAATGGTAGGGATAGGCCATGGGATGTAGAAATATTTTTTTCACATTTTATTCCCTTGTTAGAACAGGTAAATCAATAGCGATTTTCGTACGCATAAGTACCCAGTGAACGGTTCGTTTAGCTTTATATATTGTTCCGGGTGGCCGTTGTTTTGGTTTTTCGGAAGTGTTAGATCTGTAAGAGAAAATTTTAAATGGTTGGGAAAGGCCATGGGATGTAGAAATATATTTTCACATTTTATTTCCTTGTAAAAACAGGTAAATCTATAGGGATTTTCGTACGGATAAGTGCCCAGTGAACGGTTCGTTTAGCTTTATATATTATTCCGGTTGGGCGTTGTATTGGTTTTTCGGAAGTGTTAGACCTGTAAGAGAAAAATTTAAATGGTTGGGAAAGGCCATGGGATGTAGAAATATTTTTTTCACATTTTACTTCCTTGTAAAAAAAGGTAAATCAATAGGGATTTTCGTACGGATAAGTACCCAGTGAACGGTTCGTTTAGCTTTATATATTGTTCCGGGTGGGCGTTGTATTGGTTTTTCAGAAGTGTTAGACCTGTAAGAGAAAAATTTAAATGGTTGGGATAGGCCATGGGATGTAGAAATATTTTTTTCACATTTTATTCCCTTGTTAGAACAGGTAAATCAATAGCGATTTTCGTACGCATAAGTACCCAGTGAACGGTTCGTTTAGCTTTATATATTGTTCCGGGTGGGCGTTGTATTGGTTTTTCGGAAGAGTTAGACCTGTAAGAGAAAAATTTAAAGGGTTGGGAAAGGCCATGGGATGTAGAAATATTTCTTTCACATTTTACTTCCTTGTAAAAACAAGTAAATCAATAGGGATTTTCGTACGGATAAGTACCCAGTGAACGGTTCGTTTAGCTTTATATATTGTTCCGGGTGGGCGTTGTATTGGTTTTTCAGAAGTGTTAGACCTGTAAGAGAAAAATTTAAATGGTTGGGAAAGGCCATGGGATGTAGAAATATTTTTTTCACATTTTATTCCCTTGTTAGAACAGGTAAATCAATAGGGATTTTCGTACGGATAAGTACCCAGTGAACGGTTCGTTTAGCTTTATATATTGTTACGGGTGGGCGTTGTATTGGTTTTTTAGAAGTGTTAGACCTGTAAGAAAATAATTTAAATGGTTGGGATAGGCCATGGGATGTAGAAATATTTTTTTCACATTTTATTCCCTTGTTAGAACAGGTAAATCAATAGCGATTTTCGTACGCATAAGTACCCAGTGAACGGTTCGTTTAGCTTTATATATTGTTCCGGGTGGCCGTTGTATTGGTTTTTCGGAAGTGTTAGATCTGTAAGAGAAAATTTTAAATGGTTGGAAAAGGCCATGGGATGTAGAAATATTTTTTCACATTTTATTTCCTTGTAAAAACAGCTAAATCTATAGGGATTTTCGTACGGATAAGTGCCCAGGGAACGGTTCGTTTAGCTTTATATATTATTCCGGTTGGGCGTTGTATTGGTTTTTCGGAAGTGTTAGACCTGTAAGAGAAAAATTTAAATGGTTGGGAAAGGCCATGGGATGTAGAAATATTTTTTTCACATTTTACTTCCTTGTAAAAAAAGGTAAATCAATAGGGATTTTCGTACGGATAAGTACCCAGTGAACGGTTCGTTTAGCTTTATATATTGTTCCGGGTGAGCGTTGTATTGGTTTTTCGGAAGAGTTAGACCTGTAAGAGAAAAATTTAAATGGTTGGGAAAGGCCATGGGATGTAGAAATATTTTTTTCACATTTCACTTCCTTGTAAAAAAAGGTAAATCAATAGGGATTTTCGTACGGATAAGTACCCAGTGAACGGTTCGTTTAGCTTTATATATTGTTCCGGGTGGGCGTTGTATTGGTTTTTCGGAAGTGTTAGACCTGTAAGAGAAAAATTTAAATGGTTGGGAAAGGCCATGGGATGTAGAAATATTTTTTTCACATTTTACTTCCTTGTAAAAACAGGTAAATCAATAGGGATTTTCGACCGTATAAGTACCCAGTGAAAGGTTCGTTTAGCTTTATATATTGTTACGGGTGGGTGTTGTATTGGTTTTTCGGAAGTGTTAGACCTGTAAGAGAAAAATTTAAATGGTTGGGATAGGCCATGAGATGTAGAAATATTTTTTTCACATTTTATTTCCTTGTAAAAACAGGTAAATCAATAGCGGTTTTCGTACGCATAAGTACCAAGTGAACGGTTCGTTTAGCTTTATATATTGTTCCGGGTGGGCGT
Source organism: Paroedura picta (assembly GCF_049243985.1). Taxonomy (NCBI): domain Eukaryota; kingdom Metazoa; phylum Chordata; class Lepidosauria; order Squamata; family Gekkonidae; genus Paroedura; species Paroedura picta. The sequence goes on from NC_135375.1 coordinate 109,905,014, forward strand.
TGTATTGGTTTTTCTGAAGTGTTAGACCTCTAAGAGAAAAATTTAAACGGTTGGGAAAGGCCATGGGATGTAGAAATATTTTTTTCACATTTTATTTCCTTGTAAAAACAGGTAAATCTATAGGGATTTTCGTACGGATAAGTGCCCAGTGAACGGTTCGTTTAGCTTTATATATTGTTCCGGTTGGGCGTTGTATTGGTTTTTTGGAAGTGTTAGACCTGTAAGAGAAAAATTTAAATGGTTGGGACAGGCCATGGGATGTAGAAATATTTTTTTCACATTTTACTTCCTTGTAAAAACAAGTAAATCAATAGGGATTTTGGTACGGATAAGTACCCAGTGAACGGTTCGTTTAGCTTTATATATTGTTACGGGTGGGCGTTGTATTGGTTTTTCGGAAGTGTTAGACCTGTAAGAGAAAAATTTAAATGGTTGGGATAGGCCATGGGATGTAGAAATATTTTTTTCACATTTTATTCCCTTGTTAGAACAGGTAAATCAATAGCGATTTTCGTACGCATAAGTACCCAGTGAACGGTTCGTTTAGCTTTATATATTGTTCCGGGTGGCCGTTGTATTGGTTTTTCGGAAGTGTTAGATCTGTAAGAGAAAATTTTAAATAGTTGGGAAAGGCCATGGGATGTAGAAATATTTTTTCACATTTTATTTCCTTGTAAAAACAGCTAAATCTATAGGGATTTTCGTACGGATAAGTGCCCAGTGAACGGTTCGTTTACCTTTATATATTATTCCGGTTGGGCGTTGTATTGGTTTTTCGGAAGTGTTAGACCTGTAAGAGAAAAATTTAAATGGTTGGGAAAGGCCATGGGATGTAGAAATATTTTTTTCACATTTTACTTCCTTGTAAAAAAAGGTAAATCAATAGGGATTTTCGTACGGATAAGTACCCAGTGAACGGTTCGTTTAGCTTTATATATTGTTCCGGGTGAGCGTTGTATTGGTTTTTCGGAAGAGTTAGACCTGTAAGAGAAAAATTTAAATGGTTGGGAAAGGCCATGGGATGTAGAAATATTTTTTTCACATTTCACTTCCTTGTAAAAAAAGGTAAATCAATAGGGATTTTCGTACGGATAAGTACCCAGTGAACGGTTCGTTTAGCTTTATATATTGTTCCGGGTGGGCGTTGTATTGGTTTTTCGGAAGTGTTAGACCTGTAAGAGAAAAATTTAAATGGTTGGGAAAGGCCATGGGATGTAGAAATATTTTTTTCACATTTTACTTCCTTGTAAAAACAGGTAAATCAATAGGGATTTTCGACCGTATAAGTACCCAGTGAAAGGTTCGTTTAGCTTTATATATTGTTACGGGTGGGTGTTGTATTGGTTTTTCGGAAGTGTTAGACCTGTAAGAGAAAAATTTAAATGGTTGGGATAGGCCATGAGATGTAGAAATATTTTTTTCACATTTTATTTCCTTGTAAAAACAGGTAAATCAATAGCGGTTTTCGTACGCATAAGTACCAAGTGTACGGTTCGTTTAGCTTTATATATTGTTCCGGGTAGGCGTTGTATTGGTTTTTCTGAAGTGTTAGACCTCTAAGAGAAAAATTTAAACGGTTGGGAAAGGCCATGGGATGTAGAAATATTTTTTTCACATTTTATTTCCTTGTAAAAACAGGTAAATCTATAGGGATTTTCGTACGGATAAGTGCCCAGTGAACAGTTCGTTTAGCTTTATATATTGTTCCGGTTGGGTGTTGTATTGGTTTTTTGGAAGTGTTAGACCTGTAAGAGAAAAATTTAAATGGTTGGGACAGGCCATGGGATGTAGAAATATTTTTTTCACATTTTACTTCCTTGTAAAAACAAGTAAATCAATAGGGATTTTGGTACGGATAAGTACCCAGTGAACGGTTCGTTTAGCTTTATATATTGTTACGGGTGGGCGTTGTATTGGTTTTTCGGAAGTGTTAGACCTGTAAGAGAAAAATTTAAATGGTTGGGAAAGGCCATGGGATGTAGAAATATTTTTTTCACATTTTACTTCCTTGTAAAAAAAGGTAAATCAATAGGGATTTTCGTACGGATAAGTACCCAGTGAACGGTTCGTTTAGCTTTATATATTGTTCCGGGTGGGCGTTGTATTGGTTTTTCGGAAGTGTTAGACCTGTAAGAGAAAAATTTAAATGTTTGGGAAAGGCCATGGGATGTAGAAATATTTTTTTCACATTTTACTTCCTTGTAAAAACAAGTAAATCAATAGGGATTTTCGTACGGATAAGTACCCAGTGAACGGTTCGTTTAGATTTATATATTGTTACGGGTGGGCGTTGTATTGGTTTTTCAGAAGTGTTAGACCTGTAAGAGAAAAATTTAAATGGTTGGGATAGGCCATGGGATGTAGAAATATTTTTTTCACATTTTATTCCCTTGTTAGAACAGGTAAATCAATAGCGATTTTCGTACGCATAAGTACCCAGTGAACGGTTCGTTTAGCTTTATATATTGTTCCGGGTGGCCGTTGTATTGGTTTTTCGGAAGTGTTAGATCTGTAAGAGAAAATTTTAAATGGTTGGGAAAGGCCATGGGATGTAGAAATATATTTTCACATTTTATTTCCTTGTAAAAACAGGTAAATCTATAGGGATTTTCGTACGGATAAGTGCCCAGTGAACGGTTCGTTTAGCTTTATATATTATTCCGGTTGGGCGTTGTATTGGTTTTTCGGAAGTGTTAGACCTGTAAGAGAAAAATTTAAATGGTTGGGAAAGGCCATGGGATGTAGAAATATTTTTTTCACATTTTAATTCCTTGTAAAAAAAGGTAAATCAATAGGGATTTTCGTACGGATAAGTACCCAGTGAACGGTTCGTTTAGCTTTATATATTGTTACGGGTGGGCGTTGTATTGGTTTTTCAGAAGTGTTAGACCTGTAAGAGAAAAATTTAAATGGTTGGGATAGGCCATGGGATGTAGAAATATTTTTTTCACATTTTATTCCCTTGTTAGAACAGGTCAATCAATAGCGATTTTCGTACGCATAAGTACCCAGTGAACGGTTCGTTTAGCTTTATATATTGTTCCGGGTGGCCGTTGTATAGGTTTTTCGGAAGTGTTAGACCTGTAAGAGAAAAGTTTAAATGGTTGGGATAGGCCATGGGATGTAGAAATATTCTTTTCACATTTTATTTTCTTGTTAAAACAGGTAAATCAATAGCGATTTTCGTACGCATATGTACCCAGTGAACGGTTCATTTAGCTTTATATATTGTTCCGGGTGGGCGTTGTATTGGTTTTTCGGAAGTGTTAGACCTGTAAGAGAAAAATTTAAATGGTTGGGAAAGGCCATGGGATGTAGAAATATTTTTTTCACATTTTACTTCCTTGTAAGAAAAGGTAAATCAATAGGGAATTTCGTACGGATAAGTACCCAGTGAACGGTTCGTTTAGCTTTATATATTGTTCCGGGTGGGCGTTGTATTGGTTTTTCGGAAGTGTTAGACCTGTAAGAGAATAATTTAAATGGTTGGGAAAGGCCATGGGATGTAGAAATATTTTTTTCACATTTTATTTCCTTGTAAAAACAGGTAAATCAATAGGGATTTTCGTACGGATAAGTGCCCAGTGAACGGTTCGTTTAGCTTTATATATTGTTCCTGTTGGGCGTTGTATTGGTTTTTTGGAAGTGTTAGACCTGTAACAGAAAAATTTAAATGGTTGGGAAAGGCCATGGGATGTAGAAATATTTTTTTCACATTTTACTTCCTTGTAAAAAAAGGTAAATCAATAGGGATTTTCGTACGGATAAGTACCCAGTGAACGGTTCGTTTAGCTTTATATATTGTTCCGGGTGGGCGTTGTATTGGTTTTTCGGAAGTGTTAGACCTGTAAGAGAAAAATTTAAATGTTTGGGAAAGGCCATGGGATGTAGAAATATTTTTTTCACATTTTACTTCCTTGTAAAAACAAGTAAATCAATAGGGATTTTCGTACGGATAAGTACCCAGTGAACGGTTCGTTTAGCTTTATATATTGTTACGGGTGGGCGTTGTATTGGTTTTTCAGAAGTGTTAGACCTGTAAGAGAAAAATTTAAATGGTTGGGATAGGCCATGGGATGTAGAAATATTTTTTTCACATTTTATTCCCTTGTTAGAACAGGTAAATCAATAGCGATTTTCGTACGCATAAGTACCCAGTGAACGGTTCGTTTAGCTTTATATATTGTTCCGGGTGGCCGTTGTATTGGTTTTTCGGAAGTGTTAGATCTGTAAGAGAAAATTTTAAATGGTTGGGAAAGGCCATGGGATGTAGAAATATATTTTCACATTTTATTTCCTTGTAAAAACAGGTAAATCTATAGGGATTTTCGTACGGATAAGTGCCCAGTGAACGGTTCGTTTAGCTTTATATATTATTCCGGTTGGGCGTTGTATTGGTTTTTCGGAAGTGTTAGACCTGTAAGAGAAAAATTTAAATGGTTGGGAAAGGCCATGGGATGTAGAAATATTTTTTTCACATTTTAATTCCTTGTAAAAAAAGGTAAATCAATAGGGATTTTCGTACGGATAAGTACCCAGTGAACGGTTCGTTTAGCTTTATATATTGTTACGGGTGGGCGTTGTATTGGTTTTTCAGAAGTGTTAGACCTGTAAGAGAAAAATTTAAATGGTTGGGATAGGCCATGGGATGTAGAAATATTTTTTTCACATTTTATTCCCTTGTTAGAACAGGTAAATCAATAGCGATTTTCGTACGCATAAGTACCCAGTGAACGGTTCGTTTAGCTTTATATATTGTTCCGGGTGGGCGTTGTATTGGTTTTTCGGAAGTGTTAGACCTGTAAGAGAAAAATTTAAAGGGTTGGGAAAGGCCATGGGATGTAGAAATATTTTTTTCACATTTTACTTCCTTGTAAAAACAGGTAAATCAATAGCGATTTTCGTACGCATATGTACCCAGTGAACGGTTCATTTAGCTTTATATATTGTTCCGGGTGGGCGTTGTATTGGTTTTTCGGAAGTGTTAGACCTGTAAGAGAAAAATTTAAATGGTTGGGAAAGGCCATGGGATGTAGAAATATTTTTTTCACATTTTATTTCCTTGTAAAAACAGGTAAATCAATAGGGATTTTCGTACGGATAAGTGCCCAGTGAACGGTTCGTTTAGCTTTATATATTGTTCCTGTTGGGCGTTGTATTGGTTTTTTGGAAGTGTTAGACCTGTAACAGAAAAATTTAAATGGTTGGGAAAGGCCATGGGATGTAGAAATATTTTTTTCACATTTTACTTCCTTGTAAAAACAAGTAAATCTATAGGGATTTTCGTACGGATAAGTACCCAGTGAACGATTCGTTTAGCTTTATATATTGTTACGGGTGGGCGTTGTATTGGTTTTTCGGAAGTGTTAGACCTGTAAGAGAAAAATTTAAATGGTTTGGAAAGGCCATGGGATGTAGAAATAATTTTTTCACATTTTACTTCCTTGTAAAAACAGGTAAATCAATAGGGATTTTCGAACGTATAAGTACCCAGTGAAAGGTTCGTTTAGCTTTATATATTGTTACGGGTGGGTGTTGTATTGGTTTTTCGGAAGTGTTAGACCTGTAAGAGAAAAATTTAAATGGTTGGGATAGGCCATGGGATGTAGTAATATTTTTTTCACATTTTATTTCCTTGTAAAAACAGGTAAATCAATAGCGGTTTTCGTACGCATAAGTACCAAGTGAACGGTTCGTTTAGCTTTATATATTGTTCCGGGTGGGCGTTGTATTGGTTTTTCTGAAGTGTTAGACCTCTAAGAGAAAAATTTAAACTGTTGGGAAAGGCCATGGGATGTAGAAATATTTTTTTCACATTTTATTTCCTTGTAAAAACAGGTAAATCTATAGGGATTTTCATACGGATAAGTGCCCAGTGAACGGTTCGTTTAGCTTTATATATTGTTCTGGTTGGGCGTTGTATTGGTTTTTTGGAAGTGTTAGACCTGTAAGAGAAAAATTTAAATGGTTGGGAAAGGCCATGGGATGTAGAAATATTTTTTTCACATTTTACTTCCTTGTAAAAACAAGTAAATCAATAGGGATTTTCGTACGGATAAGTACCCAGTGAACGGTTCGTTTAGCTTTATATATTGTTACGGGTGGGCGTTGTATTGGTTCTTCGGAAGTGTTAGACCTGTAAGAGAAAAATTTAAATGGTTGGGAAAGGCCATGGGATGTAGAAATATTTTTTTCACATTTTACTTCCTTGTAAAAAAAGGTAAATCAATAGGGATTTTCGTACGGATAAGTACCCAGTGAACGGTTCGTTTAGCTTTATATATTGTTCCGGGTGGGCGTTGTATTGGTTTTTCGGAAGTGTTAGACCTGTAAGAGAAAAAATTAAATGGTTGGGAAAGGCCATGGGATGTAGAAATATTTTTTTCACATTTTACTTCCTTGTAAAAACAAGTAAATCAATAGGGATTTTCGTACGGATAAGTACCCAGTGAACGGTTCGTTTAGCTTTATATATTGTTACGGGTGGGCGTTGTATTGGTTTTTCAGAAGTGTTAGACCTGTAAGAGAAAAATTTAAATGGTTGGGATAGGCCATGGGATGTAGAAATATTTTTTTCACATTTTATTCCCTTGTTAGAACAGGTAAATCAATAGCGATTTTCGTACGCATAAGTACCCAGTGAACGGTTCGTTTAGCTTTATATATTGTTCCGGGTGGCCGTTGTATTGGTTTTTCGGAAGTGTTAGATCTGTAAGAGAAAATTTTAAATGGTTGGGAAAGGCCATGGGATGTAGAAATATATTTTCACATTTTATTTCCTTGTAAAAACAGGTAAATCTATAGGGATTTTCGTACGGATAAGTGCCCAGTGAACGGTTCGTTTAGCTTTATATATTATTCCGGTTGGGCGTTGTATTGGTTTTTCGGAAGTGTTAGACCTGTAAGAGAAAAATTTAAATGGTTGGGAAAGGCCATGGGATGTAGAAATATTTTTTTCACATTTTAATTCCTTGTAAAAAAAGGTAAATCAATAGGGATTTTCGTACGGATAAGTACCCAGTGAACGGTTCGTTTAGCTTTATATATTGTTACGGGTGGGCGTTGTATTGGTTTTTCAGAAGTGTTAGACCTGTAAGAGAAAAATTTAAATGGTTGGGATAGGCCATGGGATGTAGAAATATTTTTTTCACATTTTATTCCCTTGTTAGAACAGGTAAATCAATAGCGATTTTCGTACGCATAAGTACCCAGTGAACGGTTCGTTTAGCTTTATATATTGTTCCGGGTGGGCGTTGTATTGGTTTTTCGGAAGTGTTAGACCTGTAAGAGAAAAATTTAAAGGGTTGGGAAAGGCCATGGGATGTAGAAATATTTTTTTCACATTTTACTTCCTTGTAAAAACAAGTAAATCAATAGGGATTTTCGTACGGATAAGTACCCAGTGAACGGTTCGTTTAGCTTTATATATTGTTACGGGTGGGCGTTGTATTGGTTTTTCAGAAGTGTTAGACCTGTAAGAGAAAAATTTAAATGGTTGGGATAGGCCATGGGATGTAGAAATATTTTTTTCACATTTTATTCCCTTGTTAGAACAGGTCAATCAATAGCGATTTTCGTACGCATAAGTACCCAGTGAACGGTTCGTTTAGCTTTATATATTGTTCCGGGTGGCCGTTGTATAGGTTTTTCGGAAGTGTTAGACCTGTAAGAGAAAAGTTTAAATGGTTGGGATAGGCCATGGGATGTAGAAATATTCTTTTCACATTTTATTTTCTTGTTAAAACAGGTAAATCAATAGCGATTTTCGTACGCATATGTACCCAGTGAACGGTTCATTTAGCTTTATATATTGTTCCGGGTGGGCGTTGTATTGGTTTTTCGGAAGTGTTAGACCTGTAAGAGAAAAATTTAAATGGTTGGGAAAGGCCATGGGATGTAGAAATATTTTTTTCACATTTTATTTCCTTGTAAAAACAGGTAAATCAATAGGGATTTTCGTACGGATAAGTGCCCAGTGAACGGTTCGTTTAGCTTTATATATTGTTCCTGTTGGGCGTTGTATTGGTTTTTTGGAAGTGTTAGACCTGTAACAGAAAAATTTAAATGGTTGGGAAAGGCCATGGGATGTAGAAATATTTTTTTCACATTTTACTTCCTTGTAAAAACAAGTAAATCTATAGGGATTTTCGTACGGATAAGTACCCAGTGAACGATTCATTTAGCTTTATATATTGTTACGGGTGGGCGTTGTATTGGTTTTTCGGAAGTGTTAGACCTGTAAGAGAAAAATTTAAATGGTTTGGAAAGGCCATGGGATGTAGAAATAATTTTTTCACATTTTACTTCCTTGTAAAAACAGGTAAATCAATAGGGATTTTCGAACGTATAAGTACCCAGTGAAAGGTTCGTTTAGCTTTATATATTGTTACGGGTGGGTGTTGTATTGGTTTTTCGGAAGTGTTAGACCTGTAAGAGAAAAATTTAAATGGTTGGGATAGGCCATGGGATGTAGTAATATTTTTTTCACATTTTATTTCCTTGTAAAAACAGGTAAATCAATAGCGGTTTTCGTACGCATAAGTACCAAGTGAACGGTTCGTTTAGCTTTATATATTGTTCCGGGTGGGCGTTGTATTGGTTTTTCTGAAGTGTTAGACCTCTAAGAGAAAAATTTAAACTGTTGGGAAAGGCCATGGGATGTAGAAATATTTTTTTCACATTTTATTTCCTTGTAAAAACAGGTAAATCTATAGGGATTTTCGTACGGATAAGTGCCCAGTGAACGGTTCGTTTAGCTTTATATATTGTTCCGGGTGGCCGTTGTATAGGTTTTTCGGAAGTGTTAGACCTGTAAGAGAAAAGTTTAAATGGTTGGGATAGGCCATGGGATGTAGAAATATTCTTTTCACATTTTATTTTCTTGTTAAAACAGGTAAATCAATAGCGATTTTCGTACGCATATGTACCCAGTGAACGGTTCATTTAGCTTTATATATTGTTCCGGGTGGGCGTTGTATTGGTTTTTCGGAAGTGTTAGACCTGTAAGAGAAAAATTTAAATGGTTGGGAAAGGCCATGGGATGTAGAAATATTTTTTTCACATTTTACTTCCTTGTAAGAAAAGGTAAATCAATAGGGAATTTCGTACGGATAAGTACCCAGTGAACGGTTCGTTTAGCTTTATATATTGTTCCGGGTGGGCGTTGTATTGGTTTTTCGGAAGTGTTAGACCTGTAAGAGAATAATTTAAATGGTTGGGAAAGGCCATGGGATGTAGAAATATTTTTTTCACATTTTATTTCCTTGTAAAAACAGGTAAATCAATAGGGATTTTCGTACGGATAAGTGCCCAGTGAACGGTTCGTTTAGCTTTATATATTGTTCCTGTTGGGCGTTGTATTGGTTTTTTGGAAGTGTTAGACCTGTAACAGAAAAATTTAAATGGTTGGAAAAGGCCATGGGATGTAGAAATATTTTTTTCACATTTTACTTCCTTGTAAAAAAAGGTAAATCAATAGGGATTTTCGTACGGATAAGTACCCAGTGAACGGTTCGTTTAGCTTTATATATTGTTCCGGGTGGGCGTTGTATTGGTTTTTCGGAAGTGTTAGACCTGTAAGAGAAAAATTTAAATGTTTGGGAAAGGCCATGGGATGTAGAAATATTTTTTTCACATTTTACTTCCTTGTAAAAACAAGTAAATCAATAGGGATTTTCGTACGGATAAGTACCCAGTGAACGGTTCGTTTAGCTTTATATATTGTTACGGGTGGGCGTTGTATTGGTTTTTCAGAAGTGTTAGACCTGTAAGAGAAAAATTTAAATGGTTGGGATAGGCCATGGGATGTAGAAATATTTTTTTCACATTTTATTCCCTTGTTAGAACAGGTAAATCAATAGCGATTTTCGTACGCATAAGTACCCAGTGAACGGTTCGTTTAGCTTTATATATTGTTCCGGGTGGCCGTTGTATTGGTTTTTCGGAAGTGTTAGATCTGTAAGAGAAAATTTTAAATGGTTGGGAAAGGCCATGGGATGTAGAAATATATTTTCACATTTTATTTCCTTGTAAAAACAGGTAAATCTATAGGGATTTTCGTACGGATAAGTGCCCAGTGAACGGTTCGTTTAGCTTTATATATTATTCCGGTTGGGCGTTGTATTGGTTTTTCGGAAGTGTTAGACCTGTAAGAGAAAAATTTAAATGGTTGGGAAAGGCCATGGGATGTAGAAATATTTTTTTCACATTTTAATTCCTTGTAAAAAAAGGTAAATCAATAGGGATTTTCGTACGGATAAGTACCCAGTGAACGGTTCGTTTAGCTTTATATATTGTTACGGGTGGGCGTTGTATTGGTTTTTCAGAAGTGTTAGACCTGTAAGAGAAAAATTTAAATGGTTGGGATAGGCCATGGGATGTAGAAATATTTTTTTCACATTTTATTCCCTTGTTAGAACAGGTAAATCAATAGCGATTTTCGTACGCATAAGTACCCAGTGAACGGTTCGTTTAGCTTTATATATTGTTCCGGGTGGGCGTTGTATTGGTTTTTCGGAAGTGTTAGACCTGTAAGAGAAAAATTTAAAGGGTTGGGAAAGGCCATGGGATGTAGAAATATTTTTTTCACATTTTACTTCCTTGTAAAAACAAGTAAATCAATAGGGATTTTCGTACGGATAAGTACCCAGTGAACGGTTCGTTTAGCTTTATATATTGTTACGGGTGGGCGTTGTATTGGTTTTTCAGAAGTGTTAGACCTGTAAGAGAAAAATTTAAATGGTTGGGATAGGCCATGGGATGTAGAAATATTTTTTTCACATTTTATTCCCTTGTTAGAACAGGTCAATCAATAGCGATTTTCGTACGCATAAGTACCCAGTGAACGGTTCGTTTAGCTTTATATATTGTTCCGGGTGGCCGTTGTATAGGTTTTTCGGAAGTGTTAGACCTGTAAGAGAAAAGTTTAAATGGTTGGGATAGGCCATGGGATGTAGAAATATTCTTTTCACATTTTATTTTCTTGTTAAAACAGGTAAATCAATAGCGATTTTCGTACGCATATGTACCCAGTGAACGGTTCATTTAGCTTTATATATTGTTCCGGGTGGGCGTTGTATTGGTTTTTCGGAAGTGTTAGACCTGTAAGAGAAAAATTTAAATGGTTGGGAAAGGCCATGGGATGTAGAAATATTTTTTTCACATTTTATTTCCTTGTAAAAACAGGTAAATCAATAGGGATTTTCGTACGGATAAGTGCCCAGTGAACGGTTCGTTTAGCTTTATATATTGTTCCTGTTGGGCGTTGTATTGGTTTTTTGGAAGTGTTAGACCTGTAACAGAAAAATTTAAATGGTTGGGAAAGGCCATGGGATGTAGAAATATTTTTTTCACATTTTACTTCCTTGTAAAAACAAGTAAATCTATAGGGATTTTCGTACGGATAAGTACCCAGTGAACGATTCGTTTAGCTTTATATATTGTTACGGGTGGGCGTTGTATTGGTTTTTCGGAAGTGTTAGACCTGTAAGAGAAAAATTTAAATGGTTTGGAAAGGCCATGGGATGTAGAAATAATTTTTTCACATTTTACTTCCTTGTAAAAACAGGTAAATCAATAGGGATTTTCGAACGTATAAGTACCCAGTGAAAGGTTCGTTTAGCTTTATATATTGTTACGGGTGGGTGTTGTATTGGTTTTTCGGAAGTGTTAGACCTGTAAGAGAAAAATTTAAATGGTTGGGATAGGCCATGGGATGTAGTAATATTTTTTTCACATTTTATTTCCTTGTAAAAACAGGTAAATCAATAGCGGTTTTCGTACGCATAAGTACCAAGTGAACGGTTCGTTTAGCTTTATATATTGTTCCGGGTGGGCGTTGTATTGGTTTTTCTGAAGTGTTAGACCTCTAAGAGAAAAATTTAAACTGTTGGGAAAGGCCATGGGATGTAGAAATATTTTTTTCACATTTTATTTCCTTGTAAAAACAGGTAAATCTATAGGGATTTTCGTACGGATAAGTGCCCAGTGAACGGTTCGTTTAGCTTTATATATTGTTCTGGTTGGGCGTTGTATTGGTTTTTTGGAAGTGTTAGACCTGTAAGAGAAAAATTTAAATGGTTGGGAAAGGCCATGGGATGTAGAAATATTTTTTTCACATTTTACTTCCTTGTAAAAACAAGTAAATCAATAGGGATTTTCGTACGGATAAGTACCCAGTGAACGGTTCGTTTAGCTTTATATATTGTTACGGGTGGGCGTTGTATTGGTTCTTCGGAAGTGTTAGACCTGTAAGAGAAAAATTTAAATGGTTGGGAAAGGCCATGGGATGTAGAAATATTTTTTTCACATTTTACTTCCTTGTAAAAAAAGGTAAATCAATAGGGATTTTCGTACGGATAAGTACCCAGTGAACGGTTCGTTTAGCTTTATATATTGTTCCGGGTGGGCGTTGTATTGGTTTTTCGGAAGTGTTAGACCTGTAAGAGAAAAAATTAAATGGTTGGGAAAGGCCATGGGATGTAGAAATATTTTTTTCACATTTTACTTCCTTGTAAAAACAAGTAAATCAATAGGGATTTTCGTACGGATAAGTACCCAGTGAACGGTTCGTTTAGCTTTATATATTGTTACGGGTGGGCGTTGTATTGGTTTTTCAGAAGTGTTAGACCTGTAAGAGAAAAATTTAAATGGTTGGGATAGGCCATGGGATGTAGAAATATTTTTTTCACATTTTATTCCCTTGTTAGAACAGGTAAATCAATAGCGATTTTCGTACGCATAAGTACCCAGTGAACGGTTCGTTTAGCTTTATATATTGTTCCGGGTGGCCGTTGTATTGGTTTTTCGGAAGTGTTAGATCTGTAAGAGAAAATTTTAAATGGTTGGGAAAGGCCATGGGATGTAGAAATATATTTTCACATTTTATTTCCTTGTAAAAACAGGTAAATCTATAGGGATTTTCGTACGGATAAGTGCCCAGTGAACGGTTCGTTTAGCTTTATATATTATTCCGGTTGGGCGTTGTATTGGTTTTTCGGAAGTGTTAGACCTGTAAGAGAAAAATTTGAATGGTTGGGAAAGGCCATGGGATGTAGAAATATTTTTTTCACATTTTAATTCCTTGTAAAAAAAGGTAAATCAATAGGGATTTTCGTACGGATAAGTACCCAGTGAACGGTTCGTTTAGCTTTATATATTGTTACGGGTGGGCGTTGTATTGGTTTTTCAGAAGTGTTAGACCTGTAAGAGAAAAATTTAAATGGTTGGGATAGGCCATGGGATGTAGAAATATTTTTTTCACATTTTATTCCCTTGTTAGAACAGGTAAATCAATAGCGATTTTCGTACGCATAAGTACCCAGTGAACGGTTCGTTTAGCTTTATATATTGTTCCGGGTGGGCGTTGTATTGGTTTTTCGGAAGTGTTAGACCTGTAAGAGAAAAATTTAAAGGGTTGGGAAAGGCCATGGGATGTAGAAATATTTTTTTCACATTTTACTTCCTTGTAAAAACAAGTAAATCAATAGGGATTTTCGTACGGATAAGTACCCAGTGAACGGTTCGTTTAGCTTTATATATTGTTACGGGTGGGCGTTGTATTGGTTTTTCAGAAGTGTTAGACCTGTAAGAGAAAAATTTAAATGGTTGGGATAGGCCATGGGATGTAGAAATATTTTTTTCACATTTTATTCCCTTGTTAGAACAGGTCAATCAATAGCGATTTTCGTACGCATAAGTACCCAGTGAACGGTTCGTTTAGCTTTATATATTGTTCCGGGTGGCCGTTGTATAGGTTTTTCGGAAGTGTTAGACCTGTAAGAGAAAAGTTTAAATGGTTGGGATAGGCCATGGGATGTAGAAATATTCTTTTCACATTTTATTTTCTTGTTAAAACAGGTAAATCAATAGCGATTTTCGTACGCATATGTACCCAGTGAACGGTTCATTTAGCTTTATATATTGTTCCGGGTGGGCGTTGTATTGGTTTTTCGGAAGTGTTAGACCTGTAAGAGAAAAATTTAAATGGTTGGGAAAGGCCATGGGATGTAGAAATATTTTTTTCACATTTTATTTCCTTGTAAAAACAGGTAAATCAATAGGGATTTTCGTACGGATAAGTGCCCAGTGAACGGTTCGTTTAGCTTTATATATTGTTCCTGTTGGGCGTTGTATTGGTTTTTTGGAAGTGTTAGACCTGTAACAGAAAAATTTAAATGGTTGGGAAAGGCCATGGGATGTAGAAATATTTTTTTCACATTTTACTTCCTTGTAAAAACAAGTAAATCTATAGGGATTTTCGTACGGATAAGTACCCAGTGAACGATTCGTTTAGCTTTATATATTGTTACGGGTGGGCGTTGTATTGGTTTTTCGGAAGTGTTAGACCTGTAAGAGAAAAATTTAAATGGTTTGGAAAGGCCATGGGATGTAGAAATAATTTTTTCACATTTTACTTCCTTGTAAAAACAGGTAAATCAATAGGGATTTTCGAACGTATAAGTACCCAGTGAAAGGTTCGTTTAGCTTTATATATTGTTACGGGTGGGTGTTGTATTGGTTTTTCGGAAGTGTTAGACCTGTAAGAGAAAAATTTAAATGGTTGGGATAGGCCATGGGATGTAGTAATATTTTTTTCACATTTTATTTCCTTGTAAAAACAGGTAAATCAATAGCGGTTTTCGTACGCATAAGTACCAAGTGAACGGTTCGTTTAGCTTTATATATTGTTCCGGGTGGGCGTTGTATTGGTTTTTCTGAAGTGTTAGACCTCTAAGAGAAAAATTTAAACTGTTGGGAAAGGCCATGGGATGTAGAAATATTTTTTTCACATTTTATTTCCTTGTAAAAACAGGTAAATCTATAGGGATTTTCGTACGGATAAGTGCCCAGTGAACGGTTCGTTTAGCTTTATATATTGTTCTGGTTGGGCGTTGTATTGGTTTTTTGGAAGTGTTAGACCTGTAAGAGAAAAATTTAAATGGTTGGGAAAGGCCATGGGATGTAGAAATATTTTTTTCACATTTTACTTCCTTGTAAAAACAAGTAAATCAATAGGGATTTTCGTACGGATAAGTACCCAGTGAACGGTTCGTTTAGCTTTATATATTGTTACGGGTGGGCGTTGTATTGGTTCTTCGGAAGTGTTAGACCTGTAAGAGAAAAATTTAAATGGTTGGGAAAGGCCATGGGATGTAGAAATATTTTTTTCACATTTTACTTCCTTGTAAAAAAAGGTAAATCAATAGGGATTTTCGTACGGATAAGTACCCAGTGAACGGTTCGTTTAGCTTTATATATTGTTCCGGGTGGGCGTTGTATTGGTTTTTCGGAAGTGTTAGACCTGTAAGAGAAAAAATTAAATGGTTGGGAAAGGCCATGGGATGTAGAAATATTTTTTTCACATTTTACTTCCTTGTAAAAACAAGTAAATCAATAGGGATTTTCGTACGGATAAGTACCCAGTGAATGGTTCGTTTAGCTTTATATGTTGTTACGGGTGGGCGTTGTATTGGTTTTTCAGAAGTGTTAGACCTGTAAGAGAAAAATTTAAATGGTTGGGATAGGCCATGGGATGTAGAAATTTTTTTATCACATTTTATTCCCTTGTTAGAACAGGTAAATCAATAGCGATTTTCGTACGGATAAGTGCCCAGTGAACGGTTCGTTTAGCTTTATATATTATTCCGGTTGGGCGTTGTATTGGTTTTTCGGAAGTGTTAGACCTGTAAGAGAAAAATTTAAATGGTTGGGAAAGGCCATGGGATGTAGAAATATTTTTTTCACATTTTACTTCCTTGTAAAAAAAGGTAAATCAATAGGGATTTTCGTATGGATAAGTACCCAGTGAACGGTTCGTTTAGCTTTATATATTGTTACGGGTGGGCGTTGTATTGGTTTTTCGGAAGTGATAGACCTGTAAGAGAAAAATTTAAATGGTTGGGAAAGGCCATGGGATATAGAAATATTTTTTTCACATTTTACTTCCTTGTAAAAAAAGGTAAATCAATAGGGATTTTCGTACGGATAAGTACCCAGTGAACGGTTCGTTTAGCTTTATATATTGTTCCGGGTGGGCGTTGTATTGGTTTTTCGGAAGTGTTAGACCTGTAAGAGAAAAATTTAAATGGTTGGGAAAGGCCATGGGATGTAGAAATAATTTTTTCACATTTTACTTCCTTGTAAAAACAGGTAAATCAATAGGGATTTTCGAACGTATAAGTACCCAGTGAAAGGTTCGTTTAGCTTTATATATTGTTACGGGTGGGTGTTGTATTGGTTTTTCGGAAGTGTTAGACCTGTAAGAGAAAAATTTAAATGGTTGGGATAGGCCATGGGATGTAGTAATATTTTTTTCACATTTTATTTCCTTGTAAAAACAGGTAAATCAATAGCGGTTTTCGTACGCATAAGTACCAAGTGAACGGTTCGTTTAGCTTTATATATTGTTCCGGGTGGGCGTTGTATTGGTTTTTCTGAAGTGTTAGACTTCTAAGAGAAAAATTTAAACGGTTGGGAAAGGCCATGGGATGTAGAAATATTTTTTTCACATTTTATTTCCTTGTTAAAACAGGTAAATCTATAGGGATTTTCGTACGGATAAGTGCCCAGTGAACGGTTCGTTTAGCTTTATATATTGTTCTGGTTGGGCGTTGTATTGGTTTTTTGGAAGTGTTAGACCTGTAAGAGAAAAATTTAAATGGTTGGGAAAGGCCATGGGATGTAGAAATATTTTTTTCACATTTTACTTCCTTGTAAAAACAAGTAAATCAATAGGGATTTTCGTACGGATAAGTACCCAGTGAACGGTTCGTTTAGCTTTATATATTGTTACGGGTGGGCGTTGTATTGGTTCTTCGGAAGTGTTAGACCTGTAAGAGAAAAATTTAAATGGTTGGGAAAGGCCATGGGATGTAGAAATATTTTTTTCACATTTTAATTCCTTGTAAAAAAAGGTAAATCAATAGGGATTTTCGTACGGATAAGTACCCAGTGAACGGTTCGTTTAGCTTTATATATTGTTCCGGGTGGGCGTTGTATTGGTTTTTCGGAAGTGTTAGACCTGTAAGAGAAAAAATTAAATGGTTGGGAAAGGCCATGGGATGTAGAAATATTTTTTTCACATTTTACTTCCTTGTAAAAACAAGTAAATCAATAGGGATTTTCGTACGGATAAGTACCCAGTGAATGGTTCGTTTAGCTTTATATGTTGTTACGGGTGGGCGTTGTATTGGTTTTTCAGAAGTGTTAGACCTGTAAGAGAAAAATTTAAATGGTTGGGATAGGCCATGGGATGTAGAAATTTTTTTTTCACATTTTATTCCCTTGTTAGAACAGGTAAATCAATAGCGATTTTCGTACGGATAAGTGCCCAGTGAACGGTTCGTTTAGCTTTATATATTATTCCGGTTGGGCGTTGTATTGGTTTTTCGGAAGTGTTAGACCTGTAAGAGAAAAATTTAAATGGTTGGGAAAGGCCATGGGATGTAGAAATATTTTTTTCACATTTTACTTCCTTGTAAAAAAAGGTAAATCAATAGGGATTTTCGTACGGATAAGTACCCAGTGAACGGTTCGTTTAGCTTTATATATTGTTATGGGTGGGCGTTGTATTGGTTTTTCGGAAGTGTTAGACCTGTAAGAGAAAAATTTAAATGGTTGGGAAAGGCCATGGGATGTAGAAATATTTTTTTCACATTTTACTTCCTTGTAAAAAAAGGTAAAACAATAGGGATTTTCGTACGGATAAGTACCCAGTGAACGGTTCGTTTAGCTTTATATATTGTTCCGGGTGGGCGTTGTATTGGTTTTTCGGAAGTGTTAGACCTGTAAGAGAAAAATTTAAATGGTTGGGAAAGGCCATGGGATGTAGAAATATTTTTTTCACATTTTACTTCCTTGTAAAAACAAGTAAATCAATAAGGATTTTCGTACGGATAAGTACCCAGTGAACGGTTCGTTTAGCTTTATATATTGTTACGGGTGGGCGTTGTATTGGTTTTTCAGAAGTGTTAGACCTGTAAGAGAAAAATTTAAATGGTTGGGATAGGCCATGGGATGTAGAAATATTTTTTTCACATTTTATTCCCTTGTTAGAACAGGTAAATCAATAGCGATTTTCGTACGGATAAGTGCCCAGTGAACGGTTCGTTTAGCTTTATATATTATTCCGGTTGGGCGTTGTATTGGTTTTTCGGGAGTGTTAGACCTGTAAGAGAAAAATTTAAATGGTTGGGAAAGGCCATGGGATGTAGAAATATTTTTTTCACATTTTACTTCCTTGTAAAAAAAGGTAAATCAATAGGGATTTTCGTACGGATAAGTACCCAGTGAACGGTTCGTTTAGCTTTATATATTGTTCCGGGTGGGCGTTGTATTGGTTTTTCGGAAGTGTTAGACCTGTAAGAGAAAAAATTAAATGGTTGGGAAAGGCCATGGGATGTAGAAATATTTTTTTCACATTTTACTTCCTTGTAAAAACAAGTAAATCAATAGGGATTTTCGTACGGATAAGTACCCAGTGAATGGTTCGTTTAGCTTTATATGTTGTTACGGGTGGGCGTTGTATTGGTTTTTCAGAAGTGTTAGACCTGTAAGAGAAAAATTTAAATGGTTGGGATAGGCCATGGGATGTAGAAATTTTTTTTTCACATTTTATTCCCTTGTTAGAACAGGTAAATCAATAGCGATTTTCGTACGGATAAGTGCCCAGTGAACGGTTCGTTTAGCTTTATATATTATTCCGGTTGGGCGTTGTATTGGTTTTTCGGAAGTGTTAGACCTGTAAGAGAAAAATTTAAATGGTTGGGAAAGGCCATGGGATGTAGAAATATTTTTTTCACATTTTACTTCCTTGTAAAAAAAGGTAAATCAATAGGGATTTTCGTATGGATAAGTACCCAGTGAACGGTTCGTTTAGCTTTATATATTGTTACGGGTGGGCGTTGTATTGGTTTTTCGGAAGTGTTAGACCTGTAAGAGAAAAATTTAAATGGTTGGGAAAGGCCATGGGATGTAGAAATATTTTTTTCACATTTTACTTCCTTGTAAAAAAAGGTAAATCAATAGGGATTTTCGTACGGATAAGTACCCAGTGAACGGTTCGTTTAGCTTTATATATTGTTCCGGGTGGGCGTTGTATTGGTTTTTCGGAAGTGTTAGACCTGTAAGAGAAAAATTTAAATGGTTGGGAAAGGCCATGGGATGTAGAAATAATTTTTTCACATTTTACTTCCTTGTAAAAACAGGTAAATCAATAGGGATTTTCGAACGTATAAGTACCCAGTGAAAGGTTCGTTTAGCTTTATATATTGTTACGGGTGGGTGTTGTATTGGTTTTTCGGAAGTGTTAGACCTGTAAGAGAAAAATTTAAATGGTTGGGATAGGCCATGGGATGTAGTAATATTTTTTTCACATTTTATTTCCTTGTAAAAACAGGTAAATCAATAGCGGTTTTCGTACGCATAAGTACCAAGTGAACGGTTCGTTTAGCTTTATATATTGTTCCGGGTGGGCGTTGTATTGGTTTTTCTGAAGTGTTAGACTTCTAAGAGAAAAATTTAAACGGTTGGGAAAGGCCATGGGATGTAGAAATATTTTTTTCACATTTTATTTCCTTGTAAAAACAGGTAAATCTATAGGGATTTTCGTACGGATAAGTGCCCAGTGAACGGTTCGTTTAGCTTTATATATTGTTCTGGTTGGGCGTTGTATTGGTTTTTTGGAAGTGTTAGACCTGTAAGAGAAAAATTTAAATGGTTGGGAAAGGCCATGGGATGTAGAAATATTTTTTTCACATTTTACTTCCTTGTAAAAACAAGTAAATCAATAGGGATTTTCGTACGGATAAGTACCCAGTGACCGGTTCGTTTAGCTTTATATATTGTTACGGGTGGGCGTTGTATTGGTTCTTCGGAAGTGTTAGACCTGTAAGAGAAAAATTTAAATGGTTGGGAAAGGCCATGGGATGTAGAAATATTTTTTTCACATTTTAATTCCTTGTAAAAAAAGGTAAATCAATAGGGATTTTCGTACGGATAAGTACCCAGTGAACGGTTCGTTTAGCTTTATATATTGTTCCGGGTGGGCGTTGTATTGGTTTTTCGGAAGTGTTAGACCTGTAAGAGAAAAAATTAAATGGTTGGGAAAGGCCATGGGATGTAGAAATATTTTTTTCACATTTTACTTCCTTGTAAAAACAAGTAAATCAATAGGGATTTTCGTACGGATAAGTACCCAGTGAATGGTTCGTTTAGCTTTATATGTTGTTACGGGTGGGCGTTGTATTGGTTTTTCAGAAGTGTTAGACCTGTAAGAGAAAAATTTAAATGGTTGGGATAGGCCATGGGATGTAGAAATTTTTTTTTCACATTTTATTCCCTTGTTAGAACAGGTAAATCAATAGCGATTTTCGTACGGATAAGTGCCCAGTGAACGGTTCGTTTAGCTTTATATATTATTCCGGTTGGGCGTTGTATTGGTTTTTCGGAAGTGTTAGACCTGTAAGAGAAAAATTTAAATGGTTGGGAAAGGCCATGGGATGTAGAAATATTTTTTTCACATTTTACTTCCTTGTAAAAAAAGGTAAATCAATAGGGATTTTCGTACGGATAAGTACCCAGTGAACGGTTCGTTTAGCTTTATATATTGTTACGGGTGGGCGTTGTATTGGTTTTTCGGAAGTGTTAGACCTGTAAGAGAAAAATTTAAATGGTTGGGAAAGGCCATGGGATGTAGAAATATTTTTTTCACATTTTACTTCCTTGTAAAAAAAGGTAAATAAATAGGGATTTTCGTACGGATAAGTACCCAGTGAACGGTTCGTTTAGCTTTATATATTGTTCCGGGTGGGCGTTGTATTGGTTTTTCGGAAGTGTTAGACCTGTAAGAGAAAAATTTAAATGGTTGGGAAAGGCCATGGGATGTAGAAATATTTTTTTCACATTTTACTTCCTTGTAAAAACAAGTAAATCAATAAGGATTTTCGTACGGATAAGTACCCAGTGAACGGTTCGTTTAGCTTTATATATTGTTACGGGTGGGCGTTGTATTGGTTTTTCAGAAGTGTTAGACCTGTAAGAGAAAAATTTAAATGGTTGGGATAGGCCATGGGATGTAGAAATTTTTTTTTCACATTTTATTCCCTTGTTAGAACAGGTAAATCAATAGCGATTTTCGTACGGATAAGTGCCCAGTGAACGGTTCGTTTAGCTTTATATATTATTCCGGTTGGGCGTTGTATTGGTTTTTCGGGAGTGTTAGACCTGTAAGAGAAAAATTTAAATGGTTGGGAAAGGCCATGGGATGTAGAAATATTTTTTTCACATTTTACTTCCTTGTAAAAAAAGGTAAATCAATAGGGATTTTCGTACGGATAAGTACCCAGTGAACGGTTCGTTTAGCTTTATATATTGTTCCGGGTGGGCGTTGTATTGGTTTTTCGGAAGTGTTGGACCTGTAAGAGAAAAATTTAAATGGTTGGGAAAGGCCATGGGATGTAGAAATATTTTTTTCACATTTTACTTCCTTGTAAAAACAAGTAAATCAATAGGGATTTTCGTACGGATAAGTACCCAGTGAACGGTTCGTTTAGCTTTATATATTGTTATGGGTGGGCGTTGTATTGGTTTTTCAGAAGTGTTAGACCTGTAAGAGAAAAATTTAAATGGTTGGGATAGGCCATGGGATGTAGAAATATTTTTTTCACATTTTATTCCCTTGTTAGAAAAGGTAAATCAATAGCGATTTTCGTACGGATAAGTGCCCAGTGAACGGTTCGTTTAGCTTTATATATTATTCCGGTTGGGCGTTGTATTGGTTTTTCGGAAGTGTTAGACCTGTAAGAGAAAAATTTAAATGGTTGGGAAAGGCCATGGGATGTAGAAATATTTTTTTCACATTTTACTTCCTTGTAAAAAAAGGTAAATCAATAGGGATTTTCGTACGGATAAGTACCCAATGAACGGTTCGTTTAGCTTTATATATTGTTCCGGGTGGGCGTTGTATTAGTTTTTCGGAAGAGTTAGACCTGTAAGAGAAAAATTTAAATGGTTGGGAAAGGCCGTGGGATGTAGAAATAATTTTTTCACATTTTACTTCCTTGTAAAAACAGGTAAATCAATAGGGATTTTCGTACGGATAAGTACCCAGTGAACGGTTCGTTTAGCTTTATATATTGTTCCGGGTGGGCGTTGTATTGGTTTTTCGGAAGTGTTAGACCTGTAAGAGAAAAATTTAAATGGTTGGGAAAGGCCATAGGATGTAGAAATATTTTTTTCACATTTTACTTCCTTGTAAAAACAAGTAAATCAATAGGGATTTTCGTACGGATAAGTACCCAGTGAACGGTTCGTTTAGCTTTATATATTGTTACGGGTGGGCGTTGTATTGGTTTTTCAGAAGTGTTAGACCTGTAAGAGAAAAATTTAAATGGTTGGGATAGGCCATGGGATGTAGAAATATTTTTTTCACATTTTATTCCCTTGTTAGAACAGGTAAATCAATAGCGATTTTCGTACGGATAAGTGCCCAGTGAACGGTTCGTTTAGCTTTATATATTATTCCGGTTGGGCGTTGTATTGGTTTTTCGGGAGTGTTAGACCTGTAAGAGAAAAATTTAAATGGTTGGGAAAGGCCATGGGATGTAGAAATATTTTTTTCACATTTTACTTCCTTGTAAAAAAAGGTAAATCAATAGGGATTTTCGTACGGATAAGTACCCAGTGAACGGTTCGTTTAGCTTTATATATTGTTCCGGGTGGGCGTTGTATTGGTTTTTCGGAAGTGTTAGACCTGTAAGAGAAAAATTTAAATGGTTGGGAAAGGCCATGGGATGTAGAAACATTTTTTTCACATTTTACTTCCTTGTAAAAACAAGTAAATCAATAGGGATTTTCGTACGGATAAGTACCCAGTGAACGGTTCGTTTAGCTTTATATATTGTTATGGGTGGGCGTTGTATTGGTTTTTCAGAAGTGTTAGACCTGTAAGAGAAAAATTTAAATGGTTGGGATAGGCCATGGGATGTAGAAATATTTTTTTCACATTTTATTCCCTTGTTAGAACAGGTAAATCAATAGGGATTTTCGTACGGATAAGTACCCAATGAACGGTTCGTTTAGCTTTATATATTGTTCCGGGTGGGCGTTGTATTAGTTTTTCGGAAGAGTTAGACCTGTAAGAGAAAAATTTAAATGGTTGGGAAAGGCCGTGGGATGTAGAAATAATTTTTTCACATTTTACTTCCTTGTAAAAACAGGTAAATCAATAGGGATTTTCGTACGGATAAGTACCCAGTGAACGGTTCGTTTAGCTTTATATATTGTTCCGGGTGGGCGTTGTATTGGTTTTTCGGAAGTGTTAGACCTGTAAGAGAAAAATTTAAATGGTTGGGAAAGGCCATAGGATGTAGAAATATTTTTTTCACATTTTAATTCCTTGTAAAAACAAGTAAATCAATAGGGATTTTCGTACGGATAAGTACCCAGTGAACGGTTCGTTTAGCTTTATATATTGTTACGGGTGGGCGTTGTATTGGTTTTTCAGAAGTGTTAGACCTGTAAGAGAAAAATTTAAATGGTTGGGATAGGCCATGGGATGTAGAAATATTTTTTCACATTTTATTCCCTTGTTAGAACAGGTAAATCAATAGCGATTTTCGTACGGATAAGTGCCCAGTGAACGGTTCGTTTAGCTTTATATATTGTTCCGGGTGGGCGTTGTATTGGTTTTTCGGAAGTGTTAGACCTGTAAGAGAATAATTTAAATGGTTGGGAAAGGCCATGGGATGTAGAAATATTTTTTTCACATTTTATTTCCTTGTAAAAACAGGTAAATCAATAGGGATTTTCGTACGGATAAGTGCCCAGTGAATGGTTCGTTTAGCTTTATATATTGTTCCGGTTGGGCGTTGTATTGGTTTTTTGGAAGTGTTAGACCTGTAAGAGAAAAATTTAAATGGTTGGGAAAGGCCATGGGATGTAGAAATATTTTTTTCACATTTTACTTCCTTGTAAAAACAAGTAAATCAATAGGGATTTTCGTACGGATAAGTACCCAGTGAACGGTTCGTTTAGCTTTATATATTGTTACGGGTGGGCGTTGTATTGGTTTTTCGGAAGTGTTAGACCTGTAAGAGAAAAATTTAAATGGTTGGGAAAGGCCATGGGATGTAGAAATATTTTTTTCACATTTTACTTCCTTGTAAAAAAAGGTAAATCAATAGGGATTTTCGTACGGATAAGTACCCAGTGAACGGTTCGTTTAGCTTTATATATTGTTCCGGGTGGGCGTTGTATTGGTTTTTCGGAAGTGTTAGACCTGTAAGAGAAAATTTTAAATGGTTGGGAAAGGCCATGGGATGTAGAAATATTTTTTTCACATTTTACTTCCTTGTAAAAACAGGTAAATCAATAGGGATTTTCGACCGTATAAGTACCCAGTGAAAGGTTCGTTTAGCTTTATATATTGTTACGGGTGGGTGTTGTATTGGTTTTTCGGAAGTGTTAGACCTGTAAGAGAAAAATTTAAATGGTTGGGATAGGCCATGGGATGTAGAAATATTTTTTTCACATTTTATTTCCTTGTAAAAACAGGTAAATCAATAGCGGTTTTCGTACGCATAAGTACCAAGTGAACGGTTCGTTTAGCTTTATATATTGTTCCGGGTGGGCGTTGTATTGGTTTTTCTGAAGTGTTAGACCTCTAAGAGAAAAATTTAAACGGTTGGGAAAGGCCATGGGATGTAGAAATATTTTTTTCACATTTTATTTCCTTGTAAAAACAGGTAAATCTATAGGGATTTTCGTACGGATAAGTGCCCAGTGAACGGTTCGTTTAGCTTTATATATTGTTCCGGTTGGGCGTTGTATTGGTTTTTTGGAAGTGTTAGACCTGTCAGAGAAAAATTTAAATGGTTGGGACAGGCCATGGGATGTAGAAATATTTTTTTCACATTTTACTTCCTTGTAAAAACAAGTAAATCAATAGGGATTTTCGTACGGATAAGTACCCAGTGAACGGTTCGTTTAGCTTTATATATTGTTACGGGTGGGCGTTGTATTGGTTTTTCGGAAGTGTTAGACCAGTAAGAGAAAAATTTAAATGGTTGGGAAAGGCCATGGGATGTAGAAATATTTTTTTCACATTTTATTTCCTTGTAAAAACAGGTAAATCTATAGGGATTTTCGTACGGATGAGTGCCCAGTGAACGGTTCGTTTAGCTTTATATATTATTCTGGTTGGGCGTTGTATTGGTTTTTCGGAAGTGTTAGACCTGTAAGAGAAAAATTTAAATGGTTTGGAAAGGCCATGGGATGTAGAAATATTTTTTTCACATTTTACTTCCTTGTAAAAAAAGGTAAATCAATAGGGATTTTCGTACGGATAAGTACCCAGTGAACGGTTCGTTTAGCTTTATATATTGTTCCGGGTGGGCGTTGTATTGGTTTTTTGGAAGTGTTAGACCTGTAAGAGAAAAATTTAAATGGTTGGGATAGGCCATGGGATGTAGAAATATTTTTTTCACATTTTATTTCCTTGTAAAAACAGGTAAATCAATAGCGGTTTTCGTACGCATAAGTACCAAGTGAACGGTTCGTTTAGCTTTATATATTGTTACGGGTGGGCGTTGTATTTGTTTTTCTGAAGTGTTAGACCTCTAAGAGAAAAATTTAAATGGTTGGGAAAGTCCATGGGATGTAGAAATATTTTTTTCACATTTTACTTCCTTGTAAAATAAGGTAAATCAATAGGGATTTTCGTACGGATAAGTACCCAGTGAACGGTTCGTTTAGCTTTATATATTGTTCCGGGTGGGCGTTGTATTGGTTTTTCGGAAGTGTTAGACGTGTAAGAGAAAAATTTAAATGGTTGGGAAAGGCCATGGGATGTAGAAATAATTTTTTCACATTTTACTTCCTTGTAAAAACAGGTAAATCAATAGGGATTTTCGAACGTATAAGTACCCAGTGAAAGGTTCGTTTAGCTTTATATATTGTAACGGGTGGGTGTTGTATTGGTTTTTCGGAAGTGTTAGACCTGTAAGAGAAAAATTTAAATGGTTGGGATAGGCCATGGGATGTAGAAATATTTTTTTCACATTTTATTCCCTTGTTAGAACAGGTAAATCAATAGCGATTTTCGTACGCATAAGTACCCAGTGAACGGTTCGTTTAGCTTTATATATTGTTCCGGGTGGCCGTTGTATAGGTTTTTCGGAAGTGTTAGACCTGTAAGAGAAAAGTTTAAATGGTTGGGATAGGCCATGGGATGTAGAAATATTCTTTTCACATTTTATTTTCTTGTAAAAACAGGTAAATCAATAGCGATTTTCGTACGCATATGTACCCAGTGAACGGTTCATTTAGCTTTATATATTGTTCCGGGTGGGCGTTGTATTGGTTTTTCGGAAGTGTTAGACCTGTAAGAGAAAAATTTAAATGGTTGGGAAAGGCCATGGGATGTAGAAATATTTTTTTCACATTTTACTTCCTTGTAAGAAAAGGTAAATCAATAGGGAATTTCGTACGGATAAGTACCCAGTGAACGGTTCGTTTAGCTTTATATATTGTTCCGGGTGGGCGTTGTATTGGTTTTTCGGAAGTGTTAGACCTGTAAGAGAATAATTTAAATGGTTGGGAAAGGCCATGGGATGTAGAAATATTTTTTTCACATTTTATTTCCTTGTAAAAACAGGTAAATCAATAGGGATTTTCGTACGGATAAGTGCCCAGTGAACGGTTCGTTTAGCTTTATATATTGTTCCGGTTGGGCGTTGTTTTGGTTTTTTGGAAGTGTTAGACCTGTAAGAGAAAAATTTAAATGGTTGGGAAAGGCCATGGGATGTAGAAATATTTTTTTCACATTTTACTTCCTTGTAAAAAAAGGTAAATCAATAGGGATTTTCGTACGGATAAGTACCCAGTGAACGGTTCGTTTAGCTTTATATATTGTTACGGGTGGGCGTTGTATTGGTTTTTCGAAAGTGTTAGACCTGTAAGAGAAAAATTTAAATGGTTGGGAAAGGCCATGGGATGTAGAAATATTTTTTTCACATTTTACTTCCTTGTAAAAAAAGGTAAATCAATAGGGATTTTCGTACGGATAAGTACCCAGTGAACGGTTCGTTTAGCTTTATATATTGTTCCGGGTGGGCGTTGTATTGGTTTTTCGGAAGTGTTAGACCTGTAAGAGAAAAATTTAAATGGTTGGGAAAGGCCATGGGATGTAGAAATATTTTTTTCACATTTTACTTCCTTGTAAAAAAAGGTAAATCAATAGGGATTTTCGTACGGATAAGTACCCAGTGAACGGTTCGTTTAGCTTTATATATTGTTCCGGGTGGCGTTGTATTGGTTTTTCGGAAGTGTTAGACCTGTAAGAGAAAAATTTAAATGGTTGGGAAAGGCCATGGGATGTAGAAATATTTTTTTTCACATTTTACTTCCTTGTAAAAACAAGTAAATCAATAAGGATTTTCGTACGGATAAGTACCCAGTGAACGGTTCGTTTAGCTTTATATATTGTTACGGGTGGGCGTTGTATTGGTTTTTCAGAAGTGTTAGACCTGTAAGAGAAAAATTTAAATGGTTGGGATAGGCCATGGGATGTAGAAATATTTTTTTCACATTTAATTCCCTTGTTAGAACAGGTAAATCAATAGCGATTTTCGTACGGATAAGTGCCCAGTGAACGGTTCGTTTAGCTTTATATATTATTCCGGTTGGGCGTTGTATTGGTTTTTCGGAAGTGTTAGACCTGTAAGAGAAAAATTTAAATGGTTGGGAAAGGCCATGGGATGTAGAAATATTTTTTTCACATTTTACTTCCTTGTAAAAAAAGGTAAATCAATAGGGATTTTCGTACGGATAAGTACCCAGTGAACGGTTCGTTTAGCTTTATATATTGTTCCGGGTGGGCGTTGTATTAGTTTTTCGGAAGAGTTAGACCTGTAAGAGAAAAATTTAAATGGTTGGGAAAGGCCGTGGGATGTAGAAATAATTTTTTCACATTTTACTTCCTTGTAAAAACAGGTAAATCAATAGGGATTTTCGTACGGATAAGTACCCAGTGAACGGTTCGTTTAGCTTTATATATTGTTCCGGGTGGGCGTTGTATTGGTTTTTCGGAAGTGTTAGACCTGTAAGAGAAAAATTTAAATGGTTGGGAAAGGCCATGGGATGTAGAAATATTTTTTTCACATTTTACTTCCTTGTAAAAACAAGTAAATCAATAGGGATTTTCGTACGGATAAGTACCCAGTGAACGGTTCGTTTAGCTTTATATATTGTTACGGGTGGGCGTTGTATTGGTTTTTCAGAAGTGTTAGACCTGTAAGAGAAAAATTTAAATGGTTGGGATAGGCCATGGGATGTAGAAATATTTTTTTCACATTTTATTCCCTTGTTAGAACAGGTAAATCAATAGCGATTTTCGTACGGATAAGTGCCCAGTGAACGGTTCGTTTAGCTTTATATATTGTTCCGGGTGGGCGTTGTATTGGTTTTTCGGAAGTGTTAGACCTGTAAGAGAAAAATTTAAATGGTTGGGAAAGGCCATGGGATGTAGAAATATTTTTTTCACATTTTACTTCCTTGTAAAAACAGGTAAATCAATAGGGATTTTCGACCGTATAAGTACCCAGTGAAAGGTTCGTTTAGCTTTATATATTGTTACGGGTGGGTGTTGTATTGGTTTTTCGGAAGTGTTAGACCTGTAAGAGAAAAATTTAAATGGTTGGGATAGGCCATGGGATGTAGAAATATTTTTTTCACATTTTATTTCCTTGTAAAAACAGGTAAATCAATAGCGGTTTTCGTACGCATAAGTACCAAGTGAACGGTTCGTTTAGCTTTATATATTGTTCCGGGTGGGCGTTGTATTGGTTTTTCTGAAGTGTTAGACCTCTAAGAGAAAAATTTAAACGGTTGGGAAAGGCCATGGGATGTAGAAATATTTTTTTCACATTTTATTTCCTTGTAAAAACAGGTAAATCTATAGGGATTTTCGTACGGATAAGTGCCCAGTGAACGGTTCGTTTAGCTTTATATATTGTTCCGGTTGGGCGTTCTATTGGTTTTTTGGAAGTGTTAGACCTGTAAGAGAAAAATTTAAATGGTTGGGACAGGCCATGGGATGTAGAAATATTTTTTTCACATTTTACTTCCTTGTAAAAACAAGTAAATCAATAGGGATTTTCGTACGGATAAGTACCCAGTGAACGGTTCGTTTAGCTTTATATATTGTTACGGGTGGGCGTTGTATTGGTTTTTCGGAAGTGTTAGACCTGTAAGAGAAAAATTTAAATGGTTGGGAAATGCCATGGGATGTAGAAATATTTTTTTCACATGTTACTTCCTTGTAAAAAAAGGTAAATCAATAAGGATTTTCGTACGGATAAGTACCAAGTGAACGGTTCGTTTAGCTTTAAATATTGTTCCGGGTGGGCGTTGTATTGGTTTTTCGGAAGTGTTAGACGTGTAAGAGAAAAATTTAAAGGGTTGGGAAAGGCCATGGGATGTAGAAATATTTTTTTCACATTTTACTTCCTTGTAAAAACAAGTAAATCAATAGGGATTTTCGTACGGATAAGTACCCAGTGAACGGTTCGTTTAGCTTTATATATTGTTACGGGTGGGCGTTTTATTGGTTTTTCAGAAATGTTAGACCTGTAAGAGAAAAATTTAAATGGTTGGGATAGGCCATGGGATGTAGAAATATTTTTTTCACATTTTATTCCCTTGTTAGAACAGGTAAATCAATAGCGATTTTCGTACGCATAAGTACCCAGTGAACGGTTCGTTTAGCTTTATATATTGTTCCGGGTGGCCGTTGTATAGGTTTTTCGGAAGTGTTAGACCTGTAAGAGAAAAGTTTAAATGGTTGGGATAGGCCATGGGATGTAGAAATATTCTTTTCACATTTTATTTTCTTGTAAAAACAGGTAAATCAATAGCGATTTTTGTACGCATATGTACCCAGTGAACGGTTCATTTAGCTTTATATATTGTTCCGTTTGGGCGTTGTATTGGTTTTTCGGAAGTGTTAGACCTGTAAGAGAAAAATTTAAATGGTTGGGAAAGGCCATGGGATGTAGAAATATTTTTTTCACATTTTACTTCCTTGTAAGAAAAGGTAAATCAATAGGGAATTTCGTACGGATAAGTACCCAGTGAACGGTTCGTTTAGCTTTATATATTGTTCCGGGTGGGCGTTGTATTGGTTTTTCGGAAGTGTTAGACCTGTAAGAGAATAATTTAAATGGTTGGGAAAGGCCATGGGATGTAGAAATATTTTTTTCACATTTTATTTCCTTGTAAAAACAGGTAAATCAATAGGGATTTTCGTACGGATAAGTGCCCAGTGAACGGTTCGTTTAGCTTTATATATTGTTCCGGTTGGGCGTTGTATTGGTTTTTTGGAAGTGTTAGACCTGTAAGAGAAAAATTTAAATGGTTGGGAAAGGCCATGGGATGTAGAAATATTTTTTTCACATTTTACTTCCTTGTAAAAACAAGTAAATCAATAGGGATTTTCGTACGGATAAGTACCCAGTGAACGGTTCGTTTAGCTTTATATATTGTTACGGGTGGGCGTTGTATTGGTTTTTCGGAAGTGTTAGACCTGTAAGAGAAAAATTTAAATGGTTGGGAAAGGCCATGGGATGTAGAAATATTTTTTTCACATTTTACTTCCTTGTAAAAAAAGGTAAATCAATAGGGATTTTCGTACGGATAAGTACCCAGTGAACGGTTCGTTTAGCTTTATATATTGTTCCGGGTGGGCGTTGTATTGGTTTTTCGGAAGTGTTAGACCTGTAAGAGAAAAATTTAAATGGTTGGGAAAGGCCATGGGATGTAGAAATATTTTTTTCACATTTTACTTCCTTGTAAAAACAAGTAAATCAATAGGGACTTTCGTACGGATAAGTACCCAGTGAACAGTTCGTTTAGCTTTATATATTGTTACGGGTGGACGTTGTATTGGTTTTTCAGAAGTGTTAGACCTGTAAGAGAAAAATTTAAATGGTTGGGATAGGCCATGGGATGTAGAAATATTTTTTTCACATTTTATTCCCTTGTTAGAACAGGTAAATCAATAGCGATTTTCGTACCGATAAGTGCCCAGTGAACGGTTCGTTTAGCTTTATATATTATTCCGGTTGGGCGTTGTATTGGTTTTTCGGAAGTGTTAGACCTGTAAGAGAAAAATTTAAATGGTTGGGAAAGGCCATGGGATGTAGAAATATTTTTTTCACATTTTACTTCCTTGTAAAAAAAGGTAAATCAATAGGGATTTTCGTACGGATAAGTACCCAGTGAACGGTTCGTTTAGCTTTATATATTGTTCCGGGTGGGCGTTGTATTAGTTTTTCGGAAGAGTTAGACCTGTAAGAGAAAAATTTAAATGGTTGGGAAAGGCCGTGGGATGTAGAAATAATTTTTTCACATTTTACTTCCTTGTAAAAACAGGTAAATCAATAGGGATTTTCGTACGGATAAGTACCCAGTGAACGGTTCGTTTAGCTTTATATATTGTTCCGGGTGGGCGTTGTATTGGTTTTTCGGAAGTGTTAGACCTGTAAGAGAAAAATTTAAATGGTTGGGAAAGGCCATGGGATGTAGAAATATTTTTTTCACATTTTACTTCCTTGTAAAAACAAGTAAATCAATAGGGATTTTCGTACGGATAAGTACCCAGTGAACGGTTCGTTTAGCTTTATATATTGTTACGGGTGGGCGTTGTATTGGTTTTTCAGAAGTGTTAGACCTGTAAGAGAAAAATTTAAATGGTTGGGATAGGCCATGGGATGTAGAAATATTTTTTTCACATTTTATTCCCTTGTTAGAACAGGTAAATCAATAGCGATTTTCGTACGGATAAGTGCCCAGTGAACGGTTCGTTTAGCTTTATATATTGTTCCGGGTGAGCGTTGTATTGGTTTTTCGGAAGTGTTAGACCTGTAAGAGAAAAATTTAAATGGTTGGGAAAGGCCATGGGATGTAGAAATATTTTTTTCACATTTTACTTCCTTGTAAAAACAGGTAAATCAATAGGGATTTTCGACCGTATAAGTACCCAGTGAAAGGTTCGTTTAGCTTTATAAATTGTTACGGGTGGGTGTTGTATTGGTTTTTCGGAAGTGTTAGACCTGTAAGAGAAAAATTTAAATGGTTGGGATAGGCCATGGGATGTAGAAATATTTTTTTCACATTTTATTTCCTTGTAAAAACAGGTAAATCAATAGCGGTTTTCGTACGCATAAGTACCAAGTGAACGGTTCGTTTAGCTTTATATATTGTTCCGGGTGGGCGTTGTATTGGTTTTTCTGAAGTGTTAGACCTCTAAGAGAAAAATTTAAACGGTTGGGAAAGGCCATGGGATGTAGAAATATTTTTTTCACATTTTATTTCCTTGTAAAAACAGGTAAATCTATAGGGATTTTCGTAAGGATAAGTGCCCAGTGAACGGTTCGTTTAGCTTTATATATTGTTCCGGTTGGGCGTTGTATTGGTTTTTTGGAAGTGTTAGACCTGTAAGAGAAAAATTTAAATGGTTGGGACAGGCCATGGGATGTAGAAATATTTTTTTCACATTTTACTTCCTTGTAAAAACAAGTAAATCAATAGGGATTTTCGTACGGATAAGTACCCAGTGAACGGTTCGTTTAGCTTTATATATTTATACGGGTGGGCGTTGTATTGGTTTTTCGGAAGTGTTAGACCTGTAAGTGAAAACTTTAAATGGTTGGGAAATGCCATGGGATGTAGAAATATTTTTTTCACATGTTACTTCCTAGTAAAAAAAGGTAAATCAATAAGGATTTTCGTACGGATAAGTACCAAGTGAACGGTTCGTTTAGCTTTATATATTGTTCCGGGTGGGCGTTGCATTGGTTTTTCGGAAGTGTTAGACCAGTAAGAGAAAAATTTAAATGGTTGGGAAAGGCCATGGGATGTAGAAATATTTTTTTCACATTTTATTTCCTTGTAAAAACAGGTAAATCTATAGGGATTTTCGTACGGATGAGTGCCCAGTGAACGGTTCGTTTAGCTTTATATATTATTCTGGTTGGGCGTTGTATTGGTTTTTCGGAAGTGTTAGACCTGTAAGAGAAAAATTTAAATGGTTTGGAAAGGCCATGGGATGTAGAAATATTTTTTTCACATTTTACTTCCTTGTAAAAAAAGGTAAATCAATAGGGATTTTCGTACGGATAAGTACCCAGTGAACGGTTCGTTTAGCTTTATATATTGTTCCGGGTGGGCGTTGTATTGGTTTTTCGGAAGTGTTAGACCTGTAAGAGAAAAATTTAAATGGTTGGGATAGGCCATGGGATGTAGAAATATTTTTTTCACATTTTATTTCCTTGTAAAAACAGGTAAATCAATAGCGGTTTTCGTACGCATAAGTACCAAGTGAACGGTTCGTTTAGCTTTATATATTGTTACGGGTGGGCGTTGTATTTGTTTTTCTGAAGTGTTAGACCTCTAAGAGAAAAATTTAAATGGTTGGGAAAGTCCATGGGATGTAGAAATATTTTTTTCACATTTTACTTCCTTGTAAAATAAGGTAAATCAATAGGGATTTTCGTACGGATAAGTACCCAGTGAACGGTTCGTTTAGCTTTATATATTGTTCCGGGTGGGCGTTGTATTGGTTTTTCGGAAGTGTTAGACGTGTAAGAGAAAAATTTAAATGGTTGGGAAAGGCCATGGGATGTAGAAATAATTTTTTCACATTTTACTTCCTTGTAAAAACAGGTAAATCAATAGGGATTTTCGAACGTATAAGTACCCAGTGAAAGGTTCGTTTAGCTTTATATATTGTTACGGGTGGGTGTTGTATTGGTTTTTCGGAAGTGTTAGACCTGTAAGAGAAAAATTTAAATGGTTGGGATAGGCCATGGGATGTAGAAATATTTTTTTCACATTTTATTTCCTTGTAAAAACAGGTAAATCAATAGCGGTTTTCGTACGCATAAGTACCAAGTGAACGGTTCGTTTAGCTTTATATATTGTTACGGGTGGGCGTTGTATTGGTTTTTCGGAAGTGTTAGACCTGTAAGAGAAAAATTTAAAGGGTTGGGAAAGGCCATGGGATGTAGAAATATTTTTTTCACATTTTACTTCCTTGTAAAAACAAGTAAATCAATAGGGATTTTCGTACGCATATGTACCCAGTGAACGGTTCATTTAGCTTTATATATTGTTCCGGGTGGGCGTTGTATTGGTTTTTCGGAAGTGTTAGACCTGTAAGAGAAAAATTTAAATGGTTGGGAAAGGCCATGGGATGTAGAAATATTTTTTTCACATTTTACTTCCTTGTAAGAAAAGGTAAATCAATAGGGAATTTCGTACGGATAAGTACCCAGTGAACGGTTCGTTTAGCTTTATATATTGTTCCGGGTGAGCGTTGTATTGGTTTTTCGGAAGTGTTAGACCTGTAAGAGAAAAATTTAAAGGGTTGGGAAAGGCCATGGGATGTAGAAATATTTTTTTCACATTTTACTTCCTTGTAAAAACAAGTAAATCAATAGGGATTTTCGTACGGATAAGTACCCAGTGAACGGTTCGTTTAGCTTTATATATTGTTACGGGTGGGCGTTGTATTGGTTTTTCAGAAGTGTTAGACCTGTAAGAGAAAAATTTAAATGGTTGGGATAGGCCATGGGATGTAGAAATATTTTTTTCACATTTTATTCCCTTGTTAGAACAGGTAAATCAATAGCGATTTTCGTACGCATAAGTACCCAGTGAACGGTTCGTTTAGCTTTATATATTGTTCCGGGTGGCCGTTGTATAGGTTTTTCGGAAGTGTTAGACCTGTAAGAGAAAAGTTTAAATGGTTGGGATAGGCCATGGGATGTAGAAATATTCTTTTCACATTTTATTTTCTTGTAAAAACAGGTAAATCAATAGCGATTTTCGTACGCATATGTACCCAGTGAACGGTTCATTTAGCTTTATATATTGTTCCGGGTGGGCGTTGTATTGGTTTTTCGGAAGTGTTAGACCTGTAAGAGAAAAATTTAAATGGTTGGGAAAGGCCATGGGATGTAGAAATATTTTTTTCACATTTTACTTCCTTGTAAGAAAAGGTAAATCAATAGGGAATTTCGTACGGATAAGTACCCAGTGAACGGTTCGTTTAGCTTTATATATTGTTCCGGGTGGGCGTTGTATTGGTTTTTCGGAAGTGTTAGACCTGTAAGAGAATAATTTAAATGGTTGGGAAAGGCCATGGGATGTAGAAATATTTTTTTCACATTTTATTTCCTTGTAAAATCAGGTAAATCAATAGGGATTTTCGTACGGATAAGTGCCCAGTGAACGGTTCGTTTAGCTTTATATATTGTTCCTGTTGGGCGTTGTATTGGTTTTTTGGAAGTGTTAGACCTGTAAGAGAAAAATTTAAATGGTTGGGAAAGGCCATGGGATGTAGAAATATTTTTTTCACATTTTACTTCCTTGTAAAAACAAGTAAATCAATAGGGATTTTCGTACGGATAAGTACCCAGTGAACGATTCGTTTAGCTTTATATATTGTTACGGGTGGGCGTTGTATTGGTTTTTCGGGAGTGTTAGACCTGTAAGAGAAAAATTTAAATGGTTGGGAAAGGCCATGGGATGTAGAAATATTTCTTTCACATTTTACTTCCTTGTAAAAAAAGGTAAATCAATAGGGATTTTCGTACGGATAAGTACCCAGTGAACGGTTCGTTTAGCTTTATATATTGTTCCGGGTGGGCGTTGTATTGGTTTTTCGGAAGTGTTAGACCTGTAAGAGAAAAATTTAAATGGTTGGGAAAGGCCATGGGATGTAGAAATATTTTTTTCACATTTTACTTTCTTGTAAAAACAAGTAAATCAATAGGGATTTTCGTACGGATAAGTACCCAGTGAACGGTTCGTTTAGCTTTATATATTGTTACGGGTGGGCGTTGTATTGGTTTTTTAGAAGTGTTAGACCTGTAAGAAAATAATTTAAATGGTTGGGATAGGCCATGGGATGTAGAAATATTTTTTTCACATTTTATTCCCTTGTTAGAACAGGTAAATTTATAGCCATTTTCGTACGCATAAGTACCCAGTGAACGGTTCGTTTAGCTTTATATATTGTTCCGGGTGAGCGTTGTATTGGTTTTTCGGAAGTGTTAGACCTGTAAGAGAAAAATTTAAAGGGTTGGGAAAGGCCATGGGATGTAGAAATATTTTTTTCACATTTTACTTCCTTGTAAAAACAAGTAAATCAATAGGGATTTTCGTACGGATAAGTACCCAGTGAACGGTTCGTTTAGCTTTATATATTGTTACGGGTGGGCGTTGTATTGGTTTTTCAGAAGTGTTAGACCTGTAAGAGAAAAATTTAAATGGTTGGGATAGGCCATGGGATGTAGAAATATTTTTTTCACATTTTATTCCCTTGTTAGAACAGGTAAATCAATAGCGATTTTCGTACGCATAAGTACCCAGTGAACGGTTCGTTTAGCTTTATATATTGTTCCGGGTGGCCGTTGTATAGGTTTTTCGGAAGTGTTAGACCTGTAAGAGAAAAGTTTAAATGGTTGGGATAGGCCATGGGATGTAGAAATATTCTTTTCACATTTTATTTTCTTGTAAAAACAGGTAAATCAATAGCGATTTTCGTACGCATATGTACCCAGTGAACGGTTCATTTAGCTTTATATATTGTTCCGGGTGGGCGTTGTATTGGTTTTTCGGAAGTGTTAGACCTGTAAGAGAAAAATTTAAATGGTTGGGAAAGGCCATGGGATGTAGAAATATTTTTTTCACATTTTACTTCCTTGTAAGAAAAGGTAAATCAATAGGGAATTTCGTACGGATAAGTACCCAGTGAACGGTTCGTTTAGCTTTATATATTGTTCCGGGTGGGCGTTGTATTGGTTTTTCGGAAGTGTTAGACCTGTAAGAGAATAATTTAAATGGTTGGGAAAGGCCATGGGATGTAGAAATATTTTTTTCACATTTTATTTCCTTGTAAAATCAGGTAAATCAATAGGGATTTTCGTACGGATAAGTGCCCAGTGAACGGTTCGTTTAGCTTTATATATTGTTCCTGTTGGGCGTTGTATTGGTTTTTTGGAAGTGTTAGACCTGTAAGAGAAAAATTTAAATGGTTGGGAAAGGCCATGGGATGTAGAAATATTTTTTTCACATTTTACTTCCTTGTAAAAACAAGTAAATCAATAGGGATTTTCGTACGGATAAGTACCCAGTGAACGATTCGTTTAGCTTTATATATTGTTACGGGTGGGCGTTGTATTGGTTTTTCGGGAGTGTTAGACCTGTAAGAGAAAAATTTAAATGGTTGGGAAAGGCCATGGGATGTAGAAATATTTCTTTCACATTTTACTTCCTTGTAAAAAAAGGTAAATCAATAGGGATTTTCGTACGGATAAGTACCCAGTGAACGGTTCGTTTAGCTTTATATATTGTTCCGGGTGGGCGTTGTATTGGTTTTTCGGAAGTGTTAGACCTGTAAGAGAAAAATTTAAATGGTTGGGAAAGGCCATGGGATGTAGAAATATTTTTTTCACATTTTACTTTCTTGTAAAAACAAGTAAATCAATAGGGATTTTCGTACGGATAAGTACCCAGTGAACGGTTCGTTTAGCTTTATATATTGTTACGGGTGGGCGTTGTATTGGTTTTTTAGAAGTGTTAGACCTGTAAGAAAATAATTTAAATGGTTGGGATAGGCCATGGGATGTAGAAATATTTTTTTCACATTTTATTCCCTTGTTAGAACAGGTAAATTTATAGCCATTTTCGTACGCATAAGTACCCAGTGAACGGTTCGTTTAGCTTTATATATTGTTCCGGGTGGGCGTTGTATTGGTTTTTCTGAAGTGTTAGACCTCTAAGAGAAAAATTTAAACGGTTGGGAAAGGCCATGGGATGTAGAAATATTTTTTTCACATTTTATTTCCTTGAAAAACAGGTAAATCTATAGGGATTTTCGTACGGATAAGTGCCCAGTGAACGGTTCGTTTAGCTTTATATATTGTTCCGGGTGGGCGTTGTATTGGTTTTTTGGAAGTGTTAGACCTGTAAGAGAAAAATTTAAATGGTTGGGATAGGCCATGGGATGTAGAAATATTTTTTTCACATTTTATTCCCTTGTTAGAACAGGTAAATCAATAGCGATTTTCGTACGCATAAGTACCCAGTGAACGGTTCGTTTAGCTTTATATATTGTTCCGGGTGGCCGTTGTATTGGTTTTTCGGAAGTGTTAGATCTGTAAGAGAAAATTTTAAATGGTTGGGAAAGGCCATGGGATGTAGAAATATTATTTCACATTTTATTTCCTTGTAAAAACAGGTAAATCTATAGGGATTTTCGTACGGATAAGTGCCCAGGGAACGGTTCGTTTAGCTTTATATATTATTCCGGTTGGGCGTTGTATTGGTTTTTCGGAAGTGTTAGACTTGTAAGAGAAAAATTTAAATGGTTGGGAAAGGCCATGGGATGTAGAAATATTTTTTTCACATTTTACTTCCTTGTAAAAAAAGGTAAATCAATAGGGATTTTCGTACGGATAAGTACCCAGTGAACGGTTCGTTTAGCTTTATATATTGTTCCGGGTGGGCATTGTATTGGTTTTTCGGAAGAGTTAGACCTGTAAGAGAAAAATTTAAATGGTTGGGAAAGGCCGTGGGATGTAGAAATAATTTTTTCACATTTTACTTCCTTGTAAAAACAGGTAAATCTATAGGGATTTTCGTACGTATAAGTACCCAGTGAAAGGTTCGTTTAGGTTTATATATTGTTACGGGTGGGTGTTGTATTGGTTTTTCGGAAGTGTTAGACCTGTAAGAGAAAAATTTAAATGGTTGGGATAGGCCATGGGATGTAGAAATATTTTTTTCACATTTTATTTCCTTGTTAGAACAGGTAAATCAATAGCGATTTTCGTACGCATAAGTACCCAGTGAACGGTTCGTTTAGCTTTATATATTGTTCCGGGTGGGCGTTGTATTGGTTTTTCGGAAGTGTTAGACCTGTAAGAGAAAAATTTAAATGGTTGGGAAAGGCCATGGGATGTAGAAATATTTTTTTCACATTTTACTTCCTTGTAAAAAAAGGTAAATCAATAGGGATTTTCGTACGGATAAGTACCCAGTGAACGGTTCGTTTAGCTTTATATATTGTTCCGGGTGGGCGTTGTATTGGTTTTTCGGAAGTGTTAGACCTGTAAGAGAAAAATTTAAATGGTTGGGAAAGGCCATGGGATGTAGAAATATTTTTTTCACATTTTACTTCCTTGTAAAAACAGGTAAATCAATAGGGATTTTCGACCGTATAAGTACCCAGTGAAAGGTTCGTTTAGCTTTATATATTGTTACGGGTGGGTGTTGTATTGGTTTTTCGGAAGTGTTAGACCTGTAAGAGAAAAATTTAAATGGTTGGGATAGGCCATGAGATGTAGAAATATTTTTTTCACATTTTATATCCTTGTAAAAACAGGTAAATCAATAGCGGTTTTCATACGCATAAGTACCAAGTGAACGGTTCGTTTAGCTTTATATATTGTTCCGGGTGGGCGTTGTATTGGTTTTTCTGAAGTGTTAGACCTCTAAGAGAAAAATTTAAACGGTTGGGAAAGGCCATGGGATGTAGAAATATTTTTTTCACATTTTATTTCCTTGTAAAAACAGGTAAATCTATAGGGATTTTCGTACGGATAAGTGCCCAGTGAACGGTTCGTTTAGCTTTATATATTGTTACGGGTGGGCGTTGTATTGGTTTTTCGGAAGTGTTAGACCTGTAAGAGAAAAATTTAAATGGTTGGGAAAGGCCATGGGATGTAGAAATATTTTTTTCACATTTTACTTCCTTGTAAAAACAAGTAAATCAATAGGGATTTTCGTACGGATAAGTGCCCAGTGAACGGTTCGTTTAGCTTTATATATTATTCCGGTTGGGCGTTGTATTGGTTTTTCGGAAGTGTTAGACCTGTAAGAGAAAAATTTAAATGGTTGGGAAAGGCCATGGGATGTAGAAATATTTTTTTCACATTTTACTTCCTTGTAAAAAAAGGTAAATCAATAGGGATTTTCGTACGGATAAGTACCCAGTGAACGGTTCGTTTAGCTTTATATATTGTTACGGGTGGGCGTTGTATTGGTTTTTCAGAAGTGTTAGACCTGTAAGAGAAAAATTTAAATGGTTGGGATAGGCCATGGGATGTAGAAATATTTTTTTCACATTTTATTCCCTTGTTAGAACAGGTAAATCAATAGCGATTTTCGTACGCATAAGTACCCAGTGAACGGTTCGTTTAGCTTTATATATTGTTCCGGGTGGGCGTTGTATTGGTTTTTCGGAAGTGTTAGACCTGTAAGAGAAAAGTTTAAATGGTTGGGATAGGCCATGGGATGTAGAAATATTCTTTTCACATTTTATTTTCTTGTAAAAACAGGTAAATCAATAGCGATTTTCGTACGCATATGTACCCAGTGAACGGTTCATTTAGCTTTATATATTGTTCCGGGTGGGCGTTGTATTGGTTTTTCGGAAGTGTTAGACCTGTAAGAGAAAAATTTAAATGGTTGGGAAAGGCCATGGGATGTAGAAATATTTTTTTCACATTTTACTTCCTTGTAAGAAAAGGTAAATCAATAGGGAATTTCGTACGGATAAGTACCCAGTGAAAGGTTCGTTTAGCTTTATATATTGTTACGGGTGGGTGTTGTATTGGTTTTTCGGAAGTGTTAGACCTGTAAGAGAAAAATTTAAATGGTTGGGAAAGGCCGTGGGATGTAGAAATAATTTTTTCACATTTTACTTCCTTGTAAAAAAAAGTAAATCAATAGGGATTTTCGTACGGATAAGTACCCAGTGAACGGTTCGTTTAGCTCTATATATTGTTACGGGTGGGCGTTGTATTGGTTTTTCAGAAGTGTTAGACCTGTAAGAGAAAAATTTAAATGGTTGGGATAGGCCATGGGATGTAGAAATATTTTTTTCACATTTTATTCCCTTGTTAGAACAGGTAAATCAATAGCGATTTTCGTACCGATAAGTGCCCAGTGAACGGTTCGTTTAGCTTTATATATTGTTCCGGGTGGCCGTTGTATAGGTTTTTCGGAAGTGTTAGACCTGTAAGAGAAAAGTTTAAATGGTTGGGATAGGCCATGGGATGTAGAAATATTCTTTTCACATTTTATTTTCTTGTAAAAACAGGTAAATCAATAGCGATTTTCGTAC
This sequence comes from Paroedura picta, assembly GCF_049243985.1. Classification (NCBI taxonomy): domain Eukaryota; kingdom Metazoa; phylum Chordata; class Lepidosauria; order Squamata; family Gekkonidae; genus Paroedura; species Paroedura picta. The sequence continues at coordinate 109,946,205 of NC_135375.1, forward strand.
GCATATGTACCCAGTGAACGGTTCATTTAGCTTTATATATTGTTCCGGGTGGGCGTTGTATTGGTTTTTCGGAAGTGTTAGACCTGTAAGAGAAAAATTTAAATGGTTGGGATAGGCCATGGGATGTAGAAATATTTTTTTCACATTTTATTTCCTTGTTAGAACAGGTAAATCAATAGCGATTTTCGTACGCATAAGTACCCAGTGAACGGTTCGTTTAGCTTTATATATTGTTCCGGGTGGGCGTTGTATTGGTTTTTCGGAAGTGTTAGACCTCTAAGAGAAAAATGTAAACGGTTGGGAAAGGCCATGGGATGTAGAAATATTTTTTCACATTTTATTTCCTTGTAAAAACAGGTAAATCTATAGGGATTTTCGTACGGATAAGTGCCCAGTGAACGGTTCGTTTAGCTTTATATATTGTTCCGGTTGGGCGTTGTATTGGTTTTTTGGAAGTGTTAGACCTGTAAGAGAAAAATTTAAATGGTTGGGAAAGGCCGTGGGATGTAGAAATAATTTTTTCACATTTTACTTCCTTGTAAAAACAGGTAAATCAATAGGGATTTTCGTACGTATAAGTACCCAGTGAAAGGTTCGTTTAGGTTTATATATTGTTACGGGTGGGTGTTGTATTGGTTTTTCGGAAGTGTTAGACCTGTAAGAAAAAAATTTAAATGGTTGGGATAGGCCATGGGATGTAGAAATATTTTTTTCACATGTTATTTCCTTGTTAGAACAGGTAAATCAATAGCGATTTTCGTACGCATAAGTACCCAGTGAACGGTTCGTTTAGCTTTATATATTGTTCCGGGTGGGCGTTGTATTGGTTTTTCGGAAGTGTTAGACCTGTAAGAGAAAAATTTAAATGGTTGAGAAAGGCCATGGGATGTAGAAATATTTTTTTCACATTTTACTTCCTTGTAAAAAAAGGTAAATCAATAGGGATTTTCGTACGGATAAGTACCCAGTGAACGGTTCGTTTAGCTTTATATATTGTTCCGGGTGGGCGTTGTATTGGTTTTTCGGAAGTGTTAGACCTGTAAGAGAAAAATTTAAAAGGTTGGGAAAGGCCATGGGATGTAGAAATATTTTTTTCACATTTTATTTCCTTGTAAAAACAGGTAAATCAATAGGGATTTTCGTACGGATAAGTGCCCAGTGAACGGTTCGTTTAGCTTTATATATTGTTCCTGTTGGGCGTTGTATTGGTTTTTTGGAAGTGTTAGACCTGTAAGAGAAAAATTTAAATGGTTGGGAAAGGCCATGGGATGTAGAAATATTTTTTTCACATTTTACTTCCTTGTAAAAACAAGTAAATCAATAGGGATTTTCGTACGGATAAGTACCCAGTGAACGATTCGTTTAGCTTTATATATTGTTACGGGTGGGCGTTGTATTGGTTTTTCGGAAGTGTTAGACCTGTAAGAGAAAAATTTAAAAGGTTGGGAAAGGCCATGGGATGTAGAAATATTTCTTTCACATTTTACTTCCTTGTAAAAAAAGGTAAATCAATAGGGATTTTCGTACGGATAAGTACCCAGTGAACGGTTCGTTTAGCTTTATATATTGTTCCGGGTGGGCGTTGTATTGGTTTTTCGGAAGTGTTAGACCTGTAAGAGAAAAATTTAAACGGTTGGGAAAGGCCATGGGATGTAGAAATATTTTTTTCACATTTTACTTCCTTGTAAAAATAAGTAAATCAATAGGGATTTTCGTACGGATAAGTACCCAGTGAACGGTTCGTTTAGCTTTATATATTGTTACGGGTGGGCGTTGTATTGGTTTTTTAGAAGTGTTAGACCTGTAAGAAAATAATTTAAATGGTTGGGATAGGCCATGGGATGTAGAAATATTTTTTTCACATTTTATTCCCTTGTTAGAACAGGTAAATTTATAGCGATTTTCGTACGCATAAGTACCCAGTGAACGGTTCGTTTAGCTTTATATATTGTTCCGGGTGGGCGTTGTATTGGTTTTTCTGAAGTGTTAGACCTCTAAGAGAAAAATTTAAACGGTTGGGAAAGGCCATGGGATGTAGAAATATTTTTTTCACATTTTATTTCCTTGAAAAACAGGTAAATCTATAGGGATTTTCGTACGGATAAGTGCCCAGTGAACGGTTCGTTTAGCTTTATATATTGTTCCGGGTGGGCGTTGTATTGGTTTTTTGGAAGTGTTAGACCTGTAAGAGAAAAATTTAAATGGTTGGGACAGGCCATGGGATGTAGAAATATTTTTTTCACATTTTACTTCCTTGTAAAAACAAGTAAATCAATAGGGATTTTCGTACGGATAAGTACCCAGTGAACGGTTCGTTTAGCTTTATATATTGTTACGGGTGGGCGTTGTATTGGTTTTTCGGAAGTGTTAGACCTGTAAGAGAAAAATTTAAATGGTTGGGAAAGGCCATGGGATGTAGAAATATTTTTTTCACATTTTACTTCCTTGTAAAAAAAGGTAAATCAATAGGGATTTTCGTACGGATAAGTACCCAGTGAACGGTTCGTTTAGCTTTATATATTGTTCCGGGTGGGCGTTGTATTGGTTTTTCGGAAGTGTTAGACCTGTAAGAGAAAAATTTAAATGGTTGGGAAAGGCCATGGGATGTAGAAATATTTTTTTCACATTTTACTTCCTTGTAAAAACAAGTAAATCAATAGGGATTTTCGTACGGATAAGTACCCAGTGAACGGTTCGTTTAGCTTTATATATTGTTACGGGTGGGCGTTGTATTGGTTTTTCAGAAGTGTTAGACCTTTAAGAGAAAAATTTAAATGGTTGGCATAGGCCATGGGATGTAGAAATATTTTTTTCACATTTTATTCCCTTGTTAGAACAGGTAAATCAATAGCGATTTTCGTACGCATAAGTACCCAGTGAACGGTTCGTTTAGCTTTATATATTGTTCCGGGTGGTCGTTGTATTGGTTTTTCGGAAGTGTTAGATCTGTAAGAGAAAATTTTAAATGGTTGGGAAAGGCCATGGGATGTAGAAATATTTTTTCACATTTTATTTCCTTGTAAAAACAGGTAAATCTATTGGGATTTTCGTACGGATAAGTGCCCAGGGAACGGTTCGTTTAGCTTTATATATTATTCCGGTTGGGCGTTGTATTGGTTTTTCGGAAGTGTTAGACCTGTAAGAGAAAAATTTAAAAGGTTGGGAAAGGCCATGGGATGTAGAAATATTTCTTTCACATTTTACTTCCTTGTAAAAAAAGGTAAATCAATAGGGATTTTCGTACGGATAAGTACCCAGTGAACGGTTCGTTTAGCTTTATATATTGTTCCGGGTGGGCGTTGTATTGGTTTTTCGGAAGTGTTAGACCTGTAAGAGAAAAATTTAAACGGTTGGGAAAGGCCATGGGATGTAGAAATATTTTTTTCACATTTTACTTCCTTGTAAAAATAAGTAAATCAATAGGGATTTTCGTACGGATAAGTACCCAGTGAACGGTTCGTTTAGCTTTATATATTGTTACGGGTGGGCGTTGTATTGGTTTTTTAGAAGTGTTAGACCTGTAAGAAAATAATTTAAATGGTTGGGATAGGCCATGGGATGTAGAAATATTTTTTTCACATTTTATTCCCTTGTTAGAACAGGTAAATTTATAGCGATTTTCGTACGCATAAGTACCCAGTGAACGGTTCGTTTAGCTTTATATATTGTTCCGGGTGGGCGTTGTATTGGTTTTTCTGAAGTGTTAGACCTCTAAGAGAAAAATTTAAACGGTTGGGAAAGGCCATGGGATGTAGAAATATTTTTTTCACATTTTATTTCCTTGAAAAACAGGTAAATCTATAGGGATTTTCGTACGGATAAGTGCCCAGTGAACGGTTCGTTTAGCTTTATATATTGTTCCGGGTGGGCGTTGTATTGGTTTTTTGGAAGTGTTAGACCTGTAAGAGAAAAATTTAAATGGTTGGGACAGGCCATGGGATGTAGAAATATTTTTTTCACATTTTACTTCCTTGTAAAAACAAGTAAATCAATAGGGATTTTCGTACGGATAAGTACCCAGTGAACGGTTCGTTTAGCTTTATATATTGTTACGGGTGGGCGTTGTATTGGTTTTTCGGAAGTGTTAGACCTGTAAGAGAAAAATTTAAATGGTTGGGAAAGGCCATGGGATGTAGAAATATTTTTTTCACATTTTACTTCCTTGTAAAAAAAGGTAAATCAATAGGGATTTTCGTACGGATAAGTACCCAGTGAACGGTTCGTTTAGCTTTATATATTGTTCCGGGTGGGCGTTGTATTGGTTTTTCGGAAGTGTTAGACCTGTAAGAGAAAAATTTAAATGGTTGGGAAAGGCCATGGGATGTAGAAATATTTTTTTCACATTTTACTTCCTTGTAAAAACAAGTAAATCAATAGGGATTTTCGTACGGATAAGTACCCAGTGAACGGTTCGTTTAGCTTTATATATTGTTACGGGTGGGCGTTGTATTGGTTTTTCAGAAGTGTTAGACCTTTAAGAGAAAAATTTAAATGGTTGGCATAGGCCATGGGATGTAGAAATATTTTTTTCACATTTTATTCCCTTGTTAGAACAGGTAAATCAATAGCGATTTTCGTACGCATAAGTACCCAGTGAACGGTTCGTTTAGCTTTATATATTGTTCCGGGTGGTCGTTGTATTGGTTTTTCGGAAGTGTTAGATCTGTAAGAGAAAATTTTAAATGGTTGGGAAAGGCCATGGGATGTAGAAATATTTTTTCACATTTTATTTCCTTGTAAAAACAGGTAAATCTATTGGGATTTTCGTACGGATAAGTGCCCAGGGAACGGTTCGTTTAGCTTTATATATTATTCCGGTTGGGCGTTGTATTGGTTTTTCGGAAGTGTTAGACCTGTAAGAGAAAAATTTAAATGGTTGGGAAAGGCCATGGGATGTACAAATATTTTTTTCACATTTTACTTCCTTGTAAAAAAAGGTAAATCAATAGGGATTTTCGTACGGATAAGTACCCAGTGAACGGTTCGTTTAGCTTTATATATTGTTCCGGGTGGGCGTTGTATTGGTTTTTCGGAAGAGTTAGACCTGTAAGAGAAAAATTTAAATGGTTGGGAAAGGCCGTGGGATGTAGAAATAATTTTTTCACATTTTACTTCCTTGTAAAAACAGGTAAATCAATAGGGATTTTCGTACGTATAAGTACCCAGTGAAAGGTTCGTTTAGGTTTATATATTGTTACGGGTGGGTGTTGTATTGGTTTTTCGGAAGTGTTAGACCTGTAAGAAAAAAATTTAAATGGTTGGGATAGGCCATGGGATGTAGAAATATTTTTTTCACATTTTAATTCCTTGTTAGAACAGGTAAATCAATAGCGATTTTCGTACGCATAAGTACCCAGTGAACGGTTCGTTTAGCTTTATATATTGTTCCGGGTGGGCGTTGTATTGGTTTTTCGGAAGTGTTAGACCTGTAAGAGAAAAATTTAAATGGTTGGGAAAGGCCATGGGATGTAGAAATATTTTTTTCACATTTTACTTCCTTGTAAAAAAAGGTAAATCAATAGGGATTTTCGTACGGATAAGTACCCAGTGAACGGTTCGTTTAGCTTTATATATTGTTCCGGGTGGGCGTTGTATTGGTTTTTCGGAAGTGTTAGACCTGTAAGAGAAAAATTTAAATGGTTGGGAAAGGCCATGGGATGTAGAAATATTTTTTTCACATTTTACTTCCTTGTAAAAACAGGTAAATCAATAGGGATTTTCGACCGTATAAGTACCCAGTGAAAGGTTCGTTTAGCTTTATATATTGTTACGGGTGGGTGTTGTATTGGTTTTTCGGAAGTGTTAGACCTGTAAGAGAAAAATTTAAATGGTTGGGATAGGCCATGAGATGTAGAAATATTTTTTTCACATTTTATTTCCTTGTAAAAACAGGTAAATCAATAGCGGTTTTCGTACGCATAAGTACCAAGTGAACGGTTCGTTTAGCTTTATATATTGTTCCGGGTGGGCGTTGTATTGGTTTTTCTGAAGTGTTAGACCTCTAAGAGAAAAATTTAAACGGTTGGGAAAGGCCATGGGATGTAGAAATATTTTTTTCACATTTTATTTCCTTGTAAAAACAGGTAAATCTATAGGGATTTTCGTACGGATAAGTGCCCAGTGAACGGTTCGTTTAGCTTTATATATTGTTCCGGTTGGGCGTTGTATTGGTTTTTTGGAAGTGTTAGACCTGTAAGAGAAAAATTTAAATGGTTGGGACAGGCCATGGGATGTAGAAATATTTTTTTCACATTTTACTTCCTTGTAAAAACAAGTAAATCAATAGGGATTTTCGTACGGATAAGTACCCAGTGAACGGTTCGTTTAGCTTTATATATTGTTACGGGTGGGCGTTGTATTGGTTTTTCGGAAGTGTTAGACCTGTAAGAGAAAAATTTAAATGGTTGGGAAAGGCCATGGGATGTAGAAATATTTTTTTCACATTTTACTTGCTTGTAAAAAAAGGTAAATCAATAGGGATTTTCGTACGGATAACTACCCAGTGAACGGTTCGTTTAGCTTTATATATTGTTCCGGTTGGGCGTTGTATTGGTTTTTTGGAAGTGTTAGACCTGTAAGAGAAAAATTTAAATGTTTGGGAAAGGCCATGGGATGTAGAAATATTTTTTTCACATTTTACTTCCTTGTAAAAACAAGTAAATCAATATGGATTTTCGTACGGATAAGTACCCAGTGAACGGTTCGTTTAGCTTTATATATTGTTACGGGTGGGCGTTGTATTGGGTTTTCAGAAGTGTTAGACCTGTAAGAGAAAAATTTAAATGGTTGGGATAGGCCATGGGATGTAGAAATATTTTTTTCACATTTTATTTCCTTGTTAGAACAGGTAAATCAATAGCGATTTTCGTACGCATAAGTACCCAGTGAACGGTTCGTTTAGCTTTATATATTGTTACGGGTGGGTGTTGTATTGGTTTTTCGGAAGTGTTAGATCTGTAAGAGAAAAATTTAAATGGTTGGGATAGGCCATGAGATGTAGAAATATTTTTTTTACATTTTATTTCCTTGTAAAAACAGGTAAATCAATAGCGGTTTTCGTACGCATAAGTACCAAGTGAACGGTTCGTTTAGCTTTATATATTGTTCCGGGTGGGCGTTGTATTGGTTTTTCTGAAGTGTTAGACCTCTAAGAGAAAAATGTAAACGGTTGGGAAAGGCCATGGGATGTAGAAATATTTTTTTCACATTTTATTTCCTTGTAAAAACAGGTAAATCTATAGGGATTTTCGTACGGATAAGTGCCCAGTGAACGGTTCGTTTAGCTTTATATATTGTTCCGGTTGGGCGTTGTATTGGTTTTTTGGAAGTGTTAGACCTGTAAGAGAAAAATTTAAATGGTTGGGACAGGCCATGGGATGTAGAAATATTTTTTTCACATTTTACTTCCTTGTAAAAACAAGTAAATCAATAGGGATTTTCGTACGGATAAGTGCCCAGTGAACGGTTCGTTTAGCTTTATATATTATTCCGGTTGGGCGTTGTATTGGTTTTTCGGAAGTGTTAGACCTGTAAGAGAAAAATTTAAATGGTTGGGAAAGGCCATGGGATGTAGAAATATTTTTTTCACATTTTACTTCCTTGTAAAAAAAGGTAAATCAATAGGGATTTTCGTACGGATAAGTACCCAGTGAACGGTTCGTTTAGCTTTATATATTGTTACGGGTGGGCGTTGTATTGGTTTTTCAGAAGTGTTAGACCTGTAAGAGAAAAATTTAAATGGTTGGGATAGGCCATGGGATGTAGAAATATTTTTTTCACATTTTATTCCCTTGTTAGAACAGGTAAATCAATAGCGATTTTCGTACGCATAAGTACCCAGTGAACGGTTCGTTTAGCTTTATATATTGTTCCGGGTGGGCGTTGTATTGGTTTTTCGGAAGTGTTAGACCTGTAAGAGAAAAGTTTAAATGGTTGGGATAGGCCATGGGATGTAGAAATATTCTTTTCACATTTTATTTTCTTGTAAAAACAGGTAAATCAATAGCGATTTTCGTACGCATATGTACCCAGTGAACGGTTCATTTAGCTTTATATATTGTTCCGGGTGGGCGTTGTATTGGTTTTTCGGAAGTGTTAGACCTGTAAGAGAAAAATTTAAATGGTTGGGAAAGGCCATGGGATGTAGAAATATTTTTTTCACATTTTACTTCCTTGTAAAAAAAGGTAAATCAATAGGGAATTTCGTACGGATAAGTACCCAGTGAAAGGTTCGTTTAGCTTTATATATTGTTACGGGTGGGTGTTGTATTGGTTTTTCGGAAGTGTTAGACCTGTAAGAGAAAAATTTAAATGGTTGGGAAAGGCCGTGGGATGTAGAAATAATTTTTTCACATTTTACTTCCTTGTAAAAAAAAGTAAATCAATAGGGATTTTCGTACGGATAAGTACCCAGTGAACGGTTCGTTTAGCTCTATATATTGTTACGGGTGGGCGTTGTATTGGTTTTTCAGAAGTGTTAGACCTGTAAGAGAAAAATTTAAATGGTTGGGATAGGCCATGGGATGTAGAAATATTTTTTTCACATTTTATTCCCTTGTTAGAACAGGTAAATCAATAGCGATTTTCGTACCGATAAGTGCCCAGTGAACGGTTCGTTTAGCTTTATATATTGTTCCGGGTGGCCGTTGTATAGGTTTTTCGGAAGTGTTAGACCTGTAAGAGAAAAGTTTAAATGGTTGGGATAGGCCATGGGATGTAGAAATATTCTTTTCACATTTTATTTTCTTGTAAAAACAGGTAAATCAATAGCGATTTTCGTACGCATATGTACCCAGTGAACGGTTCATTTAGCTTTATATATTGTTCCGGGTGGGCGTTGTATTGGTTTTTCGGAAGTGTTAGACCTGTAAGAGAAAAATTTAAATGGTTGGGATAGGCCATGGGATGTAGAAATATTTTTTTCACATTTTATTTCCTTGTTAGAACAGGTAAATCAATAGCGATTTTCGTACGCATAAGTACCCAGTGAACGGTTCGTTTAGCTTTATATATTGTTCCGGGTGGGCGTTGTATTGGTTTTTCGGAAGTGTTAGACCTCTAAGAGAAAAATGTAAACGGTTGGGAAAGGCCATGGGATGTAGAAATATTTTTTCACATTTTATTTCCTTGTAAAAACAGGTAAATCTATAGGGATTTTCGTACGGATAAGTGCCCAGTGAACGGTTCGTTTAGCTTTATATATTGTTCCGGTTGGGCGTTGTATTGGTTTTTTGGAAGTGTTAGACCTGTAAGAGAAAAATTTAAATGGTTGGGAAAGGCCGTGGGATGTAGAAATAATTTTTTCACATTTTACTTCCTTGTAAAAACAGGTAAATCAATAGGGATTTTCGTACGTATAAGTACCCAGTGAAAGGTTCGTTTAGGTTTATATATTGTTACGGGTGGGTGTTGTATTGGTTTTTCGGAAGTGTTAGACCTGTAAGAAAAAAATTTAAATGGTTGGGATAGGCCATGGGATGTAGAAATATTTTTTTCACATGTTATTTCCTTGTTAGAACAGGTAAATCAATAGCGATTTTCGTACGCATAAGTACCCAGTGAACGGTTCGTTTAGCTTTATATATTGTTCCGGGTGGGCGTTGTATTGGTTTTTCGGAAGTGTTAGACCTGTAAGAGAAAAATTTAAATGGTTGGGAAAGGCCATGGGATGTAGAAATATTTTTTTCACATTTTACTTCCTTGTAAAAAAAGGTAAATCAATAGGGATTTTCGTACGGATAAGTACCCAGTGAACGGTTCGTTTAGCTTTATATATTGTTCCGGGTGGGCGTTGTATTGGTTTTTCGGAAGTGTTAGACCTGTAAGAGAAAAATTTAAATGGTTGGGAAAGGCCATGGGATGTAGAAATGTTTTTTTCACATTTTATTTCCTTGTAAAAACAGGTAAATCAATAGGGATTTTCGTACGGATAAGTACCCAGTGAACGGTTCGTTTAGCTTTATATATTGTTCCGGGTGGGCGTTGTATTGGTTTTTCGGAAGTGTTAGACCTGTAAGAGAAAAATTTAAATGGTTGGGAAAGGCCATGGGATGTAGAAATGTTTTTTTCACATTTTATTTCCTTGTAAAAACAGGTAAATCAATAGGGATTTTCGTACGGATAAGTGCCCAGTGAACGGTTCGTTTAGCTTTATATATTGTTCCTGTTGGGCGTTGTATTGGTTTTTTGGAAGTGTTAGACCTGTAAGAGAAAAATTTAAATGGTTGGGAAAGGCCATGGGATGTAGAAATATTTTTTTCACATTTTACTTCCTTGTAAAAACAAGTAAATCAATAGGGATTTTCGTACGGATAAGTACCCAGTGAACGATTCGTTTAGCTTTATATATTGTTACGGGTGGGCGTTGTATTGGTTTTTCGGAAGTGTTAGACCTGTAAGAGAAAAATTTAAAAGGTTGGGAAAGGCCATGGGATGTAGAAATATTTCTTTCACATTTTACTTCCTTGTAAAAAAAGGTAAATCAATAGGGATTTTCGTACGGATAAGTACCCAGTGAACGGTTCGTTTAGCTTTATATATTGTTCCGGGTGGGCGTTGTATTGGTTTTTCGGAAGTGTTAGACCTGTAAGAGAAAAATTTAAATGGTTGGGAAAGGCCATGGGATGTAGAAATATTTTTTTCACATTTTACTTCCTTGTAAAAACAAGTAAATCAATAGGGATTTTCGTACGGATAAGTACCCAGTGAACGATTCGTTTAGCTTTATATATTGTTACGGGTGGGCGTTGTATTGGTTTTTCGGAAGTGTTAGACCTGTAAGAGAAAAATTTAAAAGGTTGGGAAAGGCCATGGGATGTAGAAATATTTCTTTCACATTTTACTTCCTTGTAAAAAAAGGTAAATCAATAGGGATTTTCGTACGGATAAGTACCCAGTGAACGGTTCGTTTAGCTTTATATATTGTTCCGGGTGGGCGTTGTATTGGTTTTTCGGAAGTGTTAGACCTGTAAGAGAAAAATTTAAACGGTTGGGAAAGGCCATGGGATGTAGAAATATTTTTTTCACATTTTACTTCCTTGTAAAAATAAGTAAATCAATAGGGATTTTCGTACGGATAAGTACCCAGTGAACGGTTCGTTTAGCTTTATATATTGTTACGGGTGGGCGTTGTATTGGTTTTTTAGAAGTGTTAGACCTGTAAGAAAATAATTTAAATGGTTGGGATAGGCCATGGGATGTAGAAATATTTTTTTCACATTTTATTCCCTTGTTAGAACAGGTAAATTTATAGCGATTTTCGTACGCATAAGTACCCAGTGAACGGTTCGTTTAGCTTTATATATTGTTCCGGGTGGGCGTTGTATTGGTTTTTCTGAAGTGTTAGACCTCTAAGAGAAAAATTTAAACGGTTGGGAAAGGCCATGGGATGTAGAAATATTTTTTTCACATTTTATTTCCTTGAAAAACAGGTAAATCTATAGGGATTTTCGTACGGATAAGTGCCCAGTGAACGGTTCGTTTAGCTTTATATATTGTTCCGGGTGGGCGTTGTATTGGTTTTTTGGAAGTGTTAGACCTGTAAGAGAAAAATTTAAATGGTTGGGACAGGCCATGGGATGTAGAAATATTTTTTTCACATTTTACTTCCTTGTAAAAACAAGTAAATCAATAGGGATTTTCGTACGGATAAGTACCCAGTGAACGGTTCGTTTAGCTTTATATATTGTTACGGGTGGGCGTTGTATTGGTTTTTCGGAAGTGTTAGACCTGTAAGAGAAAAATTTAAATGGTTGGGAAAGGCCATGGGATGTAGAAATATTTTTTTCACATTTTACTTCCTTGTAAAAAAAGGTAAATCAATAGGGATTTTCGTACGGATAAGTACCCAGTGAACGGTTCGTTTAGCTTTATATATTGTTCCGGGTGGGCGTTGTATTGGTTTTTCGGAAGTGTTAGACCTGTAAGAGAAAAATTTAAATGGTTGGGAAAGGCCATGGGATGTAGAAATATTTTTTTCACATTTTACTTCCTTGTAAAAACAAGTAAATCAATAGGGATTTTCGTACGGATAAGTACCCAGTGAACGGTTCGTTTAGCTTTATATATTGTTCCGGGTGGGCGTTGTATTGGTTTTTCTGAAGTGTTAGACCTCTAAGAGAAAAATTTAAACGGTTGGGAAAGGCCATGGGATGTAGAAATATTTTTTTCACATTTTATTTCCTTGTAAAAACAGGTAAATCTATAGGGATTTTCGTACGGATAAGTGCCCAGTGAACGGTTCGTTTAGCTTTATATATTGTTCCGGTTGGGCGTTGTATTGGTTTTTTGGAAGTGTTAGACCTGTAAGAGAAAAATTTAAATGGTTGGGACAGGCCATGGGATGTAGAAATATTTTTTTCACATTTTACTTCCTTGTAAAAACAAGTAAATCAATAGGGATTTTCGTACGGATAAGTACCCAGTGAACGGTTCGTTTAGCTTTATATATTGTTACGGGTGGGCGTTGTATTGGTTTTTCGGAAGTGTTAGACCTGTAAGAGAAAAATTTAAATGGTTGGGAAAGGCCATGGGATGTAGAAATATTTTTTTCACATTTTACTTGCTTGTAAAAAAAGGTAAATCAATAGGGATTTTCGTACGGATAACTACCCAGTGAACGGTTCGTTTAGCTTTATATATTGTTCCGGTTGGGCGTTGTATTGGTTTTTTGGAAGTGTTAGACCTGTAAGAGAAAAATTTAAATGTTTGGGAAAGGCCATGGGATGTAGAAATATTTTTTTCACATTTTACTTCCTTGTAAAAACAAGTAAATCAATATGGATTTTCGTACGGATAAGTACCCAGTGAACGGTTCGTTTAGCTTTATATATTGTTACGGGTGGGCGTTGTATTGGTTTTTCAGAAGTGTTAGACCTGTAAGAGAAAAATTTAAATGGTTGGGATAGGCCATGGGATGTAGAAATATTTTTTTCACATTTTATTCCCTTGTTAGAACAGGTAAATCAATAGCGATTTTCGTACGCATAAGTACCCAGTGAACGGTTCGTTTAGCTTTATATATTGTTACGGGTGGGTGTTGTATTGGTTTTTCGGAAGTGTTAGATCTGTAAGAGAAAAATTTAAATGGTTGGGATAGGCCATGAGATGTAGAAATATTTTTTTTACATTTTATTTCCTTGTAAAAACAGGTAAATCAATAGCGGTTTTCGTACGCATAAGTACCAAGTGAACGGTTCGTTTAGCTTTATATATTGTTCCGGGTGGGCGTTGTATTGGTTTTTCTGAAGTGTTAGACCTCTAAGAGAAAAATGTAAACGGTTGGGAAAGGCCATGGGATGTAGAAATATTTTTTTCACATTTTATTTCCTTGTAAAAACAGGTAAATCTATAGGGATTTTCGTACGGATAAGTGCCCAGTGAACGGTTCGTTTAGCTTTATATATTGTTCCGGTTGGGCGTTGTATTGGTTTTTTGGAAGTGTTAGACCTGTAAGAGAAAAATTTAAATGGTTGGGACAGGCCATGGGATGTAGAAATATTTTTTTCACATTTTACTTCCTTGTAAAAACAAGTAAATCAATAGGGATTTTCGTACGGATAAGTACGCAGTGAACGGTTCGTTTAGCTTTATATATTGTTACGGGTGGGCGTTGTATTGGTTTTTCGGAAGTGTTAGACCTGTAAGAGAAAAATTTAAATGGTTGGGGAAGGCCATGGGATGTAGAAATATTTTTTTCACATTTTACTTCCTTGTAAAAAAAGGTAAATCAATAGGGATTTTCGTACGGATAAGTACCCAGTGAACGGTTCGTTTAGCTTTATATATTGTTCCGGGTGGGCGTTGTATTGGTTTTTCGGAAGTGTTAGACCTGTAAGAGAAAAATTTAAATGGTTGGGAAAGGCCATGGGATGTAGAAATATTTTTTTCACATTTTACTTCCTTGTAAAAACAAGTAAATCAATAGGGATTTTCGTACGGATAAGTACCCAGTGAACGGTTCGTTTAGCTTTATATATTGTTACGGGTGGGCGTTGTATTGGTTTTTCGGAAGTGTTAGACCTGTAAGAGAAAAATTTAAAAGGTTGGGAAAGGCCATGGGATGTAGAAATATTTTTTTCACATTTTACTTCCTTGTAAAAAAAGGTAAATCCATAGGGATTTTCGTACGGATAAGTACCCAGTGAACGGTTCGTTTAGCTTTATATATTGTTCCGGGTGGCCGTTGTATTGGTTTTTCGGAAGTGTTAGACCTGTAAGAGAAAAATTTAAATGTTTGGGAAAGGCCATGGGATGTAGAAATATTTTTTTCACATTTTACTTCCTTGTAAAAACAAGTAAATCAATATGGATTTTCGTACGGATAAGTACCCAGTGAACGGTTCGTTTAGCTTTATATATTGTTACGGGTGGGCGTTGTATTGGTTTTTCAGAAGTGTTAGACCTGTAAGAGAAAAATTTAAATGGTTGGGATAGGCCATGGGATGTAGAAATATTTTTTTCACATTTTATTCCCTTGTTAGAACAGGTAAATCAATAGCGATTTTCGTACGCATAAGTACCCAGTGAACGGTTCGTTTAGCTTTATATATTGTTACGGGTGGGTGTTGTATTGGTTTTTCGGAAGTGTTAGATCTGTAAGAGAAAAATTTAAATGGTTGGGATAGGCCATGAGATGTAGAAATATTTTTTTTACATTTTATTTCCTTGTAAAAACAGGTAAATCAATAGCGGTTTTCGTACGCATAAGTACCAAGTGAACGGTTCGTTTAGCTTTATATATTGTTCCGGGTGGGCGTTGTATTGGTTTTTCTGAAGTGTTAGACCTCTAAGAGAAAAATGTAAACGGTTGGGAAAGGCCATGGGATGTAGAAATATTTTTTTCACATTTTATTTCCTTGTAAAAACAGGTAAATCTATAGGGATTTTCGTACGGATAAGTGCCCAGTGAACGGTTCGTTTAGCTTTATATATTGTTCCGGTTGGGCGTTGTATTGGTTTTTTGGAAGTGTTAGACCTGTAAGAGAAAAATTTAAATGGTTGGGACAGGCCATGGGATGTAGAAATATTTTTTTCACATTTTACTTCCTTGTAAAAACAAGTAAATCAATAGGGATTTTCGTACGGATAAGTACGCAGTGAACGGTTCGTTTAGCTTTATATATTGTTACGGGTGGGCGTTGTATTGGTTTTTCGGAAGTGTTAGACCTGTAAGAGAAAAATTTAAATGGTTGGGGAAGGCCATGGGATGTAGAAATATTTTTTTCACATTTTACTTCCTTGTAAAAAAAGGTAAATCAATAGGGATTTTCGTACGGATAAGTACCCAGTGAACGGTTCGTTTAGCTTTATATATTGTTCCGGGTGGGCGTTGTATTGGTTTTTCGGAAGTGTTAGACCTGTAAGAGAAAAATTTAAATGGTTGGGAAAGGCCATGGGATGTAGAAATATTTTTTTCACATTTTACTTCCTTGTAAAAACAAGTAAATCAATAGGGATTTTCGTACGGATAAGTACCCAGTGAACGGTTCGTTTAGCTTTATATATTGTTACGGGTGGGCGTTGTATTGGTTTTTCGGAAGTGTTAGACCTGTAAGAGAAAAATTTAAAAGGTTGGGAAAGGCCATGGGATGTAGAAATATTTTTTTCACATTTTACTTCCTTGTAAAAAAAGGTAAATCCATAGGGATTTTCGTACGGATAAGTACCCAGTGAACGGTTCGTTTAGCTTTATATATTGTTCCGGGTGGCCGTTGTATTGGTTTTTCGGAAGTGTTAGACCTGTAAGAGAAAAATTTAAATGGTTGGGAAAGGCCATGGGATGTAGAAATATTTTTTTCACATTTTACTTCCTTGTAAAAACAAGTAAATCAATAGGGATTTTCGTACGGATAAGTACCCAGTGAACGGTTCGTTTAGCTTTATATATTGTTACGGGTGGGCGTTGTATTGGTTTTTTAGAAGTGTTAGACCTGTAAGAAAATAATTTAAATGGTTGGGAAAGGCCATGGGATGTAGAAATATTTTTTTCACATTTTATTTCCTTGTTAGAACAGGTAAATCAATAGCGATTTTCGTACGCATAAGTACCCAGTGAACGGTTCGTTTAGCTTTATATATTGTTCCGGGTGGGCGTTGTATTGGTTTTTCGGAAGTGTTAGACCTGTAAGAGAAAAATTTAAATGGTTGGGAAAGGCCATGGGATGTAGAAATATTTTTTTCACATTTTACTTGCTTGTAAAAAAAGGTAAATCAATAGGGATTTTCGTACGGATAACTACCCAGTGAACGGTTCGTTTAGCTTTATATATTGTTCCGGTTGGGCGTTGTATTGGTTTTTTGGAAGTGTTAGACCTGTAAGAGAAAAATTTAAATGTTTGGGAAAGGCCATGGGATGTAGAAATATTTTTTTCACATTTTACTTCCTTGTAAAAACAAGTAAATCAATATGGATTTTCGTACGGATAAGTACCCAGTGAACGGTTCGTTTAGCTTTATATATTGTTACGGGTGGGCGTTGTATTGGTTTTTCAGAAGTGTTAGACCTGTAAGAGAAAAATTTAAATGGTTGGGATAGGCCATGGGATGTAGAAATATTTTTTTCACATTTTATTCCCTTGTTAGAACAGGTAAATCAATAGCGATTTTCGTACGCATAAGTACCCAGTGAACGGTTCGTTTAGCTTTATATATTGTTACGGGTGGGTGTTGTATTGGTTTTTCGGAAGTGTTAGATCTGTAAGAGAAAAATTTAAATGGTTGGGATAGGCCATGAGATGTAGAAATATTTTTTTTACATTTTATTTCCTTGTAAAAACAGGTAAATCAATAGCGGTTTTCGTACGCATAAGTACCAAGTGAACGGTTCGTTTAGCTTTATATATTGTTCCGGGTGGGCGTTGTATTGGTTTTTCTGAAGTGTTAGACCTCTAAGAGAAAAATGTAAACGGTTGGGAAAGGCCATGGGATGTAGAAATATTTTTTTCACATTTTATTTCCTTGTAAAAACAGGTAAATCTATAGGGATTTTCGTACGGATAAGTGCCCAGTGAACGGTTCGTTTAGCTTTATATATTGTTCCGGTTGGGCGTTGTATTGGTTTTTTGGAAGTGTTAGACCTGTAAGAGAAAAATTTAAATGGTTGGGACAGGCCATGGGATGTAGAAATATTTTTTTCACATTTTACTTCCTTGTAAAAACAAGTAAATCAATAGGGATTTTCGTACGGATAAGTACGCAGTGAACGGTTCGTTTAGCTTTATATATTGTTACGGGTGGGCGTTGTATTGGTTTTTCGGAAGTGTTAGACCTGTAAGAGAAAAATTTAAATGGTTGGGGAAGGCCATGGGATGTAGAAATATTTTTTTCACATTTTACTTCCTTGTAAAAAAAGGTAAATCAATAGGGATTTTCGTACGGATAAGTACCCAGTGAACGGTTCGTTTAGCTTTATATATTGTTCCGGGTGGGCGTTGTATTGGTTTTTCGGAAGTGTTAGACCTGTAAGAGAAAAATTTAAATGGTTGGGAAAGGCCATGGGATGTAGAAATATTTTTTTCACATTTTACTTCCTTGTAAAAACAAGTAAATCAATAGGGATTTTCGTACGGATAAGTACCCAGTGAACGGTTCGTTTAGCTTTATATATTGTTACGGGTGGGCGTTGTATTGGTTTTTCGGAAGTGTTAGACCTGTAAGAGAAAAATTTAAAAGGTTGGGAAAGGCCATGGGATGTAGAAATATTTCTTTCACATTTTACTTCCTTGTAAAAAAAGGTAAATCAATAGGGATTTTCGTACGGATAAGTACCCAGTGAACGGTTCGTTTAGCTTTATATATTGTTCCGGGTGGGCGTTGTATTGGTTTTTCGGAAGTGTTAGACCTGTAAGAGAAAAATTTAAATGGTTGGGAAAGGCCATGGGATGTAGAAATATTTTTTTCACATTTTACTTCCTTGTAAAAACAAGTAAATCAATAGGGATTTTCGTACGGATAAGTACCCAGTGAACGGTTCGTTTAGCTTTATATATTGTTACGGGTGGGCGTTGTATTGGTTTTTTAGAAGTGTTAGACCTGTAAGAAAATAATTTAAATGGTTGGGAAAGGCCATGGGATGTAGAAATATTTTTTTCACATTTTATTTCCTTGTTAGAACAGGTAAATCAATAGCGATTTTCGTACGCATAAGTACCCAGTGAACGGTTCGTTTAGCTTTATATATTGTTCCGGGTGGGCGTTGTATTGGTTTTTCGGAAGTGTTAGACCTGTAAGAGAAAAATTTAAATGGTTGGGAAAGGCCATGGGATGTAGAAATATTTTTTTCACATTTTACTTCCTTGTAAAAAAAGGTAAATCAATAGGGATTTTCGTACGGATAAGTACCCAGTGAACGGTTCGTTTAGCTTTATATATTGTTCCGGGTGGGCGTTGTATTGGTTTTTCGGAAGTGTTAGACCTGTAAGAGAAAAATTTAAATGGTTGGGAAAGGCCATGGGATGTAGAAATATTTTTTTCACATTTTACTTCCTTGTAAAAACAGGTAAATCAATAGGGATTTTCGACCGTATAAGTACCCAGTGAAAGGTTCGTTTAGCTTTATATATTGTTACGGGTGGGCGTTGTATTGGTTTTTCGGAAGTGTTAGACCTGTAAGAGAAAAATTTAAATGGTTGGGAAAGGCCATGGGATGTAGAAATATTTTTTTCACATTTTACTTCCTTGTAAAAAAAGGTAAATCAATAGGGATTTTCGTACGGATAAGTACCCAGTGAACGGTTCGTTTAGCTTTATATATTGTTCCGGTTGGGCGTTGTATTGGTTTTTTGGAAGTGTTAGACCTGTAAGAGAAAAATTTAAATGTTTGGGAAAGGCCATGGGATGTAGAAATATTTTTTTCACATTTTACTTCCTTGTAAAAACAAGTAAATCAATATGGATTTTCGTACGGATAAGTACCCAGTGAACGGTTCGTTTAGCTTTATATATTGTTACGGGTGGGCGTTGTATTGGTTTTTCAGAAGTGTTAGACCTGTAAGAGAAAAATTTAAATGGTTGGGATAGGCCATGGGATGTAGAAATATTTTTTTCACATTTTATTCCCTTGTTAGAACAGGTAAATCAATAGCGATTTTCGTACGCATAAGTACCCAGTGAACGGTTCGTTTAGCTTTATATATTGTTACGGGTGGGTGTTGTATTGGTTTTTCGGAAGTGTTAGATCTGTAAGAGAAAAATTTAAATGGTTGGGATAGGCCATGAGATGTAGAAATATTTTTTTTACATTTTATTTCCTTGTAAAAACAGGTAAATCAATAGCGGTTTTCGTACGCATAAGTACCAAGTGAACGGTTCGTTTAGCTTTATATATTGTTCCGGGTGGGCGTTGTATTGGTTTTTCTGAAGTGTTAGACCTCTAAGAGAAAAATGTAAACGGTTGGGAAAGGCCATGGGATGTAGAAATATTTTTTTCACATTTTATTTCCTTGTAAAAACAGGTAAATCTATAGGGATTTTCGTACGGATAAGTGCCCAGTGAACGGTTCGTTTAGCTTTATATATTGTTCCGGTTGGGCGTTGTATTGGTTTTTTGGAAGTGTTAGACCTGTAAGAGAAAAATTTAAATGGTTGGGACAGGCCATGGGATGTAGAAATATTTTTTTCACATTTTACTTCCTTGTAAAAACAAGTAAATCAATAGGGATTTTCGTACGGATAAGTACGCAGTGAACGGTTCGTTTAGCTTTATATATTGTTACGGGTGGGCGTTGTATTGGTTTTTCGGAAGTGTTAGACCTGTAAGAGAAAAATTTAAATGGTTGGGACAGGCCATGGGATGTAGAAATATTTTTTTCACATTTTACTTCCTTGTAAAAACAAGTAAATCAATAGGGATTTTCGTACGGATAAGTACCCAGTGAACGGTTCGTTTAGCTTTATATATTGTTACGGGTGGGCGTTGTATTGGTTTTTCAGAAGTGTTAGACCTGTAAGAGAAAAATTTAAATGGTTGGGATAGGCCATGGGATGTAGAAATATTTTTTTCACATTTTATTCCCTTGTTAGAACAGGTAAATCAATAGCGATTTTCGTACGCATAAGTACCCAGTGAACGGTTCGTTTAGCTTTATATATTGTTACGGGTGGGTGTTGTATTGGTTTTTCGGAAGTGTTAGATCTGTAAGAGAAAAATTTAAATGGTTGGGATAGGCCATGAGATGTAGAAATATTTTTTTTACATTTTATTTCCTTGTAAAAACAGGTAAATCAATAGCGGTTTTCGTACGCATAAGTACCAAGTGAACGGTTCGTTTAGCTTTATATATTGTTCCGGGTGGGCGTTGTATTGGTTTTTCTGAAGTGTTAGACCTCTAAGAGAAAAATGTAAACGGTTGGGAAAGGCCATGGGATGTAGAAATATTTTTTTCACATTTTATTTCCTTGTAAAAACAGGTAAATCTATAGGGATTTTCGTACGGATAAGTGCCCAGTGAACGGTTCGTTTAGCTTTATATATTGTTCCGGTTGGGCGTTGTATTGGTTTTTTGGAAGTGTTAGACCTGTAAGAGAAAAATTTAAATGGTTGGGACAGGCCATGGGATGTAGAAATATTTTTTTCACATTTTATTTCCTTGTAAAAACAGGTAAATCTATAGGGATTTTCGTACGGATAAGTGCCCAGTGAACGGTTCGTTTAGCTTTAAATATTGTTCCGGTTGGGCGTTGTATTGGTTTTTTGGAAGTGTCAGACCTGTAAGAGAAAAATTTAAATGGTTGGGACAGGCCATGGGATGTAGAAATATTTTTTTCACATTTTACTTCCTTGTAAAAACAAGTAAATCAATAGGGATTTTCGTACGGATAAGTACGCAGTGAACGGTTCGTTTAGCTTTATATATTGTTACGGGTGGGCGTTGTATTGGTTTTTCGGAAGTGTTAGACCTGTAAGAGAAAAATTTAAATGGTTGGGACAGGCCATGGGATGTAGAAATATTTTTTTCACATTTTACTTCCTTGTAAAAACAAGTAAATCAATAGGGATTTTCGTACGGATAAGTACGCAGTGAACGGTTCGTTTAGCTTTATATATTGTTACGGGTGGGCGTTGTATTGGTTTTTCGGAAGTGTTAGACCTGTAAGAGAAAAATTTAAATGGTTGGGGAAGGCCATGGGATGTAGAAATATTTTTTTCACATTTTACTTCCTTGTAAAAAAAGGTAAATCAATAGGGATTTTCGTACGGATAAGTACCCAGTGAACGGTTCGTTTAGCTTTATATATTGTTCCGGGTGGGCGTTGTATTGGTTTTTCGGAAGTGTTAGACCTGTAAGAGAAAAATTTAAATGGTTGGGAAAGGCCATGGGATGTAGAAATATTTTTTTCACATTTTACTTCCTTGTAAAAACAAGTAAATCAATAGGGATTTTCGTACGGATAAGTACCCAGTGAACGGTTCGTTTAGCTTTATATATTGTTACGGGTGGGCGTTGTATTGGTTTTTCGGAAGTGTTAGACCTGTAAGAGAAAAATTTAAAAGGTTGGGAAAGGCCATGGGATGTAGAAATATTTCTTTCACATTTTACTTCCTTGTAAAAAAAGGTAAATCAATAGGGATTTTCGTACGGATAAGTACCCAGTGAACGGTTCGTTTAGCTTTATATATTGTTCCGGGTGGGCGTTGTATTGGTTTTTCGGAAGTGTTAGACCTGTAAGAGAAAAATTTAAATGGTTGGGAAAGGCCATGGGATGTAGAAATATTTTTTTCACATTTTACTTCCTTGTAAAAACAAGTAAATCAATAGGGATTTTCGTACGGATAAGTACCCAGTGAACGGTTCGTTTAGCTTTATATATTGTTACGGGTGGGCGTTGTATTGGTTTTTTAGAAGTGTTAGACCTGTAAGAAAATAATTTAAATGGTTGGGAAAGAACATGGGATGTAGAAATATTTTTTTCACATTTTATTTCCTTGTTAGAACAGGTAAATCAATAGCGATTTTCGTACGCATAAGTACCCAGTGAACGGTTCGTTTAGCTTTATATATTGTTCCGGGTGGGCGTTGTATTGGTTTTTCGGAAGTGTTAGACCTGTAAGAGAAAAATTTAAATGGTTGGGAAAGGCCATGGGATGTAGAAATATTTTTTTCACATTTTACTTCCTTGTAAAAAAAGGTAAATCAATAGGGATTTTCGTACGGATAAGTACCCAGTGAACGGTTCGTTTAGCTTTATATATTGTTCCGGGTGGGCGTTGTATTGGTTTTTCGGAAGTGTTAGACCTGTAAGAGAAAAATTTAAATGGTTGGGATAGGCCATGAGATGTAGAAATATTTTTTTCACATTTTATTTCCTTGTAAAAACAGGTAAATCAATAGCGGTTTTCGTACGCATAAGTACCAAGTGAACGGTTCGTTTAGCTTTATATATTGTTCCGGGTGGGCGTTGTATTGGTTTTTCTGAAGTGTTAGACCTCTAAGAGAAAAATTTAAACGGTTGGGAAAGGCCATGGGATGTAGAAATATTTTTTTCACATTTTATTTCCTTGTAAAAACAGGTAAATCTATAGGGATTTTCGTACGGATAAGTGCCCAGTGAACGGTTCGTTTAGCTTTATATATTGTTCCGGTTGGGCGTTGTATTGGTTTTTTGGAAGTGTTAGACCTGTAAGAGAAAAATTTAAATGGTTGGGACAGGCCATGGGATGTAGAAATATTTTTTTCACATTTTACTTCCTTGTAAAAACAAGTAAATCAATAGGGATTTTCGTACGGATAAGTACCCAGTGAACGGTTCGTTTAGCTTTATATATTGTTACGGGTGGGCGTTGTATTGGTTTTTCGGAAGTGTTAGACCTGTAAGAGAAAAATTTAAATGGTTGGGAAAGGCCATGGGATGTAGAAATATTTTTTTCACATTTTACTTCCTTGTAAAAAAAGGTAAATCAATAGGGATTTTCGTACGGATAAGTACCCAGTGAACGGTTCGTTTAGCTTTATATATTGTTCCGGTTGGGCGTTGTATTGGTTTTTTGGAAGTGTTAGACCTGTAAGAGAAAAATTTAAATGTTTGGGAAAGGCCATGGGATGTAGAAATATTTTTTTCACATTTTACTTCCTTGTAAAAACAAGTAAATCAATATGGATTTTCGTACGGATAAGTACCCAGTGAACGGTTCGTTTAGCTTTATATATTGTTACGGGTGGGCGTTGTATTGGTTTTTCAGAAGTGTTAGACCTGTAAGAGAAAAATTTAAATGGTTGGGATAGGCCATGGGATGTAGAAATATTTTTTTCACATTTTATTCCCTTGTTAGAACAGGTAAATCAATAGCGATTTTCGTACGCATAAGTAACCAGTGAACGGTTCGTTTAGCTTTATATATTGTTACGGGTGGGTGTTGTATTGGTTTTTCGGAAGTGTTAGACCTGTAAGAGAAAAATTTAAATGGTTGGGATAGGCCATGAGATGTAGAAATATTTTTTCACATTTTATTTCCTTGTAAAAACAGGTAAATCAATAGCGGTTTTCGTACGCATAAGTACCAAGTGAACGGTTCGTTTAGCTTTATATATTGTTCCGGTTGGGCGTTGTATTGGTTTTTTGGAAGTGTTAGACCTGTAAGAGAAAAATTTAAATGGTTGGGACAGGCCATGGGATGTAGAAATATTTTTTTCACATTTTACTTCCTTGTAAAAACAAGTAAATCAATAGGGATTTTCGTACGGATAAGTACCCAGTGAACGGTTCGTTTAGCTTTATATATTGTTACGGGTGGGCGTTGTATTGGTTTTTCGGAAGTGTTAGACCTGTAAGAGAAAAATTTAAATGGTTGGGAAAGGCCATGGGATGTAGAAATATTTTTTTCACATTTTACTTCCTTGTAAAAAAAGGTAAATCAATAGGGATTTTCGTACGGATAAGTACCCAGTGAACGGTTCGTTTAGCTTTATATATTGTTCCGGTTGGGCGTTGTATTGGTTTTTTGGAAGTGTTAGACCTGTAAGAGAAAAATTTAAATGTTTGGGAAAGGCCATGGGATGTAGAAATATTTTTTTCACATTTTACTTCCTTGTAAAAACAAGTAAATCAATATGGATTTTCGTACGGATAAGTACCCAGTGAACGGTTCGTTTAGCTTTATATATTGTTACGGGTGGGCGTTGTATTGGTTTTTCAGAAGTGTTAGACCTGTAAGAGAAAAATTTAAATGGTTGGGATAGGCCATGGGATGTAGAAATATTTTTTTCACATTTTATTCCCTTGTTAGAACAGGTAAATCAATAGCGATTTTCGTACGCATAAGTACCCAGTGAACGGTTCGTTTAGCTTTATATATTGTTACGGGTGGGTGTTGTATTGGTTTTTCGGAAGTGTTAGATCTGTAAGAGAAAAATTTAAATGGTTGGGATAGGCCATGAGATGTAGAAATATTTTTTTTACATTTTATTTCCTTGTAAAAACAGGTAAATCAATAGCGGTTTTCGTACGCATAAGTACCAAGTGAACGGTTCGTTTAGCTTTATATATTGTTCCGGGTGGGCGTTGTATTGGTTTTTCTGAAGTGTTAGACCTCTAAGAGAAAAATGTAAACGGTTGGGAAAGGCCATGGGATGTAGAAATATTTTTTTCACATTTTATTTCCTTGTAAAAACAGGTAAATCTATAGGGATTTTCGTACGGATAAGTGCCCAGTGAACGGTTCGTTTAGCTTTATATATTGTTCCGGTTGGGCGTTGTATTGGTTTTTTGGAAGTGTTAGACCTGTAAGAGAAAAATTTAAATGGTTGGGACAGGCCATGGGATGTAGAAATATTTTTTTCACATTTTACTTCCTTGTAAAAACAAGTAAATCAATAGGGATTTTCGTACGGATAAGTACGCAGTGAACGGTTCGTTTAGCTTTATATATTGTTACGGGTGGGCGTTGTATTGGTTTTTCGGAAGTGTTAGACCTGTAAGAGAAAAATTTAAATGGTTGGGACAGGCCATGGGATGTAGAAATATTTTTTTCACATTTTACTTCCTTGTAAAAACAAGTAAATCAATAGGGATTTTCGTACGGATAAGTACGCAGTGAACGGTTCGTTTAGCTTTATATATTGTTACGGGTGGGCGTTGTATTGGTTTTTCGGAAGTGTTAGACCTGTAAGAGAAAAATTTAAATGGTTGGGGAAGGCCATGGGATGTAGAAATATTTTTTTCACATTTTACTTCCTTGTAAAAAAAGGTAAATCAATAGGGATTTTCGTACGGATAAGTACCCAGTGAACGGTTCGTTTAGCTTTATATATTGTTCCGGGTGGGCGTTGTATTGGTTTTTCGGAAGTGTTAGACCTGTAAGAGAAAAATTTAAATGGTTGGGACAGGCCATGGGATGTAGAAATATTTTTTTCACATTTTACTTCCTTGTAAAAACAAGTAAATCAATAGGGATTTTCGTACGGATAAGTACGCAGTGAACGGTTCGTTTAGCTTTATATATTGTTACGGGTGGGCGTTGTATTGGTTTTTCGGAAGTGTTAGACCTGTAAGAGAAAAATTTAAATGGTTGGGGAAGGCCATGGGATGTAGAAATATTTTTTTCACATTTTACTTCCTTGTAAAAAAAGGTAAATCAATAGGGATTTTCGTACGGATAAGTACCCAGTGAACGGTTCGTTTAGCTTTATATATTGTTCCGGGTGGGCGTTGTATTGGTTTTTCGGAAGTGTTAGACCTGTAAGAGAAAAATTTAAATGGTTGGGAAAGGCCATGGGATGTAGAAATATTTTTTTCACATTTTACTTCCTTGTAAGAAAAGGTAAATCAATAGGGATTTTCGTACGGATAAGTACCCAGTGAACGGTTCGTTTAGCTTTATATATTGTTACGGGTGGGCGTTGTATTGGTTTTTCGGAAGTGTTAGACCTGTAAGAGAAAAATTTAAAAGGTTGGGAAAGGCCATGGGATGTAGAAATATTTCTTTCACATTTTACTTCCTTGTAAAAAAAGGTAAATCAATAGGGATTTTCGTACGGATAAGTACCCAGTGAACGGTTCGTTTAGCTTTATATATTGTTCCGGGTGGGCGTTGTATTGGTTTTTCGGAAGTGTTAGACCTGTAAGAGAAAAATTTAAATGGTTGGGAAAGGCCATGGGATGTAGAAATATTTTTTTCACATTTTACTTCCTTGTAAAAACAAGTAAATCAATAGGGATTTTCGTACGGATAAGTACCCAGTGAACGGTTCGTTTAGCTTTATATATTGTTCCTGTTGGGCGTTGTATTGGTTTTTTGGAAGTGTTAGACCTGTAAGAGAAAAATTTAAATGGTTGGGAAAGGCCACGGGATGTAGAAATATTTTTTTCACATTTTACTTCCTTGTAAAAACAAGTAAATCAATAGGGATTTTAGTACGGATAAGTACCCAGTGAACGATTCGTTTAGCTTTATATATTGTTACGGGTGGGCGTTGTATTGGTTTTTCAGAAGTGTTAGACCTGTAAGAGAAAAATTTAAATGGTTGGGAAAGGCCATGGGATGTAGAAATATTTCTTTCACATTTTACTTCCTTGTAAAAAAAGGTAAATCAATAGGGATTTTCGTACGGATAAGTACCCAGTGAACGGTTCGTTTAGCTTTATATATTGTTCCGGGTGGGCGTTGTATTGGTTTTTCGGAAGTGTTAGACCTGTAAGAGAAAAATTTAAATGGTTGGGAAAGGCCATGGGATGTAGAAATATTTTTTTCACATTTTACTTCCTTGTAAAAACAAGTAAATCAATAGGGATTTTCGTACGGATAAGTACCCAGTGAACGGTTCGTTTAGCTTTATATATTGTTACGGGTGGGCATTGTATTGGTTTTTTAGAAGTGTTAGACCTGTAAGAAAATAATTTAAATGGTTGGGATAGGCCATGGGATGTAGAAATATTTTTTTCACATTTTATTCCCTTGTTAGAACAGGTAAATCTATAGCGATTTTCGTACGCATAAGTACCCAGTGAACGGTTCGTTTAGCTTTATATATTGTTCCGGGTGGGTGTTGTATTGGTTTTTCTGAAGTGTTAGACCTCTAAGAGAAAAATTTAAACGGTTGGGAAAGGCCATGGGATGTAGAAATATTTTTTTCACATTTTATTTCCTTGAAAAACAGGTAAATCTATAGGGATTTTCGTACGGATAAGTGCCCAGTGAACGGTTCGTTTAGCTTTATATATTGTTCCGGGTGGGCGTTGTATTGGTTTTTTGGAAGTGTTAGACCTGTAAGAGAAAAATTTAAATGGTTGGGACAGGCCATGGGATGTAGAAATATTTTTTTCACATTTTACTTCCTTGTAAAAACAAGTAAATCAATAGGGATTTTCGTACGGATAAGTAGCCAGTGAACGGTTCGTTTAGCTTTATATATTGTTACGGGTGAGCGTTGTATTGGTTTTTCGGAAGTGTTAGACCTGTAAGAGAAAAATTTAAATGGTTGGGAAAGGCCATGGGATGTAGAAATATTTTTTTCACATTTTACTTCCTTGTAAAAACAAGTAAATCAATATGGATTTTCGTACGGATAAGTACCCAGTGAACGGTTCGTTTAGCTTTATATATTGTTACGGGTGGGCGTTGTATTGGTTTTTCGGAAGTGTTAGACCTGTAAGAGAAAAATTTAAATGGTTGGGGAAGGCCATGGGATGTAGAAATATTTTTTTCACATTTTACTTCCTTGTAAAAAAAGGTAAATCAATAGGGATTTTCGTACGGATAAGTACCCAGTGAACGGTTCGTTTAGCTTTATATATTGTTCCGGGTGGGCGTTGTATTGGTTTTTCGGAAGTGTTAGACCTGTAAGAGAAAAATTTAAATTGTTGGGACAGGCCATGGGATGTAGAAATATTTTTTTCACATTTTACTTCCTTGTAAAAACAAGTAAATCAATAGGGATTTTCGTACGGATAAGTACGCAGTGAACGGTTCGTTTAGCTTTATATATTGTTACGGGTGGGCGTTGTATTGGTTTTTCGGAAGTGTTAGACCTGTAAGAGAAAAATTTAAATGGTTGGGGAAGGCCATGGGATGTAGAAATATTTTTTTCAAATTTTACTTCCTTGTAAAAAAAGGTAAATCAATAGGGATTTTCGTACGGATAAGTACCCAGTGAACGGTTCGTTTAGCTTTATATATTGTTCCGGGTGGGCGTTGTATTGGTTTTTCGGAAGTGTTAGACCTGTAAGAGAAAAATTTAAATGGTTGGGAAAGGCCATGGGATGTAGAAATATTTTTTTCACATTTTACTTCCTTGTAAAAACAAGTAAATCAATAGGGATTTTCGTACGGATAAGTACCCAGTGAACGGTTCGTTTAGCTTTATATATTGTTACGGGTGGGCGTTGTATTGGTTTTTCGGAAGTGTTAGACCTGTAAGAGAAAAATTTAAAAGGTTGGGAAAGGCCATGGGATGTAGAAATATTTCTTTCACATTTTACTTCCTTGTAAAAAAAGGTAAATCAATAGGGATTTTCGTACGGATAAGTACCCAGTGAACGGTTCGTTTAGCTTTATATATTGTTCCGGGTGGGCGTTGTATTGGTTTTTCGGAAGTGTTAGACCTGTAAGAGAAAAATTTAAATGGTTGGGAAAGGCCATGGGATGTAGAAATATTTTTTTCACATTTTACTTCCTTGTAAAAACAAGTAAATCAATAGGGATTTTCGTACGGATAAGTACCCAGTGAACGGTTCGTTTAGCTTTATATATTGTTCCTGTTGGGCGTTGTATTGGTTTTTTGGAAGTGTTAGACCTGTAAGAGAAAAATTTAAATGGTTGGGAAAGGCCATGGGATGTAGAAATATTTTTTTCACATTTTACTTCCTTGTAAAAACAAGTAAATCAATAGGGATTTTAGTACGGATAAGTACCCAGTGAACGATTCGTTTAGCTTTATATATTGTTACGGGTGGGCGTTGTATTGGTTTTTCGGAAGTGTTAGACCTGTAACAGAAAAATTTAAATGGTTGGGAAAGGCCATGGGATGTAGAAATATTTGTTTCACATTTTACTTCCTTGTAAAAAAAGGTAAATCAATAGGGATTTTCGTACGGATAAGTACCCAGTGAACGGTTCGTTTAGCTTTATATATTGTTCCGGGTGGGCGTTGTATTGGTTTTTCGGAAGTGTTAGACCTGTAAGAGAAAAATTTAAATGGTTGGGAAAGGCCATGGGATGTAGAAATATTTTTTTCACATTTTACTTCCTTGTAAAAACAAGTAAATCAATAGGGATTTTCGTACGGATAAGTACCCAGTGAACGGTTCGTTTAGCTTTATATATTGTTACGGGTGGGCGTTGTATTGGTTTTTTAGAAGTGTTAGACCTGTAAGAAAATAATTTAAATGGTTGGGATAGGCCATGGGATGTAGAAATATTTTTTTCACATTTTATTCCCTTGTTAGAACAGGTAAATTTATAGCGATTTTCGTACGCATAAGTACCCAGTGAACGGTTCGTTTAGCTTTATATATTGTTCTGGGTGGGTGTTGTATTGGTTTTTCTGAAGTGTTAGACCTCTAAGAGAAAAATTTAAAGGGTTGGGAAAGGCCATGGGATGTAGAAATATTTTTTTCACATTTTATTTCCTTGAAAAACAGGTAAATCTATAGGGATTTTCGTACGGATAAGTGCCCAGTGAACGGTTCGTTTAGCTTTATATATTGTTCCGGGTGGGCGTTGTATTGGTTTTTTGGAAGTGTTAGACCTGTAAGAGAAAAATTTAAATGGTTGGGACAGGCCATGGGATGTAGAAATATTTTTTTCACATTTTACTTCCTTGTAAAAACAAGTAAATCAATAGGGATTTTCGTACGGATAAGTACCCAGTGAACGGTTCGTTTAGCTTTATATATTGTTACGGGTGAGCGTTGTATTGGTTTTTCGGAAGTGTTAGTCCTGTAAGAGAAAAATTTAAATGGTTGGGAAAGGCCATGGGATGTAGAAATATTTTTTTCACATTTTACTTCCTTGTAAAAAAAGGTAAATCAATAGGGATTTTCGTACGGATAAGTACCCAGTGAACGGTTCGTTTAGCTTTATATATTGTTCCGGGTGGGCGTTGTATTGGTTTTTCGGAAGTGTTAGACCTGTAAGAGAAAAATTTAAATGGTTGGGAAAGGCCATGGGATGTAGAAATATTTTTTTCACATTTTACTTCCTTGTAAAAACCAGTAAATCAATAGGGATTTTCGTACGGATAAGTACCCAGTGAACGGTTCGTTTAGCTTTATATATTGTTACGGGTGGGCGTTGTATTGGTTTTTCAGAAGTGTTAGACCTTTAAGAGAAAAATTTAAATGGTTGGGATAGGCCATGGGATGTAGAAATATTTTTTTCACATTTTATTTCCTTGTTAGAACAGGTAAATCAATAGCGATTTTCGTACGCATAAGTACCCAGTGAACGGTTCGTTTAGCTTTATATATTGTTCCGGGTGGCCGTTGTATTGGTTTTTCGGAAGTGTTAGATCTGTAAGAGAAAATTTTAAATGGTTGGGAAAGGCCATGGGATGTAGAAATATTTTTTCACATTTTATTTCCTTGTAAAAACAGGTAAATCTATAGGGATTTTCGTACGGATAAGTGCCCAGGGAACGGTTCGTTTAGCTTTATATATTATTCCGGGTGGGCGTTGTATTAGTTTTTCGGAAGAGTTAGACCTGTAAGAGAAAAATTTAAATGGTTGGGAAAGGCCGTGGGATGTAGAAATAATTTTTTCACATTTTACTTCCTTGTAAAAACAGGTAAATCAATAGGGATTTTCGTACGTATAAGTACCCAGTGAAAGGTTCGTTTAGGTTTATATATTGTTACGGGTGGGTGTTGTATTGGTTTTTCGGAAGTGTTAGACCTGTAAGAAAAAAATTTAAATGGTTGGGATAGGCCATGGGATGTAGAAATATTTTTTTCACATTTTATTTCCTTGTTAGAACAGGTAAATCAATAGGGATTTTCGTACGGATAAGTACCCAGTGAACGGTTCGTTTAGCTTTATATATTGTTCCGGGTGGGCGTTGTATTGGTTTTTCGGAAGTGTTAGACCTGTAAGAGAAAAATTTAAATGGTTGGGAAAGGCCATGGGATGTAGAAATATTTTTTTCACATTTTACTTCCTTGTAAAAAAAGGTAAATCAATAGGGATTTTCGTACGGATAAGTACCCAGTGAACGGTTCGTTTAGCTTTATATATTGTTCCGGGTGGGCGTTGGATTGGTTTTTCGGAAGTGTTAGACCTGTAAGAGAAAAATTTAAATGTTTGGGAAAGGCCATGGGATGTAGAAATATTTTTTTCACATTTTACTTCCTTGTAAAAACAAGTAAATCAATAGGGATTTTCGTACGGATAAGTACGCAGTGAACGGTTCGTTTAGCTTTATATATTGTTACGGGTGGGCGTTGTATTGGTTTTTCGGAAGTGTTAGACCTGTAAGAGAAAAATTTAAATGGTTGGGAAAGGCCATGGGATGTAGAAATATTTTTTTCACATTTTACTTCCTTGTAAAAACAAGTAAATCAATAGGGATTTTCGTACGGATAAGTACCCAGTGAACGGTTCGTTTAGCTTTATATATTGTTACGGGTGGGCGTTGTATTGGTTTTTCAGAAGTGTTAGACCTTTAAGAGAAAAATTTAAATGGTTGGGATAGGCCATGGGATGTAGAAATATTTTTTTCACATTTTATTCCCTTGTTAGAACAGGTAAATCAATAGCGATTTTCGTACGCATAAGTACCCAGTGAACGGTTCGTTTAGCTTTATATATTGTTCCGGGTGGTCGTTGTATGGGTTTTTCGGAAGTGTTAGATCTGTAAGAGAAAATTTTAAATGGTTGGGAAAGGCCATGGGATGTAGAAATATTTTTTCACATTTTATTTCCTTGTAAAAACAGGTAAATCTATAGGGATTTTCGTACGGATAAGTGCCCAGGGAACGGTTCGTTTAGCTTTATATATTATTCCGGTTGGGCGTTGTATTGGTTTTTCGGAAGTGTTAGACCTGTAAGAGAAAAATTTAAATGGTTGGGAAAGGCCATGGGATGTAGAAATATTTTTTTCACATTTTACTTCCTTGTAAAAAAAGGTAAATCAATAGGGATTTTCGTACGGATAAGTACCCAGTGAACGGTTCGTTTAGCTTTATATATTGTTCCGGGTGGGCGTTGTATTGTTTTTTCGGAAGAGTTAGACCTGTAAGAGAAAAATTTAAATGGTTGGGAAAGGCCGTGGGATGTAGAAATAATTTTTTCACATTTTACTTCCTTGTAAAAACAGGTAAATCAATAGGGATTTTCGTACGTATAAGTACCCAGTGAAAGGTTCGTTTAGGTTTATATATTGTTACGGGTGGGTGTTGTATTGGTTTTTCGGAAGTGTTAGACCTGTAAGAAAAAAATTTAAATGGTTGGGATAGGCCATGGCATGTAGAAATATTTTTTTCACATTTTATTTCCTTGTTAGAACAGGTAAATCAATAGCGATTTTCGTACGCATAAGTACCCAGTGAACGGTTCGTTTAGCTTTATATATTGTTCCGGGTGGGCGTTGTATTGGTTTTTCGGAAGTGTTAGACCTGTAAGAGAAAAATTTAAATGGTTGGGAAAGGCCATGGGATGTAGAAATATTTTTTTCACATTTTACTTCCTTGTAAAAAAAGGTAAATCAATAGGGATTTTCGTACGGATAAGTACCCAGTGAACGGTTCGTTTAGCTTTATATATTGTTCCGGGTGGGCGTTGTATTTGTTTTTCGGAAGTGTTAGACCTGTAAGAGAAAAATTTAAATGGTTGGGAAAGGCCATGGGATGTAGAAATATTTTTTTCACATTTTACTTCCTTGTAAAAACAAGTAAATCAATAGGGATTTTCGTACGGATAAGTACGCTGTGAACGGTTCGTTTAGCTTTATATATTGTTACGGGTGGGCGTTGTATTGGTTTTTCGGAAGTGTTAGACCTGTAAGAGAAAAATTTAAATGGTTGGGAAAGGCCATGGGATGTAGAAATATTTTTTTCACATTTTACTTCCTTGTTAAAAAAGGTAAATCAATAGGGATTTTCGTACGGATAAGTACCCAGTGAACGGTTCGTTTAGCTTTATATATTGTTCAGGGTGGGCGTTGTATTGGTTTTTCGGAAGTGTTAGACCTGTAAGAGAAAAATTTAAATGGTTGGGAAAGGCCATGGGATGTAGAAATATTTTTTTCACATTTTACTTCCTTGTAAAAACAAGTAAATCAATAGGGATTTTCGTACGGATAAGTACCCAGTGAACGGTTCGTTTAGCTTTATATATTGTTACGGGTGGGCGTTGTATTGGTTTTTCAGAAGTGTTAGACCTTTAAGAGAAAAATTTAAATGGTTGGGATAGGCCATGGGATGTAGAAATATTTTTTTCACATTTTATTCCCTTGTTAGAACAGGTAAATCAATAGCGATTTTCGTACGCATAAGTACCCAGTGAACGGTTCGTTTAGCTTTATATATTGTTCCGGGTGGTCGTTGTATTGGTTTTTCGGAAGTGTTAGATCTGTAAGAGAAAATTTTAAATGGTTGGGAAAGGCCATGGGATGTAGAAATATTTTTTCACATTTTATTTCCTTGTAAAAACAGGTAAATCTATAGGGATTTTCGTACGGATAAGTGCCCAGGGAACGGTTCGTTTAGCTTTATATATTATTCCGGTTGGGCGTTGTATTGGTTTTTCGGAAGTGTTAGACCTGTAAGAGAAAAATTTAAATGGTTGGGAAAGGCCATGGGATGTAGAAATATTTTTTTCACATTTTACTTCCTTGTAAAAAAAGGTAAATCAATAGGGATTTTCGTACGGATAAGTACCCAGTGAACGGTTCGTTTAGCTTTATATATTGTTCCGGGTAGGCGTTGTATTGGTTTTTCGGAAGAGTTAGACCTGTAAGAGAAAAATTTAAATGGTTGGGAAAGGCCGTGGGATGTAGAAATAATTTTTTCACATTTTACTTCCTTGTAAAAACAGGTAAATCAATAGGGATTTTCGTACGTATAAGTACCCAGTGAAAGGTTCGTTTAGGTTTATATATTGTTACGGGTGGGTGTTGTATTGGTTTTTCGGAAGTGTTAGACCTGTAAGAAAAAAATTTAAATGGTTGGGATAGGCCATGGCATGTAGAAATATTTTTTTCACATTTTATTTCCTTGTTAGAACAGGTAAATCAATAGCGATTTTCGTACGCATAAGTACCCAGTGAACGGTTCGTTTAGCTTTATATATTGTTCCGGGTGGGCGTTGTATTGGTTTTTCGGAAGTGTTAGACCTGTAAGAGAAAAATTTAAACGGTTGGGAAAGGCCATGGGATGTAGAAATATTTTTTTCACATTTTACTTCCTTGTAAAAAAAGGTAAATCAATAGGGATTTTCGTACGGATAAGTACCCAGCGAACGGTTCGTTTAGCTTTATATATTGTTCCGGGTGGGCGTTGTATTTGTTTTTCGGAAGTGTTAGACCTGTAAGAGAAAAATTTAAATGGTTGGGAAAGGCCATGGGATGTAGAAATATTTTTTTCACATTTTACTTCCTTGTAAAAACAAGTAAATCAATAGGGATTTTCGTACGGATAAGTACCCAGTGAACGGTTCGTTTAGCTTTATATATTGTTACGGGTGGGCGTTGTATTGGTTTTTTAGAAGTGTTAGACCTGTAAGAAAATAATTTAAATGGTTGGGATAGGCCATGGGATGTAGAAATATTTTTTTCACATTTTATTCCCTTGTTAGAACAGGTAAATTTATAGCAATTATCGTACGCATACGTACCCAGTGAACGGTTCGTTTAGCTTTATATATTGTTCCGGGTGGGCGTTGTATTGGTTTTTCTGAAGTGATAGACCTCTAAGAGAAAAATTTAAACGGTTGGGAAAGGCCATGGGATGTAGAAATATTTTTTTCACATTTTATTTCCTTGAAAAACAGGTAAATCTATAGGGATTTTCGTACGGATAAGTGCCCAGTGAACGGTTCGTTTAGCTTTATATATTGTTCCGGGTGGGCGTTGTATTGGTTTTTTGGAAGTGTTAGACCTGTAAGAGAAAATTTAAATGGTTGGGACAGGCCATGGGATGTAGAAATATTTTTTTCACATTTTACTTCCTTGTAAAAACAAGTAAATCAATAGGGATTTTCGTACGGATAAGTACCCAGTGAACGGTTCGTTTAGCTTTATATATTGTTCCGGGTGGGCGTTGTATTGGTTTTTCGGAAGTGTTAGACCTGTAAGAGAAAAATTTAAATGGTTGGGAAAGGCCATGGGATGTAGAAATATTTTTTTCACATTTTATTTCCTTGTAAAAACAGGTAAATCAATAGGGATTTTTGTACGGATAAGTGCCCAGTGAACGGTTCGTTTAGCTTTATATATTGTTCCTGTTGGGCGTTGTATTGGTTTTTTGGAAGTGTTAGACCTGTAAGAGAAAAATTTAAATGGTTGGGAAAGGCCATGGGATGTAGAAATATTTTTTTCACATTTTACTTCCTTGTAAAAACAAGTAAATCAATAGGGATTTTCGTACGGATAAGTACCCAGTGAACGATTCGTTTAGCTTTATATATTGTTACGGGTGGGCGTTGTATTGGTTTTTCGGAAGTGTTAGACCTGTAAGGGAAAAATTTAAATGGTTGGGAAAGGCCATGGGATGTAGAAATATTTCTTTCACATTTTACTTCCTTGTAAAAAAAGGTAAATCAATAGGGATTTTCGTACGGATAAGTACCCAGTGAACGGTTCGTTTAGCTTTATATATTGTTCCGGGTGGGCATTGTATTGGTTTTTCGGAAGTGTTAGACCTGTAAGAGAAAAATTTAAATGGTTGGGAAAGGCCATGGGATGTAGAAATATTTTTTTCACATTTTACTTCCTTGTAAAAACAAGTAAATCAATAGGGATTTTCGTACGGATAAGTACCCAGTGAACGGTTCGTTTAGCTTTATATATTGTTACGGGTGGGCGTTGTATTGGTTTTTTAGAAGTGTTAGACCTGTAAGAAAATAATTTAAATGGTTGGGATAGGCCATGGGATGTAGAAATATTTTTTTCACATTTTATTCCCTTGTTAGAACAGGTAAATTTATAGCGATTTTCGTACGCATAAGTACCCAGTGAACGGTTCGTTTAGCTTTATATATTGTTCCGGGTGGGCGTTGTATTGGTTTTTCGGAAGTGTTAGACCTGTAAGAGAAAAATTTAAATGGTTGGGAAAGGCCATGGGATGTAGAAATATTTTTTTCACATTTTACTTCCTTGTAAAAACAAGTAAATCAATAGGGATTTTCGTACGGATAAGTACCCAGTGAACGGTTCGTTTAGCTTTATATATTGTTCCGGGTGGTCGTTGTATTGGTTTTTCAGAAGTGTTAGACCTTTAAGAGAAAAATTTAAATGGTTGGGAAAGGCCATGGGATGTAGAAATATTTTTTTCACATTTTACTTCCTTGTAAAAACAAGTAAATCAATAGGGATTTTCGTACGGATAAGTACCCAGTGAACGGTTCGTTTAGCTTTATATATTGTTACGGGTGGGCGTTGTATTGGTTTTTTAGAAGTGTTAGACCTGTAAGAAAATAATTTAAATGGTTGGGATAGGCCATGGGATGTAGAAATATTTTTTTCACATTTTATTCCCTTGTTAGAACAGGTAAATTTATAGCAATTATCGTACGCATACGTACCCAGTGAACGGTTCGTTTAGCTTTATATATTGTTCCGGGTGGGCGTTGTATTGGTTTTTCTGAAGTGATAGACCTCTAAGAGAAAAATTTAAACGGTTGGGAAAGGCTATGGGATGTAGAAATATTTTTTTCACATTTTATTTCCTTGAAAAACAGGTAAATCTATAGGGATTTTCGTACGGATAAGTGCCCAGTGAACGGTTCGTTTAGCTTTATATATTGTTCCGGGTGGGCGTTGTATTGGTTTTTTGGAAGTGTTAGACCTGTAAGAGAAAAATTAAAATGGTTGGGACAGGCCATGGGATGTAGAAATATTTTTTTCACATTTTACTTCCTTGTAAAAACAAGTAAATCAATAGGGATTTTCGTACGGATAAGTACCCAGTGAACGGTTCGTTTAGCTTTATATATTGTTCCGGGTGGGCGTTGTATTGGTTTTTCGGAAGTGTTAGACCTGTAAGAGAAAAATTTAAATGGTTGGGAAAGGCCATGGGATGTAGAAATATTTTTTTCACATTTTATTTCCTTGTAAAAACAGGTAAATCAATAGGGATTTTCGTACGGATAAGTGCCCAGTGAACGGTTCGTTTAGCTTTATATATTGTTCCTGTTGGGCGTTGTATTGGTTTTTTGGAAGTGTTAGACCTGTAAGAGAAAAATTTAAATGGTTGGGAAAGGCCATGGGATGTAGAAATATTTTTTTCACATTTTACTTCCTTGTAAAAACAAGTAAATCAATAGGGATTTTCGTATGGATAAGTACCCAGTGAACGATTCGTTTAGCTTTATATATTGTTACGGGTGGGCGTTGTATTGGTTTTTCGGAAGTGTTAGACCTGTAAGAGAAAAATTTAAATGGTTGGGAAAGGCCATGGGATGTAGAAATATTTCTTTCACATTTTACTTCCTTGTAAAAAAAGGTAAATCAATAGGGATTTTCGTACGGATAAGTACCCAGTGAACGGTTCGTTTAGCTTTATATATTGTTCCGGGTGGGCATTGTATTGGTTTTTCGGAAGTGTTAGACCTGTAAGAGAAAAATTTAAATGGTTGGGAAAGGCCATGGGATGTAGAAATATTTTTTTCACATTTTACTTCCTTGTAAAAACAAGTAAATCAATAGGGATTTTCGTACGGATAAGTACCCAGTGAACGGTTCGTTTAGCTTTATATATTGTTACGGGTGGGCGTTGTATTGGTTTTTTAGAAGTGTTAGACCTGTAAGAAAATAATTTAAATGGTTGGGATAGGCCATGGGATGTAGAAATATTTTTTTCACATTTTATTCCCTTGTTAGAACAGGTAAATTTATAGCGATTTTCGTACGCATAAGTACCCAGTGAACGGTTCGTTTAGCTTTATATATTGTTCCGGGTGGGCGTTGTATTGGTTTTTCTGAAGTGTTAGACCTCTAAGAGAAAAATTTAAACGGTTGGGAAAGGCCATGGGATGTAGAAATATTTTTTTCACATTTTATTTCCTTGAAAAACAGGTAAATCTATAGGGATTTTCGTACGGATAAGTGCCCAGTGAACGGTTCGTTTAGCTTTATATATTGTTCCGGATGGGCGTTGTATTGGTTTTTTGGAAGTGTTAGACCTGTAAGAGAAAAATTTAAATGGTTGGGACAGGCCATGGGATGTAGAAATATTTTTTTCACATTTTACTTCCTTGTAAAAACAAGTAAATCAATAGGGATTTTCGTACGGATAAGTACCCAGTGAACGGTTCGTTTAGCTTTATATATTGTTACGGGTGGGCGTTGTATTGGTTTTTCGGAAGTGTTAGACCTGTAAGAGAAAAATTTAAATGGTTGGGAAAGGCCATGGGATGTAGAAATATTTTTTTCACATTTTACTTCCTTGTAAAAAAAGGTAAATCAATAGGGATTTTCGTATGGATAAGTACCCAGTGAACGGTTCGTTTAGCTTTATATATTGTTCCGGGTGGGCATTGTATTGGTTTTTCGGAAGTGTTAGACCTGTAAGAGAAAAATTTAAATGGTTGGGAAAGGCCATGGGATGTAGAAATATTTTTTTCACATTTTACTTCCTTGTAAAAACAAGTAAATCAATAGGGATTTTCGTACGGATAAGTACCCAGTGAACGGTTCGTTTAGATTTATATATTGTTACGGGTGGGCGTTGTATTGGTTTTTCAGAAGTGTTAGACCTTTAAGAGAAAAATTTAAATGGTTGGGATAGGCCATGGGATGTAGAATTATTTTTTTCACATTTTATTCCCTTGTTAGAACAGGTAAATCAATAGCGATTTTCGTACGCATAAGTACCCAGTGAACGGTTCGTTTAGCTTTATATATTGTTCCGGGTGGCCGTTGTATTGGTTTTTCGGAAGTGTTAGATCTGTAAGAGAAAATTTTAAATGGTTGGGAAAGGCCATGGGATGTAGAAATATTTTTTCACATTTTATTTCCTTGTAAAGCAGGTAAATATATAGGGATTTTCGTACGGATAAGTGCCCAGGGAACGGTTCGTTTAGCTTTATATATTATTCCGGTTGGGCGTTGTATTGGTTTTTCGGAAGTGTTAGACCTGTAAGAGAAAAATTTAAATGGTTGGGAAAGGCCATGGGATGTAGAAATATTTTTTTCACATTTTACTTCCTTGTAAAAAAAGGTAAATCAATAGGGATTTTCGTACGGATAAGTACCCAGTGAACGGTTCGTTTAGCTTTATATATTGTTCCGGGTGGGCGTTGTATTGGTTTTTCGGAAGAGTTAGACCTGTAAGAGAAAAATTTAAATGGTTGGGAAAGGCCGTGGGATGTAGAAATAATTTTTTCACATTTTACTTCCTTGTAAAAACAGGTAAATCAATAGGGATTTTCGTACGTATAAGTACCCAGTGAAAGGTTCGTTTAGGTTTATATATTGTTACGGGTGGGTGTTGTATTGGTTTTTCGGAAGTGTTAGACCTGTAAGAAAAAAATTTAAATGGTTGGGATAGGCCATGGGATGTAGAAATATTTTTTTCACATTTTATTTCCTTGTTAGAACAGGTAAATCAATAGCGATTTTCGTACGCATAAGTACCCAGTGAACGGTTCGTTTAGCTTTATATATTGTTCCGGGTGGGCGTTGTATTGGTTTTTCGGAAGTGTTAGACCTGTAAGAGAAAAAATTAAATGGTTGGGAAAGGCCATGGGATGTAGAAATATTTTTTTCACATTTTACTTCCTTGTAAAAACAAGTAAATCAATAGGGATTTTCGTACGGATAAGTACCCAGTGAACGGTTCGTTTAGCTTTATATATTGTTCCGGGTGGGCGTTGTATTGGTTTTTCGGAAGTGTTAGACTTGTAAGAGAAAAATTTAAATGGTTGGGAAAGGCCATGGGATGTAGAAATATTTTTTTCACATTTTATTTCCTTGTAAAAACAGGTAAATCTATAGGGATTTTCGTACGGATAAGTGCCCAGTGAACGGTTCGTTTAGCTTTATATATTGTTCCGGTTGGGCGTTGTATTGGTTTTTTGGAAGTGTTAGACCTGTAAGAGAAAAATTTAAATGGTTGGGACAGGCCATGGGATGTAGAAATATTTT
This sequence comes from Paroedura picta, assembly GCF_049243985.1. Classification (NCBI taxonomy): domain Eukaryota; kingdom Metazoa; phylum Chordata; class Lepidosauria; order Squamata; family Gekkonidae; genus Paroedura; species Paroedura picta. The sequence continues at coordinate 109,986,434 of NC_135375.1, forward strand.
TTTCACATTTTACTTCCTTGTAAAAACAAGTAAATCAATAGGGATTTTCGTACGGATAAGTACCCAGTGAACGGTTCGTTTAGCTTTATATATTGTTACGGGTGGGCGTTGTATTGGTTTTTCGGAAGTGTTAGACCTGTAAGAGAAAAATTTAAATGGTTGGGAAAGGCCATGGGATGTAGAAATATTTTTTTCACATTTTACTTCCTTGTAAAAAAAGGTAAATCAATAGGGATTTTCGTACGGATAAGTACCCAGTGAACGGTTCGTTTAGCTTTATATATTGTTCCGGTTGGGCGTTGTATTGGTTTTTTGGAAGTGTTAGACCTGTAAGAGAAATATTTAAATGTTTGGGAAAGGCCATGGGATGTAGAAATATTTTTTTCACATTTTACTTCCTTGTAAAAACAAGTAAATCAATATGGATTTTCGTACGGATAAGTACCCAGTGAACGGTTCGTTTAGCTTTATATATTGTTACGGGTGGGCGTTGTATTGGTTTTTCAGAAGTGTTAGACCTGTAAGAGAAAAATTTAAATGGTTGGGATAGGCCATGGGATGTAGAAATATTTTTTTCACATTTTATTCCCTTGTTAGAACAGGTAAATCAATAGCGGTTTTCGTACGCATAAGTACCCAGTGAACGGTTCGTTTAGCTTTATATATTGTTCCGGGTGGGCGTTGTATTGGTTTTTCGGAAGTGTTAGACCTGTAAGAGAAAAATTTAAATGGTTGGGAAAGGCCATGGGATGTAGAAATATTTTTTTCACATTTTATTTCCTTGTAAAAACAGGTAAATCTATAGGGATTTTCGTACGGATAAGTGCCCAGTGAACGGTTCGTTTAGCTTTATATATTGTTCCGGTTGGGCGTTGTATTGGTTTTTTGGAAGTGTTAGACCTGTAAGAGAAAAATTTAAATGGTTGGGATAGGCCATGGGATGTAGAAATATTTTTTTCACATTTTATTCCCTTGTTAGAACAGGTAAATCAATAGCGGTTTTCGTACGCATAAGTACCCAGTGAACGGTTCGTTTAGCTTTATATATTGTTCCGGGTGGGCGTTGTATTGGTTTTTCGGAAGTGTTAGACCTGTAAGAGAAAAATTTAAATGGTTGGGAAAGGCCATGGGATGTAGAAATATTTTTTTCACATTTTATTTCCTTGTAAAAACAGGTAAATCTATAGGGATTTTCGTACGGATAAGTGCCCAGTGAACGGTTCGTTTAGCTTTATATATTGTTCCGGTTGGGCGTTGTATTGGTTTTTTGGAAGTGTTAGACCTGTAAGAGAAAAATTTAAATGGTTGGGACAGGCCATGGGATGTAGAAATATTTTTTTCACCTTTTACTTCCTTGTAAAAACAAGTAAATCAATAGGGATTTTCGTACGGATAAGTACCCAGTGAACGGTTCGTTTAGCTTTATATATTGTTCCGGTTGGGCGTTGTATTGGTTTTTTGGAAGTGTTAGACCTGTAAGAGAAATATTTAAATGTTTGGGAAAGGCCATGGGATGTAGAAATATTTTTTTCACATTTTACTTCCTTGTAAAAACAAGTAAATCAATATGGATTTTCGTACGGATAAGTACCCAGTGAACGGTTCGTTTAGCTTTATATATTGTTACGGGTGGGCGTTGTATTGGTTTTTCAGAAGTGTTAGACCTGTAAGAGAAAAATTTAAATGGTTGGGATAGGCCATGGGATGTAGAAATATTTTTTTCACATTTTATTCCCTTGTTAGAACAGGTAAATCAATAGCGGTTTTCGTACGCATAAGTACCAAGTGAACGGTTCGTTTAGCTTTATATATTGTTCCGGGTGGGCGTTGTATTGGTTTTTCGGAAGTGTTAGACCTGTAAGAGAAAAATTTAAATGGTTGGGAAAGGCCATGGGATGTAGAAATATTTTTTTCACATTTTACTTCCTTGTAAAAACAGGTAAATCAATAGGGATTTTCGACCGTATAAGTACCCAGTGAAAGGTTCGTTTAGCTTTATATATTGTTACGGGTGGGTGTTGTATTGGTTTTTCGGAAGTGTTAGACCTGTAAGAGAAAAATTTAAATGGTTGGGATAGGCCATGAGATGTAGAAATATTTTTTTCACATTTTATTTCCTTGTAAAAACAGGTAAATCAATAGCGGTTTTCGTACGCATAAGTACCAAGTGAACGGTTCGTTTAGCTTTATATATTGTTCCGGGTGGGCGTTGTATTGGTTTTTCTGAAGTGTTAGACCTCTAAGAGAAAAATTTAAACGGTTGGGAAAGGCCATGGGATGTAGAAATATTTTTTTCACATTTTATTTCCTTGAAAAAACAGGTAAATCTATAGGGATTTTCGTACGGATAAGTGCCCAGTGAACGGTTCGTTTAGCTTTATATATTGTTCCGGTTGGGCGTTGTATTGGTTTTTTGGAAGTGTTAGACCTGTAAGAGAAAAATTTAAATGGTTGGGACAGGCCATGGGATGTAGAAATATTTTTTTCACATTTTACTTCCTTGTAAAAACAAGTAAATCAATATGGATTTTCGTACGGATAAGTACCCAGTGAACGGTTCGTTTAGCTTTATATATTGTTACGGGTGGGCGTTGTATTGGTTTTTCAGAAGTGTTAGACCTGTAAGAGAAAAATTTAAACGGTTGGGATAGGCCATGGGATGTAGAAATATTTTTTTCACATTTTATTCCCTTGTTAGAACAGGTAAATCAATAGCGATTTTCGTACGCATAAGTACCCAGTGAACGGTTCGTTTAGCTTTATATATTGTTACGGGTGGGTGTTGTATTGGTTTTTCGGAAGTGTTAGATCTGTAAGAGAAAAATTTAAATGGTTGGGATAGGCCATGAGATGTAGAAATATTTTTTTCACATTTTATTTCCTTGTAAAAACAGGTAAATCAATAGCGGTTTTCGTACGCATAAGTACCAAGTGAACGGTTCGTTTAGCTTTATATATTGTTCCGGGTGGGCGTTGTATTGGTTTTTCTGAAGTGTTAGACCTCTAAGAGAAAAATTTAAACGGTTGGGAAAGGCCATGGGATGTAGAAATATTTTTTTCACATTTTATTTCCTTGTAAAAACAGGTAAATCAATAGCGATTTTCGTACGCATAAGTACCCAGTGAACGGTTCGTTTAGCTTTATATATTGTTCCGGGTGGGCGTTGTATTGGTTTTTCGGAAGTGTTAGACCTGTAAGAGAAAAATTTAAATGGTTGGGACAGGCCATGGGATGTAGAAATATTTTTTTCACATTTTACTTCCTTGTAAAAACAAGTAAATCAATAGGGATTTTCGTACGGATAAGTACCCAGTGAACGGTTCGTTTAGCTTTATATATTGTTACGGGTGGGCGTTGTATTGGTTTTTCGGAAGTGTTAGACCTGTAAGAGAAAAATTTAAATGGTTGGGAAAGGCCATGGGATGTAGAAATATTTTTTCACATTTTATTTCCTTGTAAAAACAGGTAAATCTATAGGGATTTTCGTACGGATAAGTGCCCAGGGAACGGTTCGTTTAGCTTTATATATTGTTCCGGTTGGGCGTTGTATTGGTTTTTTGGAAGTGTTAGACCTGTAAGAGAAAAATTTAAATGGTTGGGACAGGCCATGGGATGTAGAAATATTTTTTTCACATTTTACTTCCTTGTAAAAACAAGTAAATCAATAGGGATTTTCGTACGGATAAGTACCCAGTGAACGGTTCGTTTAGCTTTATATATTGTTACGGGTGGGCGTTGTATTGGTTTTTCGGAAGTGTTAGACCTGTAAGAGAAAAATTTAAATGGTTGGGAAAGGCCATGGGATGTAGAAATATTTTTTTCACATTTTACTTCCTTGTAAAAAAAGGTAAATCAATAGGGATTTTCGTACGGATAAGTACCCAGTGAACGGTTCGTTTAGCTTTATATATTGTTCCGGTTGGGCGTTGTATTGGTTTTTTGGAAGTGTTAGACCTGTAAGAGAAATATTTAAATGTTTGGGAAAGGCCATGGGATGTAGAAATATTTTTTTCACATTTTAGTTCCTTGTAAAAACAAGTAAATCAATATGGATTTTCGTACGGATAAGTACCCAGTGAACGGTTCGTTTAGCTTTATATATTGTTACGGGTGGGCGTTGTATTGGTTTTTCAGAAGTGTTAGACCTGTAAGAGAAAAATTTAAATGGTTGGTATAGGCCATGGGATGTAGAAATATTTTTTTCACCTTTTATTCCCTTGTTAGAACAGGTAAATCAATAGCGGTTTTCGTACGCATAAGTACCAAGTGAACGGTTCGTTTAGCTTTATATATTGTTCCGGGTGGGCGTTGTATTGGTTTTTCGGAAGTGTTAGACCTGTAAGAGAAAAATTTAAATGGTTGGGAAAGGCCATGGGATGTAGAAATATTTTTTTCACATTTTACTTCCTTGTAAAAACAGGTAAATCAATAGGGATTTTCGACCGTATAAGTACCCAGTGAAAGGTTCGTTTAGCTTTATATATTGTTACGGGTGGGTGTTGTATTGGTTTTTCGGAAGTGTTAGACCTGTAAGAGAAAAATTTAAATGGTTGGGATAGGCCATGAGATGTAGAAATATTTTTTTCACATTTTATTTCCTTGTAAAAACAGGTAAATCAATAGCGGTTTTCGTACGCATAAGTACCAAGTGAACGGTTCGTTTAGCTTTATATATTGTTCCGGGTGGGCGTTGTATTGGTTTTTCTGAAGTGTTAGACCTCTAAGAGAAAAATTTAAACGGTTGGGAAAGGCCATGGGATGTAGAAATATTTTTTTCACATTTTATTTCCTTGAAAAAACAGGTAAATCTATAGGGATTTTCGTACGGATAAGTGCCCAGTGAACGGTTCGTTTAGCTTTATATATTGTTCCGGTTGGGCGTTGTATTGGTTTTTTGGAAGTGTTAGACCTGTAAGAGAAAAATTTAAATGGTTGGGACAGGCCATGGGATGTAGAAATATTTTTTTCACATTTTACTTCCTTGTAAAAACAAGTAAATCAATAGGGATTTTCGTACGGATAAGTACCCAGTGAACGGTTCGTTTAGCTTTATATATTGTTACGGGTGGGCGTTGTATTGGTTTTTCGGAAGTGTTAGACCTGTAAGAGAAAAATTTAAATGGTTGGGAAAGGCCATGGGATGTAGAAATATTTTTTTCACATTTTACTTCCTTGTAAAAAAAGGTAAATCAATAGGGATTTTCGTACGGATAAGTACCCAGTGAACGGTTCGTTTAGCTTTATATATTGTTCCGGTTGGGCGTTGTATTGGTTTTTTGGAAGTGTTAGACCTGTAAGAGAAAAATTTAAATGTTTGGGAAAGGCCATGGGATGTAGAAATATTTTTTTCACATTTTACTTCCTTGTAAAAACAAGTAAATCAATATGGATTTTCGTACGGATAAGTACCCAGTGAACGGTTCGTTTAGCTTTATATATTGTTACGGGTGGGCGTTGTATTGGTTTTTTGGAAGTGTTAGACCTGTAAGAGAAAAATTTAAATGTTTGGGAAAGGCCATGGGATGTAGAAATATTTTTTTCACATTTTACTTCCTTGTAAAAACAAGTAAATCAATAGGGATTTTCGTACGGATAAGTACCCAGTGAACGGTTCGTTTAGCTTTATATATTGTTACGGGTGGGCGTTGTATTGGTTTTTCAGAAGTGTTAGACCTGTAAGAGAAAAATTTAAATGGTTGGGATAGGCCATGGGATGTAGAAATATTTTTTTCACATTTTATTCCCTTGTTAGAACAGGTAAATCAATAGCGATTTTCGTACGCATAAGTACCCAGTGAACGGTTCGTTTAGCTTTATATATTGTTCCGGGTGGCCGTTGTATTGGTTTTTCGGAAGTGTTAGATCTGTAAGAGAAAATTTTAAATGGTTGGGAAAGGCCATGGGATGTAGAAATATTTTTTCACATTTTATTTCCTTGTAAAAACAGGTAAATCTATAGGGATTTTCGTACGGATAAGTACCCAGTGAACGGTTCGTTTAGCTTTATATATTGTTCCGGGTGGGCGTTGTATTGGTTTTTCGGAAGAGTTAGACCTGTAAGAGAAAAAATTAAATGGTTGGGAAAGGCCGTGGGATGTAGAAATAATTTTTTCACATTTTACTTCCTTGTAAAAACAGGTAAATCAATAGGGATTTTCGTACGTATAAGTACCCAGTGAAAGGTTCGTTTAGGTTTATATATTGTTACGGGTGGGTGTTGTATTGGTTTTTCGGAAGTGTTAGACCTGTAAGAGAAAAATTTAAATGGTTGGGATAGGCCATGGGATGTAGAAATATTTTTTTCACATTTTATTTCCTTGTTAGAACAGGTAGATCAATAGCGATTTTCGTACGCATAAGTACCCAGTGAACGGTTCGTTTAGCTTTATATATTGTTCCGGGTGGGCGTTGTATTGGTTTTTCAGAAGTGTTAGACCTGTAAGAGAAAAATTTAAATGGTTGGGAAAGGCCATGGGATGTAGAAATATTTTTTTCACATTTTACTTCCTTGTAAAAAAAGGTAAATCAATAGGGATTTTTGTACGGATAAGTACCCAGTGAACGGTTCGTTTAGCATTATATATTGTTCCGGTTGGGCGTTGTATTGGTTTTTTGGAAGTGTTAGACCTGTAAGAGAAAAATTTAAATGTTTGGGAAAGACCATGGGATGTAGAAATATTTTTTTCACATTTTACTTCCTTGTAAAAACAAGTAAATCAATAGGGATTTTCGTACGGATAAGTACCCAGTGAACGGTTCGTTTAGCTTTATATATTGTTACGGGTGGGCGTTGTATTGGTTTTTCAGAAGTGTTAGACCTGTAAGAGAAAAATTTAAATGGTTGGGATAGGCCATGGGATGTAGAAATATTTTTTTCACATTTTATTCCCTTGTTAGAACAGGTAAATCAATAGCGATTTTCGTACGCATAAGTACCCAGTGAACGGTTCGTTTAGCTTTATATATTGTTCCGGGTGGCCGTTGTATTGGTTTTTCGGAAGTGTTAGATCTGTAAGAGAAAATTTTAAATGGTTGGGAAAGGCCATGGGATGTAGAAATATTTTTTCACATTTTATTTCCTTGTAAAAACAGGTAAATCTATAGGGATTTTCGTACGGATAAGTACCCAGTGAACGGTTCGTTTAGCTTTATATATTGTTCCGGGTGGGCGTTGTATTGGTTTTTCGGAAGAGTTAGACCTGTAAGAGAAAAATTTAAATGGTTGGGAAAGGCCGTGGGATGTAGAAATAATTTTTTCACATTTTACTTCCTTGTAAAAACAGGTAAATCAATAGGGATTTTCGTACGTATAAGTACCCAGTGAAAGGTTCGTTTAGGTTTATATATTGTTACGGGTGGGTGTTGTATTGGTTTTTCGGAAGTGTTAGACCTGTAAGAGAAAAATTTAAATGGTTGGGATAGGCCATGGGATGTAGAAATATTTTTTTCACATTTTATTTCCTTGTTAGAACAGGTAGATCAATAGCGATTTTCGTACGCATAAGTACCCAGTGAACGGTTCGTTTAGCTTTATATATTGTTCCGGGTGGGCGTTGTATTGGTTTTTCGGAAGTGTTAGACCTGTAAGAGAAAAATTTAAATGGTTGGGAAAGGCCATGGGATGTAGAAATATTTTTTTCACATTTTACTTCCTTGTAAAAAAAGGTAAATCAATAGGGATTTTCGTACGGATAAGTACCCAGTGAACGGTTCGTTTAGCTTTATATATTGTTCCGGGTGGGCGTTGTATTGGTTTTTCGGAAGTGTTAGACCTGTAAGAGAAAAATTTAAATGGTTGGGAAAGGCCATGGGATGTAGAAATATTTTTTTCACATTTTACTTCCTTGTAAAAACAGGTAAATCAATAGGGATTTTCGACCGTATAAGTACCCAGTGAAAGGTTCGTTTAGCTTTATATATTGTTACGGGTGGGTGTTGTATTGGTTTTTCGGAAGTGTTAGACCTGTAAGAGAAAAATTTAAATGGTTGGGATAGGCCATGAGATGTAGAAATATTTTTTTCACATTTTATTTCCTTGTAAAAACAGGTAAATCAATAGCGGTTTTCGTACGCATGAGTACCAAGTGAACGGTTCGTTTAGCTTTATATATTGTTCCGGGTGGGCGTTGTATTGGTTTTTCTGAAGTGTTAGACCTCTAAGAGAAAAATTTAAACGGTTGGGAAAGGCCATGGGATGTAGAAATATTTTTTTCACATTTTATTTCCTTGTAAAAACAGGTAAATCTATAGGGATTTTCGTACGGATAAGTGCCCAGTGAACGGTTCGTTTAGCTTTATATATTGTTCCGGTTGGGCGTTGTATTGGTTTTTTGGAAGTGTTAGACCTGTAAGAGAAATATTTAAATGTTTGGGAAAGGCCATGGGATGTAGAAATATTTTTTTCACATTTTACTTCCTTGTAAAAACAAGTAAATCAATAGGGATTTTCGTACGGATAAGTACCCAGTGAACGGTTCGTTTAGCTTTATATATTGTTACGGGTGGGCGTTGTATTGGTTTTTCAGAAGTGTTAGACCTGTAAGAGAAAAATTTAAATGGTTGGGATAGGCCATGGGATGTAGAAATATTTTTTTCACATTTTATTCCCTTGTTAGAACAGGTAAATCAATAGCGGTTTTCGTACGCATAAGTACCAAGTGAACGGTTCGTTTAGCTTTATATATTGTTCCGGGTGGGCGTTGTATTGGTTTTTCGGAAGTGTTAGACCTGTAAGAGAAAAATTTAAATGGTTGGGAAAGGCCATGGGATGTAGAAATATTTTTTTCACATTTTACTTCCTTGTAAAAACAGGTAAATCAATAGGGATTTTCGACCGTATAAGTACCCAGTGAAAGGTTCGTTTAGCTTTATATATTGTTACGGGTGGGTGTTGTATTGGTTTTTCGGAAGTGTTAGACCTGTAAGAGAAAAATTTAAATGGTTGGGATAGGCCATGAGATGTAGAAATATTTTTTTCACATTTTATTTCCTTGTAAAAACATGTAAATCAATAGCGGTTTTCGTACGCATAAGTACCAAGTGAACGGTTCGTTTAGCTTTATATATTGTTCCGGGTGGGCGTTGTATTGGTTTTTCTGAAGTGTTAGACCTCTAAGAGAAAAATTTAAACGGTTGGGAAAGGCCATGGGATGTAGAAATATTTTTTTCACATTTTATTTCCTTGAAAAAACAGGTAAATCTATAGGGATTTTCGTACGGATAAGTGCCCAGTGAACGGTTCGTTTAGCTTTATATATTGTTCCGGTTGGGCGTTGTATTGGTTTTTTGGAAGTGTTAGACCTGTAAGAGAAAAATTTAAATGGTTGGGACAGGCCATGGGATGTAGAAATATTTTTTTCACATTTTACTTCCTTGTAAAAACAAGTAAATCAATATGGATTTTCGTACGGATAAGTACCCAGTGAACGGTTCGTTTAGCTTTATATATTGTTACGGGTGGGCGTTGTATTGGTTTTTCAGAAGTGTTAGACCTGTAAGAGAAAAATTTAAATGGTTGGGATAGGCCATGGGATGTAGAAATATTTTTTTCACATTTTATTCCCTTGTTAGAACAGGTAAATCAATAGCGATTTTCGTACGCATAAGTACCCAGTGAACGGTTCGTTTAGCTTTATATATTGTTCCGGGTGGGCGTTGTATTGGTTTTTCGGAAGAGTTAGACCTGTAAGAGAAAAATTTAAATGGTTGGGAAAGGCCGTGGGATGTAGAAATAATTTTTTCACATTTTACTTCCTTGTAAAAACAGGTAAATCAATAGGGATTTTCGTACGTATAAGTACCCAGTGAAAGGTTCGTTTAGGTTTATATATTGTTACGGGTGGGTGTTGTATTGGTTTTTCGGAAGTGTTAGACCTGTAAGAAAAAAATTTAAATGGTTGGGATAGGCCATGGGATGTAGAAATATTTTTTTCACATTTTATTTCCTTGTTAGAACAGGTAAATCAATAGCGATTTTCGTACGCATAAGTACCCAGTGAACGGTTCGTTTAGCTTTATATATTGTTCCGGGTGGGCGTTGTATTGGTTTTTCGGAAGTGTTAGACCTGTAAGAGAAAAATTTAAATGGTTGGGAAAGGCCATGGGATGTAGAAATATTTTTTTCACATTTTACTTCCTTGTAAAAAAAGGTAAATCAATAGGGATTTTCGTACGGATAAGTACCCAGTGAACGGTTCGTTTAGCTTTATATATTGTTCCGGGTGGGCGTTGTATTGGTTTTTCGGAAGTGTTAGACCTGTAAGAGAAAAATTTAAATGGTTGGGAAAGGCCATGGGATGTAGAAATATTTTTTTCACATTTTATTTCCTTGTAAAAACAGGTAAATCTATAGGGATTTTCGTACGGATAAGTGCCCAGTGAACGGTTCGTTTAGCTTTATATATTGTTCCGGTTGGGCGTTGTATTGGTTTTTTGGAAGTGTTAGACCTGTAAGAGAAAAATTTAAATGGTTGGGACAGGCCATGGGATGTAGAAATATTTTTTTCACATTTTACTTCCTTGTAAAAACAAGTAAATCAATAGGGATTTTCGTACGGATAAGTACCCAGTGAACGGTTCGTTTAGCTTTATATATTGTTACGGGTGGGCGTTGTATTGGTTTTTCGGAAGTGTTAGACCTGTAAGAGAAAAATTTAAATGGTTGGGAAAGGCCATGGGATGTAGAAATATTTTTTTCACATTTTACTTCCTTGTAAAAAAAGGTAAATCAATAGGGATTTTCGTACGGATAAGTACCCAGTGAACGGTTCGTTTAGCTTTATATATTGTTCCGGTTGGGCGTTGTATCGGTTTTTTGGAAGTGTTAGACCTGTAAGAGAAATATTTAAATGTTTGGGAAAGGCCATGGGATGTAGAAATATTTTTTTCACATTTTACTTCCTTGTAAAAACAAGTAAATCAATATGGATTTTCGTACGGATAAGTACCCAGTGAACGGTTCGTTTAGCTTTATATATTGTTACGGGTGGGCGTTGTATTGGTTTTTCAGAAGTGTTAGACCTGTAAGAGAAAAATTTAAATGGTTGGGATAGGCCATGGGATGTAGAAATATTTTTTTCACATTTTACTTCCTTGTAAAAACAGGTAAATCAATAGGGATTTTCGACCGTATAAGTACCCAGTGAAAGGTTCGTTTAGCTTTATATATTGTTACGGGTGGGTGTTGTATTGGTTTTTCGGAAGTGTTAGACCTGTAAGAGAAAAATTTAAATGGTTGGGATAGGCCATGAGATGTAGAAATATTTTTTTCACATTTTATTTCCTTGTAAAAACAGGTAAATCAATAGCGGTTTTCGTACGCATAAGTACCAAGTGAACGGTTCGTTTAGCTTTATATATTGTTCCGGGTGGGCGTTGTATTGGTTTTTCTGAAGTGTTAGACCTCTAAGAGAAAAATTTAAACGGTTGGGAAAGGCCATGGGATGTAGAAATATTTTTTTCACATTTTATTTCCTTGAAAAAACAGGTAAATCTATAGGGATTTTCGTACGGATAAGTGCCAAGTGAACGGTTCGTTTAGCTTTATATATTGTTCCGGTTGGGCGTTGTATTGGTTTTTTGGAAGTGTTAGACCTGTAAGAGAAAAATTTAAATGGTTGGGACAGGCCATGGGATGTAGAAATATTTTTTTCACATTTTACTTCCTTGTAAAAACAAGTAAATCAATAGGGATTTTCGTACGGATAAGTACCCAGTGAACGGTTCGTTTAGCTTTATATATTGTTACGGGTGGGCGTTGTATTGGTTTTTCGGAAGTGTTAGACCTGTAAGAGAAAAATTTAAATGGTTGGGAAAGGCCATGGGATGTAGAAATATTTTTTTCACATTTTACTTCCTTGTAAAAAAAGGTAAATCAATAGGGATTTTCGTACGGATAAGTACCCAGTGAACGGTTCGTTTAGCTTTATATATTGTTCCGGTTGGGCGTTGTATTGGTTTTTTGGAAGTGTTAGACCTGTAAGAGAAAAATTTAAATGTTTGGGAAAGGCCATGGGATGTAGAAATATTTTTTTCACATTTTACTTCCTTGTAAAAACAAGTAAATCAATATGGATTTTCGTACGGATAAGTACCCAGTGAACGGTTCGTTTAGCTTTATATATTGTTACGGGTGGGCGTTGTATTGGTTTTTCAGAAGTGTTAGACCTGTAAGAGAAAAATTTAAATGGTTGGGATAGGCCATGGGATGTAGAAATATTTTTTTCACATTTTATTCCCTTGTTAGAACAGGTAAATCAATAGCGATTTTCGTACGCATAAGTACCCAGTGAACGGTTCGTTTAGCTTTATATATTGTTACGGGTGGGTGTTGTATTGGTTTTTCGGAAGTGTTAGATCTGTAAGAGAAAAATTTAAATGGTTGGGATAGGCCATGAGATGTAGAAATATTTTTTTCACATTTTATTTCCTTGTAAAAACAGGTAAATCAATAGCGGTTTTCGTACGCATAAGTACCAAGTGAACGGTTCGTTTAGCTTTATATATTGTTCCGAGTGGGCGTTGTATTGGTTTTTCTGAAGTGTTAGACCTCTAAGAGAAAAATTTAAACGGTTGGGAAAGGCCATGGGATGTAGAAATATTTTTTTCACATTTTATTTCCTTGTAAAAACAGGTAAATCTATAGGGATTTTCGTACGGATAAGTGCCCAGTGAACGGTTCGTTTAGCTTTATATATTGTTCCGGTTGGGCGTTGTATTGGTTTTTTGGAAGTGTTAGACCTGTAAGAGAAAAATTTAAATGGTTGGGACAGGCCATGGGATGTAGAAATATTTTTTTCACATTTTACTTCCTTGTAAAAACAAGTAAATCAATAGGGATTTTCGTACGGATAAGTACGCAGTGAACGGTTCGTTTAGCTTTATATATTGTTACGGGTGGGCGTTGTATTGGTTTTTCGGAAGTGTTAGACCTGTAAGAGAAAAATTTAAATGGTTGGGAAAGGCCATGGGATGTAGAAATATTTTTTTCACATTTTACTTCCTTGTAAAAAAAGGTAAATCAATAGGGATTTTTGTACGGATAAGTACCCAGTGAACGGTTCGTTTAGCTTTATATATTGTTCCGGTTGGGCGTTGTATTGGTTTTTTGGAAGTGTTAGACCTGTAAGAGAAAAATTTAAAAGTTTGGGAAAGGCCATGGGATGTAGAAATATTTTTTTCACATTTTACTTCCTTGTAAAAACAAGTAAATCAATAGGGATTTTCGTACGGATAAGTACCCAGTGAACGGTTCGTTTAGCTTTATATATTGTTACGGGTGGGCGTTGTATTGGTTTTTCAGAAGTGTTAGACCTGTAAGAGAAAAATTTAAATGGTTGGGATAGGCCATGGGATGTAGAAATATTTTTTTCACATTTTATTCCCTTGTTAGAACAGGTAAATCAATAGCGATTTTCGTACGCATAAGTACCCAGTGAACGGTTCGTTTAGCTTTATATATTGTTCCGGGTGGCCGTTGTATTGGTTTTTCGGAAGTGTTAGATCTGTAAGAGAAAATTTTAAATGGTTGGGAAAGGCCATGGGATGTAGAAATATTTTTTCACATTTTATTTCCTTGTAAAAACAGGTAAATCTATAGGGATTTTCGTACGGATAAGTACCCAGTGAACGGTTCGTTTAGCTTTATATATTGTTCCGGGTGGGCGTTGTATTGGTTTTTCGGAAGAGTTAGACCTGTAAGAGAAAAATTTAAATGGTTGGGAAAGGCCGTGGGATGTAGAAATAATTTTTTCACATTTTACTTCCTTGTAAAAACAGGTAAATCAATAGGGATTTTCGTACGTATAAGTACCCAGTGAAAGGTTCGTTTAGGTTTATATATTGTTACGGGTGGGTGTTGTATTGGTTTTTCGGAAGTGTTAGACCTGTAAGAGAAAAATTTAAATGGTTGGGATAGGCCATGGGATGTAGAAATATTTTTTTCACATTTTATTTCCTTGTTAGAACAGGTAGATCAATAGCGATTTTCGTACGCATAAGTACCCAGTGAACGGTTCGTTTAGCTTTATATATTGTTCCGGGTGGGCGTTGTATTGGTTTTTCGGAAGTGTTAGACCTGTAAGAGAAAAATTTAAATGGTTGGGAAAGGCCATGGGATGTAGAAATATTTTTTTCACATTTTACTTCCTTGTAAAAAAAGGTAAATCAATAGGGATTTTCGTACGGATAAGTACCCAGTGAACGGTTCGTTTAGCTTTATATATTGTTCCGGGTGGGCGTTGTATTGGTTTTTCGGAAGTGTTAGACCTGTAAGAGAAAAATTTAAATGGTTGGGAAAGGCCATGGGATGTAGAAATATTTTTTTCACATTTTACTTCCTTGTAAAAACAGGTAAATCAATAGGGATTTTCGACCGTATAAGTACCCAGTGAAAGGTTCGTTTAGCTTTATATATTGTTACGGGTGGGTGTTGTATTGGTTTTTCGGAAGTGTTAGACCTGTAAGAGAAAAATTTAAATGGTTGGGATAGGCCATGAGATGTAGAAATATTTTTTTCACATTTTATTTCCTTGTAAAAACAGGTAAATCAATAGCGGTTTTCGTACGCATGAGTACCAAGTGAACGGTTCGTTTAGCTTTATATATTGTTCCGGGTGGGCGTTGTATTGGTTTTTCTGAAGCGTTAGACCTCTAAGAGAAAAATTTAAACGATTGGGAAAGGCCATGGGATGTAGAAATATTTTTTTCACATTTTATTTCCTTGTAAAAACAGGTAAATCTATAGGGATTTTCGTACGGATAAGTGCCCAGTGAACGGTTCGTTTAGCTTTATATATTGTTCCGGTTGGGCGTTGTATTGGTTTTTTGGAAGTGTTAGACCTGTAAGAGAAAAATTTAAATGGTTGGGACAGGCCATGGGATGTAGAAATATTTTTTTCACATTTTACTTCCTTGTAAAAACAAGTAAATCAATAGGGATTTTCGTACGGATAAGTACGCAGTGAACGGTTCGTTTAGCTTTATATATTGTTACGGGTGGGCGTTGTATTGGTTTTTCGGAAGTGTTAGACCTGTAAGAGAAAAATTTAAATGGTTGGGAAAGGCCATGGGATGTAGAAATATTTTTTTCACATTTTACTTCCTTGTAAAAAAAGGTAAATCAATAGGGATTTTTGTACGGATAAGTACCCAGTGAACGGTTCGTTTAGCTTTATATATTGTTCCGGTTGGGCGTTGTATTGGTTTTTTGGAAGTGTTAGACCTGTAAGAGAAAAATTTAAATGTTTGGGAAAGGCCATGGGATGTAGAAATATTTTTTTCACATTTTACTTCCTTGTAAAAACAAGTAAATCAATAGGGATTTTCGTACGGATAAGTACCCAGTGAACGGTTCGTTTAGCTTTATATATTGTTACGGGTGGGCGTTGTATTGGTTTTTCAGAAGTGTTAGACCTGTAAGAGAAAAATTTAAATGGTTGGGATAGGCCATGGGATGTAGAAATATTTTTTTCACATTTTATTCCCTTGTTAGAACAGGTAAATCAATAGCGATTTTCGTACGCATAAGTACCCAGTGAACGGTTCGTTTAGCTTTATATATTGTTCCGGGTGGCCGTTGTATTGGTTTTTCGGAAGTGTTAGATCTGTAAGAGAAAATTTTAAATGGTTGGGAAAGGCCATGGGATGTAGAAATATTTTTTCACATTTTATTTCCTTGTAAAAACAGGTAAATCTATAGGGATTTTCGTACGGATAAGTACCCAGTGAACGGTTCGTTTAGCTTTATATATTGTTCCGGGTGGGCGTTGTATTGGTTTTTCGGAAGAGTTAGACCTGTAAGAGAAAAATTTAAATGGTTGGGAAAGGCCGTGGGATGTAGAAATATTTTTTTCACATTTTATTTCCTTGTTAGAACAGGTAGATCAATAGCGATTTTCGTACGCATAAGTACCCAGTGAACGGTTCGTTTAGCTTTATATATTGTTCCGGGTGGGCGTTGTATTGGTTTTTCGGAAGTGTTAGACCTGTAAGAGAAAAATTTAAATGGTTGGGAAAGGCCATGGGATGTAGAAATATTTTTTTCACATTTTACTTCCTTGTAAAAAAAGGTAAATCAATAGGGATTTTCGTACGGATAAGTACCCAGTGAACGGTTCGTTTAGCTTTATATATTGTTCCGGGTGGGCGTTGTATTGGTTTTTCGGAAGTGTTAGACCTGTAAGAGAAAAATTTAAATGGTTGGGAAAGGCCATGGGATGTAGAAATATTTTTTTCACATTTTACTTCCTTGTAAAAACAGGTAAATCAATAGGGATTTTCGACCGTATAAGTACCCAGTGAAAGGTTCGTTTAGCTTTATATATTGTTACGGGTGGGTGTTGTATTGGTTTTTCGGAAGTGTTAGACCTGTAAGAGAAAAATTTAAATGGTTGGGATAGGCCATGAGATGTAGAAATATTTTTTTCACATTTTATTTCCTTGTAAAAACAGGTAAATCAATAGCGGTTTTCGTACGCATGAGTACCAAGTGAACGGTTCGTTTAGCTTTATATATTGTTCCGGGTGGGCGTTGTATTGGTTTTTCTGAAGCGTTAGACCTCTAAGAGAAAAATTTAAACGATTGGGAAAGGCCATGGGATGTAGAAATATTTTTTTCACATTTTATTTCCTTGTAAAAACAGGTAAATCTATAGGGATTTTCGTACGGATAAGTGCCCAGTGAACGGTTCGTTTAGCTTTATATATTGTTCCGGTTGGGCGTTGTATTGGTTTTTTGGAAGTGTTAGACCTGTAAGAGAAAAATTTAAATGGTTGGGACAGGCCATGGGATGTAGAAATATTTTTTTCACATTTTACTTCCTTGTAAAAACAAGTAAATCAATAGGGATTTTCGTACGCATAAGTACCCAGTGAACGGTTCGTTTAGCTTTATATATTGTTCCGGGTGGCCGTTGTATTGGTTTTTCGGAAGTGTTAGATCTGTAAGAGAAAATTTTAAATGGTTGGGAAAGGCCATGGGATGTAGAAATATTTTTTCACATTTTATTTCCTTGTAAAAACAGGTAAATCTATAGGGATTTTCGTACGGATAAGTACCCAGTGAACGGTTCGTTTAGCTTTATATATTGTTCCGGGTGGGCGTTGTATTGGTTTTTCGGAAGAGTTAGACCTGTAAGAGAAAAATTTAAATGGTTGGGAAAGGCCGTGGGATGTAGAAATAATTTTTTCACATTTTACTTCCTTGTAAAAACAGGTAAATCAATAGGGATTTTCGTACGTATAAGTACCCAGTGAAAGGTTCGTTTAGGTTTATATATTGTTACGGGTGGGTGTTGTATTGGTTTTTCGGAAGTGTTAGACCTGTAAGAGAAAAATTTAAATGGTTGGGATAGGCCATGGGATGTAGAAATATTTTTTTCACATTTTATTTCCTTGTTAGAACAGGTAAATCAATAGCGATTTTCGTACGCATAAGTACCCAGTGAACGGTTCGTTTAGCTTTATATATTGTTCCGGGTGGGCGTTGTATTGGTTTTTCGGAAGTGTTAGACCTGTAAGAGAAAAATTTAAATGGTTGGGAAAGGCCATGGGATGTAGAAATATTTTTTTCACATTTTACTTCCTTGTAAAAAAAGGTAAATCAATAGGGATTTTCGTACGGATAAGTACCCAGTGAACGGTTCGTTTAGCTTTATATATTGTTCCGGGTGGGCGTTGTATTGGTTTTTCGGAAGTGTTAGACCTGTAAGAGAAAAATTTAAATGGTTGGGAAAGGCCATGGGATGTAGAAATATTTTTTTCACATTTTACTTCCTTGTAAAAACAGGTAAATCAATAGGGATTTTCGACCGTATAAGTACCCAGTGAAAGGTTCGTTTAGCTTTATATATTGTTACGGGTGGGTGTTGTATTGGTTTTTCGGAAGTGTTAGACCTGTAAGAGAAAAATTTAAATGGTTGGGATAGGCCATGAGATGTAGAAATATTTTTTTCACATTTTATTTCCTTGTAAAAACAGGTAAATCAATAGCGGTTTTCGTACGCATGAGTACCAAGTGAACGGTTCGTTTAGCTTTATATATTGTTCCGGGTGGGCGTTGTATTGGTTTTTCTGAAGTGTTAGACCTCTAAGAGAAAAATTTAAACGGTTGGGAAAGGCCATGGGATGTAGAAATATTTTTTTCACATTTTATTTCCTTGTAAAAACAGGTAAATCTATAGGGATTTTCGTACGGATAAGTGCCCAGTGAACGGTTCGTTTAGCTTTATATATTGTTCCGGTTGGGCGTTGTATTGGTTTTTTGGAAGTGTTAGACCTGTAAGAGAAAAATTTAAATGGTTGGGACAGGCCATGGGATGTAGAAATATTTTTTTCACATTTTACTTCCTTGTAAAAACAAGTAAATCAATAGGGATTTTCGTACGGATAAGTACCCAGTGAACGGTTCGTTTAGCTTTATATATTGTTACGGGTGGGCGTTGTATTGGTTTTTCGGAAGTGTTAGACCTGTAAGAGAAAAATTTAAATGGTTGGGAAAGGCCATGGGATGTAGAAATATTTTTTTCACATTTTATTTCCTTGTAAAAAAAGGTAAATCAATAGGGATTTTCGTACGGATAAGTACCCAGTGAACGGTTCGTTTAGCTTTATATATTGTTCCGGGTGGGCGTTGTATTGGTTTTTCGGAAGTGTTAGACCTGTAAGAGAAAAATTTAAATGTTTGGGAAAGGCCATGGGATGTAGAAATATTTTTTTCACATTTTACTTCCTTGTATAAACAAGTAAATCAATAGGGATTTTCGTACGGATAAGTACCCAGTGAACGGTTCGATTAGCTTTATATATTGTTACGGGTGGGCGTTGTATTGGTTTTTCAGAAGTGTTAGACCTGTAAGAGAAAAATTTAAATGGTTGGGATAGGCCATGGGATGTAGAAATATTTTTTTCACATTTTATTCCCTTGTTAGAACAGGTAAATCAATAGCGATTTTTGTACGCATAAGTACCCAGTGAACGGTTCGTTTAGCTTTATATATTGTTCCGGGTGGCCGTTGTATTGGTTTTTCGGAAGTGTTAGACCTGTAAGAGAAAAATTTAAATGGTTGGGAAAGGCCATGGGATGTAGAAATATTTTTTTCACATTTTATTTCCTTGTAAAAACAGGTAAATCTATAGGGATTTTCGTACGGATAAGTACCCAGTGAACGGTTCGTTTAGCTTTATATATTGTTCCGGGTGGCCGTTGTATTGGTTTTTCGGAAGTGTTAGACCTGTAAGAGAAAAATTTAAATGGTTGGGAAAGGCCATGGGATGTAGAAATATTTTTTTCACATTTTACTTCCTTGTAAAAAAAGGTAAATCAATAGGGATTTTCGTACGGATAAGTACCCAGTGAACGGTTCGTTTAGCTTTATATATTGTTCTGGGTGGGCGTTGTATTGGTTTTTCGGAAGAGTTAGACCTGTAAGAGAAAAATTTAAATGGTTGGGAAAGGCCATGGGATGTAGAAATATTTTTTCACATTTTATTTCCTTGTAAAAACAGGTAAATCTATAGGGATTTTCGTACGGATAAGTGCCCAGGGAACGGTTCGTTTAGCTTTATATATTATTCCGGTTGGGCGTTGTATTGGTTTTTCGGAAGAGTTAGACCTGTAAGAGAAAAATTTAAATGGTTGGGAAAGGCCATGGGATGTAGAAATATTTTTTTCACATTTTACTTCCTTGTAAAAAAAGGTAAATCAATAGGGATTTTCGTACGGATAAGTACCCAGTGAACGGTTCGTTTAGCTTTATATATTGTTCCGGGTGGGCGTTGTATTGGTTTTTCGGAAGAGTTAGACCTGTAAGAGAAAAATTTAAATGGTTGGGAAAGGCCGTGGGATGTAGAAATAATTTTTTCACATTTTACTTCCTTGTTAGAACAGGTAAATCAATAGCGATTTTCGTACGCATAAGTACCCAGTGAACGGTTCGTTTAGCTTTATATATTGTTCCGGGTGGGCGTTGTATTGGTTTTTCGGAAGTGTTAGACCTGTAAGAGAAAAATTTAAATGGTTGGGATAGGCCATGGGATGTAGAAATATTTTTTTCACATTTTATTTCCTTGTTAGAACAGGTAAATTTATAGCGATTTTCGTACGCATAAGTACCCAGTGAACGGTTCGTTTAGCTTTATATATTGTTCCGGGTGGGCGTTGTATTGGTTTTTCGGAAGTGTTAGACCTGTAAGAGAAAAATTTAAATGGTTGGGAAAGGCCATGGGATGTAGAAATATTTTTTTCACATTTTACTTCCTTGTAAAAAAAGGTAAATCAATAGGGATTTTCGTACGGATAAGTACCCAGTGAACGGTTCGTTTAGCTTTATATATTGTTCCGGGTGGGCGTTGTATTGGTTTTTCCGAAGTGTTAGACCTGTAAGAGAAAAATTTAAATGGTTGGGAAAGGCCATGGGATGTAGAAATATTTTTTTCACATTTTATTTCCTTGTAAAAACAGGTAAATCAATAGCGGTTTTCGTACGCATGAGTACCAAGTGAACGGTTCGTTTAGCTTTATATATTGTTCCGGGTGGGCGTTGTATTGGTTTTTCTGAAGTGTTAGACCTCTAAGAGAAAAATTTAAACGGTTGGGAAAGGCCATGGGATGTAGAAATATTTTTTTCACAATTTATTTCCTTGTAAAAACAGGTAAATCTATAGGGATTTTCGTACGGATAAGTGCCCAGTGAACGGTTCGTTTAGCTTTATATATTGTTCCGGTTGGGCGTTGTATTGGTTTTTTGGAAGTGTTAGACCTGTAAGAGAAAAATTTAAATGGTTGGGACAGGCCATGGGATGTAGAAATATTTTTTTCACATTTTACTTCCTTGTAAAAACAAGTAAATCAATAGGTATTTTCGTACGGATAAGTACCCAGTGAACGGTTCGTTTAGCTTTATATATTGTTACGGGTGGGCGTTGTATTGGTTTTTCGGAAGTGTTAGACCTGTAAGAGAAAAATTTAAATGGTTGGGAAAGGCCATGGGATGTAGAAATATTTTTTTCACATTTTATTTCCTTGTAAAAAAAGGTAAATCAATAGGGATTTTCGTACGGATAAGTACCCAGTGAACGGTTCGTTTAGCTTTATATATTGTTCCGGGTGGGCGTTGTATTGGTTTTTCGGAAGTGTTAGACCTGTAAGAGAAAAATTTAAATGTTTGGGAAAGGCCATGGGATGTAGAAATATTTTTTTCACATTTTACTTCCTTGTATAAACAAGTAAATCAATAGGGATTTTCGTACGGATAAGTACCCAGTGAACGGTTCGATTAGCTTTATATATTGTTACGGGTGGGCGTTGTATTGGTTTTTCAGAAGTGTTAGACCTGTAAGAGAAAAATTTAAATGGTTGGGATAGGCCATGGGATGTAGAAATATTTTTTCACATTTTATTCCCTTGTTAGAACAGGTAAATCAATAGCGATTTTTGTACGCATAAGTACCCAGTGAACGGTTCGTTTAGCTTTATATATTGTTCCGGGTGGCCGTTGTATTGGTTTTTCGGAAGTGTTAGACCTGTAAGAGAAAAATTTAAATGGTTGGGAAAGGCCATGGGATGTAGAAATATTTTTTCACATTTTATTTCCTTGTAAAAACAGGTAAATCTATAGGGATTTTCGTACGGATAAGTGCCCAGGGAACGGTTCGTTTAGCTTTATATATTATTCCGGTTGGGCGTTGTATTGGTTTTTCGGAAGAGTTAGACCTGTAAGAGAAAAATTTAAATGGTTGGGAAAGGCCATGGGATGTAGAAATATTTTTTTCACATTTTACTTCCTTGTAAAAAAAGGTAAATCAATAGGGATTTTCGTACGGATAAGTACCCAGTGAACGGTTCGTTTAGCTTTATATATTGTTCCGGGTGGGCGTTGTATTGGTTTTTCGGAAGAGTTAGACCTGTAAGAGAAAAATTTAAATGGTTGGGAAAGGCCGTGGGATGTAGAAATAATTTTTTCACATTTTACTTCCTTGTTAGAACAGGTAAATCAATAGCGATTTTCGTACGCATAAGTACCCAGTGAACGGTTCGTTTAGCTTTATATATTGTTCCGGGTGGGCGTTGTATTGGTTTTTCGGAAGTGTTAGACCTGTAAGAGAAAAATTTAAATGGTTGGGAAAGGCCATGGGATGTAGAAATATTTTTTTCACATTTTATTTCCTTGTTAGAACAGGTAAATCAATAGCGATTTTCGTACGCATAAGTACCCAGTGAACGGTTCGTTTAGCTTTATATATTGTTCCGGGTGGGCGTTGTATTGGTTTTTCGGAAGTGTTAGACCTGTAAGAGAAAAATTTAAATGGTTGGGAAAGGCCATGGGATGTAGAAATATTTTTTTCACATTTTACTTCCTTGTAAAAAAAGGTAAATCAATAGGGATTTTCGTACGGATAAGTACCCAGTGAACGGTTCGTTTAGCTTTATATATTGTTCCGGGTGGGCGTTGTATTGGTTTTTCGGAAGTGTTAGACCTATAAGAGAAAAATTTAAATGGTTGGGAAAGGCCATGGGATGTAGAAATATTTTTTTCACATTTTACTTCCTTGTAAAAACAGGTAAATCAATAGGGATTTTCGACCGTATAAGTACCCAGTGAAAGGTTCGTTTAGCTTTATATATTGTTACGGGTGGGTGTTGTATTGGTTTTTCGGAAGTGTTAGACCTGTAAGAGAAAAATTTAAATGGTTGGGATAGGCCATGAGATGTAGAAATATTTTTTTCACATTTTATTTCCTTGTAAAAACAGGTAAATCAATAGCGGTTTTCGTACGCATAAGTACCAAGTGAACGGTTCGTTTAGCTTTATATATTGTTCCGGGTGGGCGTTGTATTGGTTTTTCTGAAGTGTTAGACCTCTAAGAGAAAAATTTAAATGGTTGGGAAAGGCCATGGGATGTAGAAATATTTTTTTCACATTTTATTTCCTTGTAAAAACAGGTAAATCTATAGGGATTTTCGTACGGATAAGTGCCCAGTGAACGGTTCGTTTAGCTTTATATATTGTTCCGGTTGGGCGTTGTATTGGTTTTTTGGAAGTGTTAGACCTGTAAGAGAAAAATTTAAATGGTTGGGACAGGCCATGGGATGTAGAAATATTTTTTTCACATTTTACTTCCTTGTAAAAACAAGTAAATCAATAGGGATTTTCGTACGGATAAGTACCCAGTGAACGGTTCGTTTAGCTTTATATATTGTTACGGGTGGGCGTTGTATTGGTTTTTCGGAAGTGTTAGACCTGTAAGAGAAAAATTTAAATGGTTGGGAAAGGCCATGGGATGTAGAAATATTTTTTTCACATTTTATTTCCTTGTAAAAAAAGGTAAATCAATAGGGATTTTCGTACGGATAAGTACCCAGTGAACGGTTCGTTTAGCTTTATATATTGTTCCGGGTGGGCGTTGTATTGGTTTTTCGGAAGTGTTAGACCTGTAAGAGAAAAATTTAAATGTTTGGGAAAGGCCATGGGATGTAGAAATATTTTTTTCACATTTTACTTCCTTGTAAAACCAAGTAAATCAATAGGGGTTTTCGTACGGATAAGTACCCAGTGAACGGTTCGATTAGCTTTATATATTGTTACGGGTGGGCGTTGTATTGGTTTTTCAGAAGTGTTAGACCTGTAAGAGAAAAATTTAAATGGTTGGGATAGGCCATGGGATGTAGAAATATTTTTTTCACATTTTATTCCCTTGTTAGAACAGGAAAATCAATAGCGATTTTTGTACGCATAAGTACCCAGTGAACGGTTCGTTTAGCTTTATATATTGTTCCGGGTGGCCGTTGTATTGGTTTTTCGGAAGTGTTAGATCTGTAAGAGAAAATTTTAAATGGTTGGGAAAGGCCATGGGATGTAGAAATATTTTTTCACATTTTATTTCCTTGTAAAAACAGGTAAATCTATAGGGATTTTCGTACGGATAAGTGCCCAGTGAACGGTTCGTTTAGCTTTATATATTATTCAAGTTGGGCGTTGTATTGGTTTTTCGGAAGTGTTAGATCTGTAAGAGAAAATTTTAAATCGTTGGGAAGGGCCATGGGATGTAGAAATATTTTTTCACATTTTATTTCCTTGTAAAAACAGGTAAATCTATAGGGATTTTCGTACGGATAAGTGCCCAGGGAACGGTTCGTTTAGCTTTATATATTATTCCATTTGTGCGTTGTATTGGTTTTTCGGAAGTGTTAGACCTGTAAGAGAAAAATTTAAATGGTTGGGAAAGGCCATGGGATGTAGAAATATTTTTTTCACATTTTATTTCCTTGTAAAAACAGGTAAATCAATAGCGGTTTTCGTACGCATGAGTACCAAGTGAACGGTTCGTTTAGCTTTATATATTGTTCCGGGTGGGCGTTGTATTGGTTTTTCTGAAGTGTTAGACCTCTAAGAGAAAAATTTAAACGGTTGGGAAAGGCCATGGGATGTAGAAATATTTTTTTCACAATTTATTTCCTTGTAAAAACAGGTAAATCTATAGGGATTTTCGTACGGATAAGTGCCCAGTGAACGGTTCGTTTAGCTTTATATATTGTTCCGGTTGGGCGTTGTATTGGTTTTTTGGAAGTGTTAGACCTGTAAGAGAAAAATTTAAATGGTTGGGACAGGCCATGGGATGTAGAAATATTTTTTTCACATTTTACTTCCTTGTAAAAACAAGTAAATCAATAGGTATTTTCGTACGGATAAGTACCCAGTGAACGGTTCGTTTAGCTTTATATATTGTTACGGGTGGGCGTTGTATTGGTTTTTCGGAAGTGTTAGACCTGTAAGAGAAAAATTTAAATGGTTGGGAAAGGCCATGGGATGTAGAAATATTTTTTTCACATTTTATTTCCTTGTAAAAAAAGGTAAATCAATAGGGATTTTCGTACGGATAAGTACCCAGTGAACGGTTCGTTTAGCTTTATATATTGTTCCGGGTGGGCGTTGTATTGGTTTTTCGGAAGTGTTAGACCTGTAAGAGAAAAATTTAAATGTTTGGGAAAGGCCATGGGATGTAGAAATATTTTTTTCACATTTTACTTCCTTGTATAAACAAGTAAATCAATAGGGATTTTCGTACGGATAAGTACCCAGTGAACGGTTCGATTAGCTTTATATATTGTTACGGGTGGGCGTTGTATTGGTTTTTCAGAAGTGTTAGACCTGTAAGAGAAAAATTTAAATGGTTGGGATAGGCCATGGGATGTAGAAATATTTTTTCACATTTTATTCCCTTGTTAGAACAGGTAAATCAATAGCGATTTTTGTACGCATAAGTACCCAGTGAACGGTTCGTTTAGCTTTATATATTGTTCCGGGTGGCCGTTGTATTGGTTTTTCGGAAGTGTTAGACCTGTAAGAGAAAAATTTAAATGGTTGGGAAAGGCCATGGGATGTAGAAATATTTTTTCACATTTTATTTCCTTGTAAAAACAGGTAAATCTATAGGGATTTTCGTACGGATAAGTGCCCAGGGAACGGTTCGTTTAGCTTTATATATTATTCCGGTTGGGCGTTGTATTGGTTTTTCGGAAGAGTTAGACCTGTAAGAGAAAAATTTAAATGGTTGGGAAAGGCCATGGGATGTAGAAATATTTTTTTCACATTTTACTTCCTTGTAAAAAAAGGTAAATCAATAGGGATTTTCGTACGGATAAGTACCCAGTGAACGGTTCGTTTAGCTTTATATATTGTTCCGGGTGGGCGTTGTATTGGTTTTTCGGAAGAGTTAGACCTGTAAGAGAAAAATTTAAATGGTTGGGAAAGGCCGTGGGATGTAGAAATAATTTTTTCACATTTTACTTCCTTGTTAGAACAGGTAAATCAATAGCGATTTTCGTACGCATAAGTACCCAGTGAACGGTTCGTTTAGCTTTATATATTGTTCCGGGTGGGCGTTGTATTGGTTTTTCGGAAGTGTTAGACCTGTAAGAGAAAAATTTAAATGGTTGGGAAAGGCCATGGGATGTAGAAATATTTTTTTCACATTTTATTTCCTTGTTAGAACAGGTAAATCAATAGCGATTTTCGTACGCATAAGTACCCAGTGAACGGTTCGTTTAGCTTTATATATTGTTCCGGGTGGGCGTTGTATTGGTTTTTCGGAAGTGTTAGACCTGTAAGAGAAAAATTTAAATGGTTGGGAAAGGCCATGGGATGTAGAAATATTTTTTTCACATTTTACTTCCTTGTAAAAAAAGGTAAATCAATAGGGATTTTCGTACGGATAAGTACCCAGTGAACGGTTCGTTTAGCTTTATATATTGTTCCGGGTGGGCGTTGTATTGGTTTTTCGGAAGTGTTAGACCTGTAAGAGAAAAATTTAAATGGTTGGGAAAGGCCATGGGATGTAGAAATATTTTTTTCACATTTTACTTCCTTGTAAAAACAGGTAAATCAATAGGGATTTTCGACCGTATAAGTACCCAGTGAAAGGTTCGTTTAGCTTTATATATTGTTACGGGTGGGTGTTGTATTGGTTTTTCGGAAGTGTTAGACCTGTAAGAGAAAAATTTAAATGGTTGGGATAGGCCATGAGATGTAGAAATATTTTTTTCACATTTTATTTCCTTGTAAAAACAGGTAAATCAATAGCGGTTTTCGTACGCATAAGTACCAAGTGAACGGTTCGTTTAGCTTTATATATTGTTCCGGGTGGGCGTTGTATTGGTTTTTCTGAAGTGTTAGACCTCTAAGAGAAAAATTTAAATGGTTGGGAAAGGCCATGGGATGTAGAAATATTTTTTTCACATTTTATTTCCTTGTAAAAACAGGTAAATCTATAGGGATTTTCGTACGGATAAGTGCCCAGTGAACGGTTCGTTTAGCTTTATATATTGTTCCGGTTGGGCGTTGTATTGGTTTTTTGGAAGTGTTAGACCTGTAAGAGAAAAATTTAAATGGTTGGGACAGGCCATGGGATGTAGAAATATTTTTTTCACATTTTACTTCCTTGTAAAAACAAGTAAATCAATAGGGATTTTCGTACGGATAAGTACCCAGTGAACGGTTCGTTTAGCTTTATATATTGTTACGGGTGGGCGTTGTATTGGTTTTTCGGAAGTGTTAGACCTGTAAGAGAAAAATTTAAATGGTTGGGAAAGGCCATGGGATGTAGAAATATTTTTTTCACATTTTATTTCCTTGTAAAAAAAGGTAAATCAATAGGGATTTTCGTACGGATAAGTACCCAGTGAACGGTTCGTTTAGCTTTATATATTGTTCCGGGTGGGCGTTGTATTGGTTTTTCGGAAGTGTTAGACCTGTAAGAGAAAAATTTAAATGTTTGGGAAAGGCCATGGGATGTAGAAATATTTTTTTCACATTTTACTTCCTTGTAAAAACAAGTAAATCAATAGGGATTTTCGTACGGATAAGTACCCAGTGAACGGTTCGATTAGCTTTATATATTGTTACGGGTGGGCGTTGTATTGGTTTTTCAGAAGTGTTAGACCTGTAAGAGAAAAATTTAAATGGTTGGGATAGGCCATGGGATGTAGAAATATTTTTTTCACATTTTATTCCCTTGTTAGAACAGGAAAATCAATAGCGATTTTTGTACGCATAAGTACCCAGTGAACGGTTCGTTTAGCTTTATATATTGTTCCGGGTGGCCGTTGTATTGGTTTTTCGGAAGTGTTAGATCTGTAAGAGAAAATTTTAAATGGTTGGGAAAGGCCATGGGATGTAGAAATATTTTTTCACATTTTATTTCCTTGTAAAAACAGGTAAATCTATAGGGATTTTCGTACGGATAAGTGCCCAGTGAACGGTTCGTTTAGCTTTATATATTATTCAAGTTGGGCGTTGTATTGGTTTTTCGGAAGTGTTAGATCTGTAAGAGAAAATTTTAAATCGTTGGGAAGGGCCATGGGATGTAGAAATATTTTTTCACATTTTATTTCCTTGTAAAAACAGGTAAATCTATAGGGATTTTCGTACGGATAAGTGCCCAGGGAACGGTTCGTTTAGCTTTATATATTATTCCATTTGTGCGTTGTATTGGTTTTTCGGAAGTGTTAGACCTGTAAGAGAAAAATTTAAATGGTTGGGAAAGGCCATGGGATGTAGAAATATTTTTTTCACATTTTACTTCCTTGTAAAAAAAGGTAAATCAATAGGGATTTTCGTACGGATAAGTACCCAGTGAACGGTTCGTTTAGCTTTATATATTGTTCCGGGTGGGAGTTGTATTGGTTTTTCGGAAGAGTTAGACCTGTAAGAGAAAAATTTAAATGGTTGGGAAAGGCCGTGGGATGTAGAAATAATTTTTTCACGTTTTACTTCCTTGTAAAAACAGGTAAATCAATAGGGATTTTCGTACGTATAAGTACCCAGTGAAAGGTTCGTT
Source organism: Paroedura picta (assembly GCF_049243985.1). Classification (NCBI taxonomy): domain Eukaryota; kingdom Metazoa; phylum Chordata; class Lepidosauria; order Squamata; family Gekkonidae; genus Paroedura; species Paroedura picta. The sequence continues at coordinate 110,014,767 of NC_135375.1, forward strand.
TAGGTTTATATATTGTTACGGGTGGGTGTTGTATTGGTTTTTCGGAAGTGTTAGACCTGTAAGAGAAAAATTTAAATGGTTGGGATAGGCCATGGGATGTAGAAATATTTTTTCACATTTTATTTCCTTGTTAGAACAGGTAAATCAATAGCGATTTTCGTACGCATAAGTACCCAGTGAACGGTTCGTTTAGCTTTATATATTGTTCCGGGTGGGCGTTGTATTGGTTTTTCGGAAGTGTTAGACCTGTAAGAGAAAAATTTAAATGGTTGGGAAAGGCCATGGGATGTAGAAATATTTTTTTCACATTTTACTTCCTTGTAAAAAAAGGTAAATCAATAGGGATTTTCGTACGGATAAGTACCCAGTGAACGGTTCGTTTAGCTTTATATATTGTTCCGGGTGGGCGTTGTATTGGTTTTTCGGAAGAGTTAGACCTGTAAGAGAAAAATTTAAATGGTTGGGAAAGGCCATGGGATGTAGAAATAATTTTTTCACGTTTTACTTCCTTGTAAAAACAGGTAAATCAATAGGGATTTTCGACCGTATAAGTACCCAGTGAAAGGTTCGTTTAGGTTTATATATTGTTACGGGTGGGTGTTGTATTGGTTTTTCGGAAGTGTTAGACCTGTAAGAGAAAAATTTAAATGGTTGGGATAGGCCATGGGATGTAGAAATATTTTTTTCACATTTTATTTCCTTGTTAGAACAGGTAAATCAATAGCGATTTTCGTACGCATAAGTACCCAGTGAACGGTTCGTTTAGCTTTATATATTGTTCCGGGTGGGTGTTGTATTGGTTTTTCGGAAGTGTTAGACCTGTAAGAGAAAAATTTAAATGGTTGGGAAAGGCCATGGGATGTAGAAATATTTTTTTCACATTTTACTTCCTTGTAAAAAAAGGTAAATCAATAGGGATTTTCGTACGGATAAGTACCCAGTGAACGGTTCGTTTAGCTTTATATATTGTTCCGGGTGGGCGTTGTATTGGTTTTTCGGAAGAGTTAGACCTGTAAGCGAAAAATTTAAATGGTTGGGAAAGGCCATGGGATGTAGAAATAATTTTTTCACGTTTTACTTCCTCGTAAAAACAGGTAAATCAATAGGGATTTTCGACCGTATAAGTACCCAGTGAAAGGTTCGTTTAGGTTTATATATTGTTACGGGTGGGTGTTGTATTGGTTTTTCGGAAGTGTTAGACCTGTAAGAGAAAAATTTAAATGGTTGGGATAGGCCATGGGATGTAGAAATATTTTTTTCACATTTTATTTCCTTGTTAGAACAGGTAAATCAATAGCGATTTTCGTACGCATAAGTACCCAGTGAACGGTTCGTTTAGCTTTATATATTGTTCCGGGTGGGCGTTGTATTGGTTTTTCGGAAGAGTTAGACCTGTAAGAGAAAAATTTAAATGGTTGGGAAAGGCCATGGGATGTAGAAATAATTTTTTCACGTTTTACTTCCTTGTAAAAACAGGTAAATCAATAGGGATTTTCGACCGTATAAGTACCCAGTGAAAGGTTCGTTTAGGTTTATATATTGTTACGGGTGGGTGTTGTATTGGTTTTTCGGAAGTGTTAGACCTGTAAGAGAAAAATTTAAATGGTTGGGATAGGCCATGGGATGTAGAAATATTTTTTTCACATTTTATTTCCTTGTTAGAACAGGTAAATCAATAGCGATTTTCGTACGCATAAGTACCCAGTGAACGGTTCGTTTAGCTTTATATATTGTTCCGGGTGGGCGTTGTATTGGTTTTTCGGAAGTGTTAGACCTGTAAGAGAAAAATTTAAATGGTTGGGAAAGGCCATGGGATGTAGAAATATTTTTTTCACATTTTACTTCCTTGTAAAAAAAGGTAAATCAATAGGGATTTTCGTACGGATAAGTACCCAGTGAACGGTTCGTTTTGCTTTATATATTGTTCCGGGTGGGCGTTGTATTGGTTTTTCGGAAGAGTTAGACCTGTAAGAGAAAAATTTAAATGGTTGGGAAAGGCCATGGGATGTAGAAATAATTTTTTCACGTTTTACTTCCTCGTAAAAACAGGTAAATCAATAGGGATTTTCGACCGTATAAGTACCCAGTGAACGGTTCGTTTAGGTTTATATATTGTTACGGGTGGGTGTTGTATTGGTTTTTCGGAAGTGTTAGACCTGTAAGAGAAAAATTTAAATGGTTGGGATAGGCCATGGGATGTAGAAATATTTTTTTCACATTTTATTTCCTTGTTAGAACAGGTAAATCAATAGCGATTTTCGTACGCATAAGTACCCAGTGAACGGTTCGTTTAGCTTTATATATTGTTCCGGGTGGGCGTTGTATTGGTTTTTCGGAAGTGTTAGACCTGTAAGAGAAAAATTTAAATGGTTGGGAAAGGCCATGGGATGTAGAAATATTTTTTTCACATTTTACTTCCTTGTAAAAAAAGGTAAATCAATAGGGATTTTCGTACGGATAAGTACCCAGTGAACGGTTCGTTTAGCTTTATATATTGTTCCGGGTGGGCGTTGTATTGGTTTTTCGGAAGTGTTAGACCTGTAAGAGAAAAATTTAAATGGTTGGGAAAGGCCATGTTATGTAGAAATATTTTTTTCACATTTTACTTCCTTGTAAAAACAGGTAAATCAATAGGGATTTTCGACCGTATAAGTACCCAGTGAAAGGTTCGTTTAGCTTTATATATTGTTACGGGTGGGTGTTGTATTGGTTTTTCGGAAGTGTTAGACCTGTAAGAGAAAGATTTAAATGGTTGGGATAGGCCATGAGATGTAGAAATATTTTTTTCACATTTTATTTCCTTGTAAAAACAGGTAAATCAATAGCGGTTTTCGTACGCATAAGTACCAAGTGAACGGTTCGTTTAGCTTTATATATTGTTCCGGGTGGGCGTTGTATTGGTTTTTCTGAAGTGTTAGACCTCTAAGAGAAAAATTTAAACGGTTGGGAAAGGCCATGGGATGTAGAAATATTTTTTTCACATTTTATTTCCTTGTAAAAACAGGTAAATCTATAGGGATTTTCGTACGGATAAGTGCCCAGTGAACGGTTCGTTTAGCTTTATATATTGTTCCGGTTGGGCGTTGTATTGGTTTTTTGGAAGTGTTAGACCTGTAAGAGAAAAATTTAAATGGTTGGGACAGGCCATGGGATGTAGAAATATTTTTTTCACATTTTACTTCCTTGTAAAAACAAGTAAATCAATAGGGATTTTCGTACGGATAAGTACCCAGTGAACGGTTCGTTTAGCTTTATATATTGTTACGGGTGGGCGTTGTATTGGTTTTTCGGAAGTGTTAGACCTGTAAGAGAAAAATTTAAACGGTTGGGAAAGGCCATGGGATGTAGAAATAATTTTTTCACATTTTACTTCCTTGTAAAAAAAGGTAAATCAATAGGGATTTTCGTACGGATAAGTACCCAGTGAACGGTTCGTTTAGCTTTATATATTGTTCCGGGTGAGCGTTGTATTGGTTTTTCGGAAGTGTTAGACCTGTAAGAGAAAAATTTAAATGTTTGGGAAAGGCCATGGGATGTAGAAATATTTTTTTCACATTTTACTTCCTTGTAAAAACAAGTAAATCAATAGGGATTTTCGTACGGATAAGTACCCAGTGAACGGTTCGTTTAGCTTCATATATTGTTACGGGTGGGCGTTGTATTGGTTTTTCAGAAGTGTTAGACCTGTAAGAGAAAAATTTAAATGGTTGGGATAGGCCATGGGATGTAGAAATATTTTTTTCACATTTTATTCCCTTGTTAGAACAGGTAAATCAATAGCGATTTTCGTACGCATAAGTACCCAGTAAACGGTTCGTTTAGCTTTATATATTGTTCCGGGTGGCCGTTGTATTGGTTTTTCGGAAGTGTTAGATCTGTAAGAGAAAATTTTAAATGGTTGGGAAAGGCCATGGGATGTAGAAATATTTTTTCACATTTTATTTCCTTGTAAAAACAGGTAAATCTATAGGGATTTTCGTACGGATAAGTGCCCAGTGAACGGTTCGTTTAGCTTTATATATTATTCCGGTTGGGCGTTGTATTGGTTTTTCGGATGTGTTAGACCTGTAAGAGAAAAATTTAAATGGTTGGGAAAGGCCATGGGATGTAGAAATATTTTTTTCACATTTTATTTCCTTGTTAGAACAGGTAAATCAATAGCGATTTTCGTACGCATATGTACCCAGTGAACGGTTCGTTTAGCTTTATATATTGTTACGGGTGGGCGTTGTATTGGTTTTTCAGAAGTGTTAGACCTGTAAGAGAAAAATTTAAATGGTTGGGATAGGCCATGGGATGTAGAAATATTTTTTTCACATTTTATTCCCTTGTTAGAACAGGTAAATCAATAGGGATTTTCGTACGGATAAGTGCCCAGTGAACGGTTCGTTTAGCTTTATATATTATTCCGGTTGGGCGTTGTATTGGTTTTTCGGAAGAGTTAGACCTGTAAGAGAAAAATTTAAATGGTTGGGAAAGGCCGTGGGATGTAGAAATAATTTTTTCACATTTTACTTCCTTGTAAAAACAGGTAAATCAATAGGGATTTTCGTACGTATAAGTACCCAGTGAAAGGTTCGTTTAGGTTTATATATTGTTACGGGTGGGTGTTGTATTGGTTTTTCGGAAGTGTTAGACCTGTAAGAGAAAAATTTAAATGGTTGGGATAGGCCATGGGATGTAGAAATATTTTTTTCACATTTTATTTCCTTGTTAGAACAGGTAAATCAATAGCGATTTTCGTATGCATAAGTACCCAGTTAACGGTTCGTTTAGCTTTATATATTGTTCCGGGTGGGCGTTGTATTGGTTTTTCGGAAGTGTTAGATCTGTAAGAGAAAATTTTCAATGGTTGGGAAAGGCCATGGGATGTAGAAATATTTTTCACATTTTATTTCCTTGTAAAAAAAGGTAAATCTATAGGGATTTTCGTACGGATAAGTGCCCAGTGAACGGTTCGTTTAGCTTTATATATTGTTCCGGGTGGCCATTGTATTGGTTTTTCGGAAGTGTTAGACCTGTAAGAGAAAAGTTTAAATGGTTGGGATAGGCCATGGGATGTAGAAATATTTCTTTCACATTTTATTTCCTTGTAAAAACAGGTAAATCAATAGGGATTTTCGTACGGATAAGTACCCAGTGAACGGTTCGTTTAGCTTTATATATTGTTACGGGTGGGCGTTGTATTGGTTTTTCAGAAGTGTTAGACCTGTAAGAGAAAAATTTAAATGGTTGGGATAGGCCATGGGATGTAGAAATATTTTTTTCACATTTTATTCCCTTGTTAGAACAGGTAAATCAATAGCGATTTTCGTACGCATAAGTACCCAGTGAACGGTTCGTTTAGCTTTATATATTGTTCCGGGTGGCCGTTGTATTGGTTTTTCGGAAGTGTTAGATCTGTAAGAGAAAATTTTAAATGGTTGGGAAAGGCCATGGGATGTAGAAATATTTTTTCACATTTTATTTCCTTGTAAAAACAGGTAAATCTATAGGGATTTTCGTACGGATAAGTGCCCAGTGAACGGTTCGTTTAGCTTTATATATTATTCCGGTTGGGCGTTGTATTGGTTTTTCGGATGTGTTAGACCTGTAAGAGAAAAATTTAAATGGTTGGGAAAGGCCATGGGATGTAGAAATATTTTTTTCACATTTTATTTCCTTGTTAGAACAGGTAAATCAATAGCGATTTTCGTACGCATATGTACCCAGTGAACGGTTCGTTTAGCTTTATATATTGTTACGGGTGGGCGTTGTATTGGTTTTTCAGAAGTGTTAGACCTGTAAGAGAAAAATTTAAATGGTTGGGATAGGCCATGGGATGTAGAAATATTTTTTTCACATTTTATTCCCTTGTTAGAACAGGTAAATCAATAGGGATTTTCGTACGGATAAGTGCCCAGTGAACGGTTCGTTTAGCTTTATATATTATTCCGGTTGGGCGTTGTATTGGTTTTTCGGAAGAGTTAGACCTGTAAGAGAAAAATTTAAATGGTTGGGAAAGGCCGTGGGATGTAGAAATAATTTTTTCACATTTTACTTCCTTGTAAAAACAGGTAAATCAATAGGGATTTTCGTACGTATAAGTACCCAGTGAAAGGTTCGTTTAGGTTTATATATTGTTACGGGTGGGTGTTGTATTGGTTTTTCGGAAGTGTTAGACCTGTAAGAGAAAAATTTAAATGGTTGGGATAGGCCATGGGATGTAGAAATATTTTTTTCACATTTTATTTCCTTGTTAGAACAGGTAAATCAATAGCGATTTTCGTATGCATAAGTACCCAGTGAACGGTTCGTTTAGCTTTATATATTGTTCCGGGTGGGCGTTGTATTGGTTTTTCGGAAGTGTTAGATCTGTAAGAGAAAATTTTCAATGGTTGGGAAAGGCCATGGGATGTAGAAATATTTTTCACATTTTATTTCCTTGTAAAAAAAGGTAAATCTATAGGGATTTTCGTACGGATAAGTGCCCAGTGAACGGTTCGTTTAGCTTTATATATTGTTCCGGGTGGCCATTGTATTGGTTTTTCGGAAGTGTTAGACCTGTAAGAGAAAAGTTTAAATGGTTGGGATAGGCCATGGGATGTAGAAATATTTCTTTCACATTTTATTTCCTTGTAAAAACAGGTAAATCAATAGGGATTTTCGTACGGATAAGTACCCAGTGAACGGTTCGTTTAGCTTTATATATTGTTACGGGTGGGCGTTGTATTGGTTTTTCAGAAGTGTTAGACCTGTAAGAGAAAAATTTAAATGGTTGGGATAGGCCATGGGATGTAGAAATATTTTTTTCACATTTTATTCCCTTGTTAGAACAGGTAAATCAATAGCGATTTTCGTACGCATAAGTACCCAGTGAACGGTTCGTTTAGCTTTATATATTGTTCCGGGTGGCCGTTGTATTGGTTTTTCGGAAGTGTTAGATCTGTAAGAGAAAATTTTAAATGGTTGGGAAAGGCCATGGGATATAGAAATATTTTTTCACATTTTATTTCCTTGTAAAAACAGGTAAATCTATAGGGATTTTCGTACGGATAAGTGCCCAGTGAACGGTTCGTTTAGCTTTATATATTATTCCGGTTGGGCGTTGTATTGGTTTTTCGGAAGAGTTAGACCTGTAAGAGAAAAATTTAAATGGTTGGGAAAGGCCGTGGGATGTAGAAATAATTTTTTCACATTTTACTTCCTTGTAAAAACAGGTAAATCAATAGGGATTTTCGTACGTATATGTACCCAGTGAAAGGTTCGTTTAGGTTTATATATTGTTACGGGTGGGTGTTGTATTGGTTTTTCGGAAGTGTTAGACCTGTAAGAGAAAAATTTAAATGGTTGGGATAGGCCATGGGATGTAGAAATATTTTTTTCACATTTTATTTCCTTGTTAGAACAGGTAAATCAATAGCGATTTTCGTATGCATAAGTACCCAGTGAACGGTTCGTTTAGCTTTATATATTGTTCCGGGTGGCCGTTGTATTGGTTTTTCGGAAGTGTTAGATCTGTAAGAGAAAATTTTCAATGGTTGGGAAAGGCCATGGGATGTAGAAATATTTTTCACATTTTATTTCCTTGTAAAAAAAGGTAAATCTATAGGGATTTTCGTACGGATAAGTGCCCAGTGAACGGTTCGTTTAGCTTTATATATTGTTCCGGGTGGCCATTGTATTGGTTTTTCGGAAGTGTTAGACCTGTAAGAGAAAAGTTTAAATGGTTGGGATAGGCCATGGGATGTAGAAATATTTCTTTCACATTTTATTTCCTTGTAAAAACAGGTAAATCAATAGGGATTTTCGTACGGATAAGTACCCAGTGAACGGTTCGTTTAGCTTTATATATTGTTACGGGTGGGCGTTGTATTGGTTTTTCAGAAGTGTTAGACCTGTAAGAGAAAAATTTAAATGGTTGGGATAGGCCATGGGATGTAGAAATATTTTTTTCACATTTTATTCCCTTGTTAGAACAGGTAAATCAATAGCGATTTTCGTACGCATAAGTACCCAGTGAACGGTTCGTTTAGCTTTATATATTGTTCCGGGTGGCCGTTGTATTGGTTTTTCGGAAGTGTTAGATCTGTAAGAGAAAATTTTAAATGGTTGGGAAAGGCCATGGGATATAGAAATATTTTTTCACATTTTATTTCCTTGTAAAAACAGGTAAATCTATAGGGATTTTCGTACGGATAAGTGCCCAGTGAACGGTTCGTTTAGCTTTATATATTATTCCGGTTGGGCGTTGTATTGGTTTTTCGGAAGAGTTAGACCTGTAAGAGAAAAATTTAAATGGTTGGGAAAGGCCGTGGGATATAGAAATAATTTTTTCACATTTTACTTCCTTGTAAAAACAGGTAAATCAATAGGGATTTTCGTACGTATAAGTACCCAGTGAAAGGTTCGTTTAGGTTTATATATTGTTACGGGTGGGTGTTGTATTGGTTTTTCGGAAGTGTTAGACCTGTAAGAGAAAAATTTAAATGGTTGGGATAGGCCATGGGATGTAGAAATAATTTTTTCACATTTTATTTCCTTGTTAGAACAGGTAAATCAATAGCGATTTTCGTATGCATAAGTACCCAGTGAACGGTTCGTTTAGCTTTATATATTGTTCCGGGTGGCCGTTGTATTGGTTTTTCGGAAGTGTTAGATCTGTAAGAGAAAATTTTCAATGGTTGGGAAAGGCCATGGGATGTAGAAATATTTTTCACATTTTATTTCCTTGTAAAAAAAGGTAAATCTATAGGGATTTTCGTACGGATAAGTGCCCAGTGAACGGTTCGTTTAGCTTTATATATTGTTCCGGGTGGCCATTGTATTGGTTTTTCGGAAGTGTTAGACCTGTAAGAGAAAAGTTTAAATGGTTGGGATAGGCCATGGGATGTAGAAATATTTCTTTCACATTTTATTTCCTTGTAAAAACAGGTAAATCAATAGGGATTTTCGTACGGATAAGTGCCCAGTGAACGGTTCGTTTAGCTTTATATATTGTTCCTGTTGGGCGTTGTATTGGTTTTTTGGAAGTGTTAGACGTGTAAGAGAAAAATTTAAATGGTTGGGAAAGGCCATGGGATGTAGAAATATTTTTTTCACATTTTACTTCCTTGTAAAAACAAGTAAATCAATAGGGATTTTCGTACGGATAAGTACCCAGTGAACGGTTCGTTTAGCTTTATATATTGTTCCGGGTGGGCGTTGTATTGGTTTTTCGGAAGTGTTAGACCTGTAAGAGAAAAATTTAAATGGTTGGGAAAGGCCATGGGATGTAGAAATATTTCTTTCACATTTTACTTCCTTGTAAAAAAAGGTAAATCAATAGGGATTTTCGTACGGATAAGTACCCAGTGAACGGTTCGTTTAGCTTTATATATTGTTACGGGTGGGCGTTGTATTGGTTTTTTAGAAGTGTTAGACCTGTAAGAAAATAATTTAAATGGTTGGGATAGGCCATGGGATGTAGAAATATTTTTCACATTTTATTCCCTTGTTAGAACAGGTAAATTTATAGCGATTTTCGTACGCATAAGTACCCAGTGAACGGTTCGTTTAGCTTTATATATTGTTCCGGGTGGCCGTTGTATTGGTTTTTCGGAAGTGTTAGACCTGTAAGAGAAAAGTTTAAATGGTTGGGATAGGCCATGGGATGTAGAAATATTTTTTTCACATTTTATTTTCTTGTAAAAACAGGTAAATCAATAGCGATTTTCGTACGCATATGTACCCAGTGAACGGTTCATTTAGCTTTATATATTGTTCCGGGTGGGCGTTGTATTGGTTTTTCTGAAGTGTTAGACCTGTAAGAGAAAAATTTAAATGGTTGGGATAGGCCATGAGATGTAGAAATATTTTTTTCACATTTTAATTCCTTGTAAAAACAGGTAAATCAATAGCGGTTTTCGTACGCATAAGTACCAAGTGAACGGTTCGTTTAGCTTTATATATTGTTCCGGGTGGGCGTTGTATTGGTTTTTCTGAAGTGTTAGACCTCTAAGAGAAAAATTTAAACGGTTGGGAAAGGCCATGGGATGTAGAAATATTTTTTTCACATTTTATTTCCTTGTAAAAACAGGTAAATCTATAGGGATTTTTGTACGGATAAGTGCCCAGTGAACGGTTCGTTTAGCTTTATATATTGTTCCGGTTGGGCGTTGTATTGGTTTTTTGGAAGTGTTAGACCTGTAAGAGAAAAATTTAAATGGTTGGGACAGGCCATGGGATGTAGAAATATTTTTTTCACATTTTACTTCCTTGTAAAAACAAGTAAATCAATAGGGATTTTCGTACGGATAAGTACCCAGTGAACGGTTCGTTTAGCTTTATATATTGTTACGGGTGGGCGTTGTATTGGTTTTTCGGAAGTGTTAGACCTGTAAGAGAAAAATTTAAATGGTTGGGAAAGGCCATGGGATGTAGAAATATTTTTTTCACATTTTACTTCCTTGTAAAAAAACGTAAATCAATAGGGATTTTCGTACGGATAAGTACCCAGTGAACGGTTCGTTTAGCTTTATATATTGTTCCGGGTGGGCGTTGTATTGGTTTTTCGGAAGTGTTAGACCTGTAAGAGAAAAATTTAAATGTTTGGGAAAGGCCATGGGATGTAGAAATATTTTTTTCACATTTTACTTCCTTGTAAAAACAAGTAAATCAATAGGGATTTTCGTACGGATAAGTACCCAGTGAAAGGTTCGTTTAGGTTTATATATTGTTACGGGTGGGTGTTGTATTGGTTTTTCGGAAGTGTTAGACATGTAAGAGAAAAATTTAAATGGTTGGGATAGGCCATGGGATGTAGAAATATTTTTTTCACATTTTATTTCCTTGTTAGAACAGGTAAATCAATAGCGATTTTCGTATGCATAAGTACCCAGTGAACGGTTCGTTTAGCTTTATATATTGTTCCGGGTGGCCGTTGTATTGGTTTTTCGGAAGTGTTAGACCTGTAAGAGAAAAATTTAAATGGTTGGGATAGGCCATGGGATGTAGAAATATTTTTTTCACATTTTATTTTCTTGTAAAAACAGGTAAATCAATAGCGATTTTCGTACGCATATGTACCCAGTGAACGGTTCATTTAGCTTTATATATTGTTCCGGGTTGGCGTTGTATTGGTTTTTCTGAAGTGTTAGACCTGTAAGAGAAAAATTTAAATGGTTGGGATAGGCCATGAGATGTAGAAATATTTTTTTTACATTTTAATTCCTTGTAAAAACAGGTAAATCAATAGCGGTTTTCGTACGCATAAGTACCAAGTGAACGGTTCGTTTAGCTTTATATATTGTTCCGGGTGGGCGTTGTATTGGTTTTTCTGAAGTGTTAGACCTCTAAGAGAAAAATTTAAACGGTTGGGAAAGGCCATGGGATGTAGAAATATTTTTTTCACATTTTATTTCCTTGTAAAAACAGGTAAATCTATAGGGATTTTCGTACGGATAAGTGCCCAGTGAACGGTTCGTTTAGCTTTATATATTGTTCCGGTTGGGCGTTGTATTGGTTTTTTGGAAGTGTTAGACCTGTAAGAGAAAAATTTAAATGGTTGGGACAGGCCATGGTATGTAGAAATATTTTTTTCACATTTTACTTCCTTGTAAAAACAAGTAAATCAATAGGGATTTTCGTACGGATAAGTACCCAGTGAACGGTTCGTTTAGCTTTATATATTGTTACGGGTGGGCGTTGTATTGGTTTTTCGGAAGTGTTAGACCTGTAAGAGAAAAATTTAAATGGTTGGGAAAGGCCATGGGATGTAGAAATATTTTTTTCACATTTTACTTCCTTGTAAAAAAAGGTAAATCAATAGGGATTTTCGTACGGATAAGTACCCAGTGAACGGTTCGTTTAGCTTTATATATTGTTCCGGGTGGGCGTTGTATTGGTTTTTCGGAAGTGTTAGACCTGTAAGAGAAAAATTTAAATGTTTGGGAAAGGCCATGGGATGTAGAAATATTTTTTTACATTTTACTTCCTTGTAAAAACAAGTAAATCAATAGGGATTTTCGTACGGATAAGTACCCAGTGAACGGTTCGTTTAGCTTCATATATTGTTACGGGTGGGCGTTGTATTGGTTTTTCAGAAGTGTTAGACCTGTAAGAGAAAAATTTAAATGGTTGGGATAGGCCATGGGATGTAGAAATATTTTTTTCACATTTTATTCCCTTGTTAGAACAGGTAAATCAATAGCGATTTTCGTACGCATAAGTACCCAGTGAACGGTTCGTTTAGCTTTATATATTGTTCCGGGTGGCCGTTGTATTGGTTTTTCGGAAGTGTTAGATCTGTAAGAGAAAATTTTAAATGGTTGGGAATGGCCATGGGATGTAGAAATATTTTTTCACATTTTATTTCCTTGTAAAAACAGGTAAATCTATAGGGATTTTCGTACGGATAAGTGCCCAGTGAACGGTTCGTTTAGCTTTATATATTATTCCGGTTGGGCGTTGTATTGGTTTTTCGGAAGTGTTAGACCTGTAAGAGAAAAATTTAAATGGTTGGGAAAGGCCATGGGATGTAGAAATATTTTTTTCACATTTTACTTCCTTGTAAAAAAAGGTAAATCAATAGGGATTTTCGTACGGATAAGTACCCAGTGAACGGTTCGTTTAGCTTTATATATTGTTACGGGTGGGCGTTGTATTGGTTTTTCAGAAGTGTTAGACCTGTAAGAGAAAAATTCAAATGGTTGGGATAGGCCATGGGATGTAGAAATATTTTTTTCACATTTTATTCCCTTGTTAGAACAGGTAAATCAATAGCGATTTTCGTACGCATAAGTACCCAGTGAACGGTTCGTTTAGCTTTATATATTGTTCCGGGTGGCCGTTGTATTGGTTTTTCGGAAGTGTTAGATCTGTAAGAGAAAATTTTAAATGGTTGGGAAAGGCCATGGGATATAGAAATATTTTTTCACATTTTATTTCCTTGTAAAAACAGGTAAATCTATAGGGATTTTCGTACGGATAAGTGCCCAGTGAACGGTTCGTTTAGCTTTATATATTATTCCGGTTGGGCGTTGTATTGGTTTTTCGGAAGTGTTAGACCTGTAAGAGAAAAATTTAAATGGTTGGGAAAGGCCGTGGGATGTAGAAATATTTTTTTCACATTTTACTTCCTTGTAAAAAAAGGTAAATCAATAGGGATTTTCGTACGGATAAGTACCCAGTGAACGGTTCGTTTAGCTTTATATATTGTTCCGGGTGGGCGTTGTATTGGTTTTTCGGAAGAGTTAGACCTGTAAGAGAAAAATTTAAATGATTGGGAAAGGCCGTGGGATGTAGAAATAATTTTTTCACATTTTACTTCCTTGTAAAAACAGGTAAATCAATAGGGATTTTCGTACGTATAAGTACCCAGTGAAAGGTTCGTTTAGGTTTATATATTGTTACGGGTGGGTGTTGTATTGGTTTTTCGGAAGTGTTAGACCTGTAAGAGAAAAATTTAAATGGTTGGGATAGGCCATGGGATGTAGAAATATTTTTTTCACATTTTATTTCCTTGTTAGAACAGGTAAATCAATAGCGATTTTCGTATGCATAAGTACCCAGTGAACGGTTCGTTTAGCTTTATATATTGTTCTGGGTGGCCGTTGTATTGGTTTTTCGGAAGTGTTAGATCTGTAAGAGAAAATTTTAAATGGTTGGGAAAGGCCATGGGATGTAGAAATATTTTTCACATTTTATTTCCTTGTAAAAACAGGTAAATCTATAGGGATTTTCGTACGCATAAGTACCCAGTGAACGGTTCGTTTAGCTTTATATATTGTTCCGGGTGGCCGTTGTATTGGTTTTTCGGAAGTGTTAGATCTGTAAGAGAAAATTTTAAATGGTTGGGAAAGGCCATGGGATGTAGAAATATTTTTCACATTTTATTTCCTTGTAAAAACAGGTAAATCTATAGGGATTTTCGTACGCATAAGTACCCAGTGAACGGTTCGTTTAGCTTTATATATTGTTCCGGGTGGCCGTTGTATTGGTTTTTCGGAAGTGTTAGACCTGTAAGAGAAAAGTTTAAATGGTTGGGATAGGCCATGGGATGTAGAAATATTTTTTTCACATTTTATTTTCTTGTAAAAACAGGTAAATCAATAGCGATTTTCGTACGCATATGTACCCAGTGAACGGTTCATTTAGCTTTATATATTGTTCCGGGTGGGCGTTGTATTGGTTTTTCGGAAGTGTTAGACCTGTAAGAGAAAAATTTAAATGGTTGGGAAAGGCCATGGGATATAGAAATATTTTTTTCACATTTTACTTCCTTGTAAGAAAAGGTAAATCAATAGGGAATTTCGTACGGATAAGTACCCAGTGAACGGTTCGTTTAGCTTTATATATTGTTCCGGGTGGGCGTTGTATTGGTTTTTTGGAAGTTTTAGACCTGTAAGAGAAAAATTTAAATGGTTGGGAACGTCCATGGGATGTAGAAATATTTTTTTCACATTTTACTTCCTTGTAAAAACAGGTAAATCAATAGGGATTTTCGTACGGATAAGTACCCAGTGAACGGTTCGTTTAGCTTTATATATTGTTATGGGTGGGTGTTGTATTGGTTTTTCGGAAGTGTTAGACATGTAAGAGAAAAATTTAAATGGTTGGGAAAGGCCAATGGATGTAGAAATATTTTTTTCACATGTTACTTCCTTGTAAAAAAAGGTAAATCAATAGGGATTTTCGTACGGATAAGTACCAAGTGAACGGTTCGTTTAGCTTTATATATTGTTCTGGGAGGGCGTTGTATTGGTTTTTCGGAAGTGTTAGACCTGTAAGAGAAAAATTTAAATGGTTGGGAAAGGCCATGGGATGTAGAAATATTTTTTTCACATTTTATTTCCTTGTAAAAACAGGTAAATCTATAGGGATTTTCGTACGGATGAGTGCCCAGTGAACGGTTCGTTTAGCTTTATATATTATTCTGGTTGGGAGTTGTATTGGTTTTTCAGAAGTGTTAGAGCTGTAAGAGAAAAATTTAAATGGTTGGGAAATGCCATGGGATGTAGAAATATTTTTTTCACATTTTACTTCCTTGTAAAAAAAGGTAAATCAATAGGGATTTTCGTATGGATAAGTACCCAGTGAACGGTTCGTTTAGCTTTATATATTGTTCCGGGTGGGCGTTGTATTGGTTTTTCGGAAGTGTTAGATCTGTAAGAGAAAAATTTAAATGGTTGGGAAAGGCCATGGGATGTAGAAATATTTTTTTCACATTTTACTTCCTTGTAAAAAAAGGTAAATCAATAGCGGTTTTCGTACGCATAAGTACCAAGTGAACGGTTCGTTTAGCTTTAT
Organism: Paroedura picta; assembly: GCF_049243985.1. Classification (NCBI taxonomy): domain Eukaryota; kingdom Metazoa; phylum Chordata; class Lepidosauria; order Squamata; family Gekkonidae; genus Paroedura; species Paroedura picta. The sequence goes on from NC_135375.1 coordinate 110,030,034, forward strand.
ATATTGTTCCGGGTGGGCGTTGTATTGGTTTTTCGGAAGTGTTAGACCTGTAAGAGAAAAGTTTAAATGGTTGGGATAGGCCATGGGATGTAGAAATATTTCTTTCACATTTTATTTCCTTGTAAAAACAGGTAAATCAATAGGGATTTTCGTACGGATAAGTGCCCAGTGAACGGTTCGTTTAGCTTTATATATTGTTCCTGTTGGGCGTTGTATTGGTTTTTTGGAAGTGTTAGACCTGTAAGAGAAAAATTTAAATGGTTGGGAAAGGCCATGGGATGTAGAAATATTTTTTTCACATTTTACGTCCTTGTAAAAACAAGTAAATCTATAGGGATTTTCGTACGGATAAGTACCCAGTGAACGGTTCGTTTAGCTTTATATATTGTTACGGGTGGGCGTTGTATTGGTTTTTCGGAAGTGTTAGACCTGTAAGAGAAAAATTTAAATGGTTGGGAAAGGCCATGGGATGTAGAAATATTTCTTTCACATTTTACTTCCTTGTAAAAAAAGGTAAATCAATAGGGATTTTCGTACGGATAAGTACCCAGTGAACGGTTCGTTTAGCTTTATATATTGTTACGGGTGGGCGTTGTATTGGTTTTTTAGAAGTGTTAGACCTGTAAGAAAATAATTTAAATAGTTGGGATAGGCCATGGGATGTAGAAATATTTTTTCACATTTTATTCCCTTGTTAGAACAGGTCAATTTATAGCGATTTTCGTACGCATAAGTACCCAGTGAACGGTTCGTTTAGCTTTATATATTGTTCCGGGTGGCCGTTGTATTGGTTTTTCGGAAGTGTTAGACCTGTAAGAGAAATGTTTAAATGGTTGGGATAGGCCATGGGATGTAGAAATATTTTTTTCACATTTTATTTTCTTGTAAAAACAGGTAAATCAATAGCGATTTTCGTACGCATATGTACCCAGTGAACGGTTCATTTAGCTTTATATATTGTTCCGGGTGGGCGTTGTATTGGTTTTTCGGAAGTGTTAGACCTGTAAGAGAAAAATTTAAATGGTTGGGAAAGGCCATGGGATATAGAAATATTTTTTTCACATTTTACTTCCTTGTAAGAAAAGGTAAATCAATAGGGAATTTCGTACGGATAAGTACCCAGTGAACGGTTCGTTTAGCTTTATATATTGTTCCGGTTGGGTGTTGTATTGGTTTTTTGGAAGTTTTAGACCTGTAAGAGAAAAATTTAAATGGTTGGGAACGGCCATGGGATGTAGAAATATTTTTTTCACATTTTACTTCCTTGTAAAAACAGGTAAATCAATAGGGATTTTCGTACGGATAAGTACCCAGTGAACGGTTCGTTTAGCTTTATATATTGTTACGGGTGGGTGTTGTATTGGTTTTTCGGAAGTGTTAGACATGTAAGAGAAAAATTTAAACGGTTGGGAAAGGCCAATGGATGTAGAAATATTTTTTTCACATGTTACTTCCTTGTAAAAAAAGGTAAATCAATAGGGATTTTCGTACGGATAAGTACCAAGTGAACGGTTCGTTTAGCTTTATATATTGTTCTGGGTGGGCGTTGTATTGGTTTTTCGGAAGTGTTAGACCTGTAAGAGAAAAATTTAAATGGTTGGGAAAGGCCATGGGATGTAGAAATATTTTTTTCACATTTTATTTCCTTGTAAAAACAGGTAAATCTATAGGGATTTTCGTACGGATGAGTGCCCAGTGAACGGTTCGTTTAGCTTTATATATTATTCTGGTTGGGAGTTGTATTGGTTTTTCAGAAGTGTTAGAGCTGTAAGAGAAAAATTTAAATGGTTGGGAAATGCCATGGGATGTAGAAATATTTTTTTCACATTTTACTTCCTTGTAAAAAAAGGTAAATCAATAGGGATTTTCGTACGGATAAGTACCCAGTGAACGGTTCGTTTAGCTTTATATATTGTTCCGGGTAGGCGTTGTATTGGTTTTTCGGAAGTGTTAGACCTGTAAGAGAAAAATTTAAATGGTTGGGAAAGGCCATGGGATGTAGAAATAATTTTTTCACATTTTACTTCCTTGTAAAAACAGGTAAATCAATAGGGATTTTCGAACGTATAAGTACCCAGTGAAAGGTTCGTTTAGCTTTATATATTGTTACGGGTGGGTGTTGTATTGGTTTTTCAGAAGTGTTAGACCTGTAAGAGAAAAATTTAAATGGTTGGGAAAGGCCATGGGATGTAGAAATATTTTTTTCACATTTTACTTCCTTGTAAAAAAAGGTAAATCAATAGCGGTTTTCGTACGCATAAGTACCAAGTGAACGGTTCGTTTAGCTTTATATATTGTTCCGGGTGGGCGTTGTATTGGTTTTTCGGAAGTGTTAGACCTGTAAGAGATAAGTTTAAATGGTTGGGATAGGCCATGGGATGTAGAAATATTTCTTTCACATTTTATTTCCTTGTAAAAACAGGTAAATCAATAGGGATTTTCGTACGGATAAGTGCCCAGTGAACGGTTCGTTTACCTTTATATATCGTTCCTGTTGGGCGTTGTATTGGTTTTTTGGAAGTGTTAGACCTGTAAGAGAAAAATTTAAATGGTTGGGAAAGGCCATGGGATGTAGAAATATTTTTTTCACATTTTACTTCCTTGTAAAAACAAGTAAATCAATAGGGATTTTCGTACGGATAAGTACCCAGTGAACGGTTCGTTTAGCTTTATATATTGTTACGGGTGGGCGTTGTATTGGTTTTTCGGAAGTGTTAGACCTGTAAGAGAAAAATTTAAATGGTTGGGAAAGGCCATGGGATGTAGAAATATTTCTTTCACATTTTACTTCCTTGTAAAAACAGGTAAATCAATAGGGATTTTCGTACGGATAAGTGCCCAGTGAACGGTTCGTTTACCTTTATATATCGTTCCTGTTGGGCGTTGTATTGGTTTTTTGGAAGTGTTAGACCTGTAAGAGAAAAATTTAAATGGTTGGGAAAGGCCATGGGATGTAGAAATATTTTTTTCACATTTTACTTCCTTGTAAAAACAAGTAAATCAATAGGGATTTTCGTACGGATAAGTACCCAGTGAACGGTTCGTTTAGCTTTATATATTGTTACGGGTGGGCGTTGTATTGGTTTTTTAGAAGTGTTAGACCTGTAAGAAAATAATTTAAATGGTTGGGATAGGCCATGGGATGTAGAAATATTTTTTCACATTTTATTCCCTTGTTAGAACAGGTAAATTTATAGCGATTTTCGTACGCATAAGTACCCAGTGAACGGTTCGTTTAGCTTTATATATTGTTCCGGGTGGCCGTTGTATTGGTTTTTCGGAAGTGTTAGACCTGTAAGAGAAAAGTTTAAATGGTTGGGATAGGCCATGGGATGTAGAAATATTTTTTTCACATTTTATTTTCTTGTAAAAACAGGTAAATCAATAGCGATTTTCGTACGCATATGTACCCAGTGAACGGTTCATTTAGCTTTATATATTGTTCCGGGTGGGCGTTGTATTGGTTTTTCGGAAGTGTTAGACCTGTAAGAGAAAAATTTAAATGGTTGGGAAAGGCCATGGGATATAGAAATATTTTTTTCATATTTTACTTCCTTGTAAGAAAAGGTAAATCAATAGGGAATTTCGTACGGATAAGTACCCAGTGAACGGTTCGTTTAGCTTTATATATTGTTCCGGGTGGGCGTTGTATTGGTTTTTTGGAAGTTTTAGACCTGTAAGAGAAAAATTTAAATGGTTGGGAACGGCCATGGGATGTAGAAATATTTTTTTCACATTTTACTTCATTGTAAAAACAGGTAAATCAATAGGGATTTTCGTACGGATAAGTACCCAGTGAACGGTTCGTTTAGCTTTATATATTGTTACGGGTGGGTGTTGTATTGGTTTTTCGGAAGTGTTAGACATGTAAGAGAAAAATTTAAATGGTTGGGAAAGGCCAATGGATGTAGAAATATTTTTTTCACATGTTACTTCCTTGTAAAAAAAGGTAAATCAATAGGGATTTTCGTACGGATAAGTACCAAGTGAACGGTTCGTTTAGCTTTATATATTGTTCCGGGTGGGCGTTGTATTGGTTTTTCGGAAGTGTTAGACCTGTAAGAGAAAAATTTAAACGGTTGGGAAAGGCCATGGGATGTAGAAATATTTTTTTCACATTTTATTTCCTTGTAAAAACAGGTAAATCTATAGGGATTTTCGTACGGATAAGTGCCCAGTGAACGGTTCATTTAGCTTTATATATTGTTCCGGTTGGGCGTTGTTTTGGTTTTTTGGAAGTGTTAGACCTGTAAGAGAAAAATTTAAATGGTTGGGACAGGCCATGGGATGTAGAAATATTTTTTTCACATTTTACTTCCTTGTAAAAACAAGTAAATCAATAGGGATTTTCGTACGGATAAGTACCCAGTGAACGGTTCGTTTAGCTTTATATATTGTTCCGGGTGGCCGTTGTATTGGTTTTTCGGAAGTGTTAGATCTGTAAGAGAAAATTTTAAATGGTTGGGAAAGGCCATGGGATATAGAAATATTTTTTCACATTTTATTTCCTTGTAAAAACAGGTAAATCTATAGGGATTTTCGTACGGATAAGTGCCCAGTGAACGGTTCGTTTAGCTTTATATATTATTCCGGTTGGGCGTTGTATTGGTTTTTCGGAAGTGTTAGACCTGTAAGAGAAAAATTTAAATGGTTGGGAAAGGCCGTGGGATGTAGAAATATTTTTTTCACATTTTACTTCCTTGTAAAAAAAGGTAAATCAATAGGGATTTTCGTACGGATAAGTACCCAGTGAACGGTTCGTTTAGCTTTATATATTGTTCCGGGTGGGCGTTGTATTGGTTTTTCGGAAGAGTTAGACCTGTAAGAGAAAAATTTAAATGGTTGGGAAAGGCCGTGCGATGTAGAAATAATTTTTTCACATTTTACTTCCTTGTAAAAACAGGTAAATGAATAGGGATTTTCGTACGGATAAGTACCCAGTGAACGGTTCGTTTAGCTTTATATATTGTTACGGGTGGGTGTTGTATTGGTTTTTCGGAAGTGTTAGACATGTAAGAGAAAAATTTAAATGGTTGGGAAAGGCCAATGGATGTAGAAATATTTTTTTCACATGTTACTTCCTTGTAAAAAAAGGTAAATCAATAGGGATTTTCGTACGGATAAGTACCAAGTGAACGGTTCGTTTAGCTTTATATATTGTTCTGGGTGGGCGTTGTATTGGTTTTTCGGAAGTGTTAGACCTGTAAGAGAAAAATTTAAATGGTTGGGAAAGGCCATGGGATGTAGAAATATTTTTTTCACATTTTATTTCCTTGTAAAAACAGGTAAATCTATAGGGATTTTCGTACGGATGATTGCCCAGTGAACGGTTCGTTTAGCTTTATATATTATTCTGGTTGGGAGTTGTATTGGTTTTTCAGAAGTGTTAGAGCTGTAAGAGAAAAATTTAAATGGTTGGGAAATGCCATGGGATGTAGAAATATTTTTTTCACATTTTACTTCCTTGTAAAAAAAGGTAAATCAATAGGGATTTTCGTACGGATAAGTACCCAGTGAACGGTTCGTTTAGCTTTATATATTGTTCCGGGTAGGCGTTGTATTGGTTTTTCGGAAGTGTTAGACCTGTAAGAGAAAAATTTAAATGGTTGGGAAAGGCCATGGGATGTAGAAATAATTTTTTCACATTTTACTTCCTTGTAAAAACAGGTAAATCAATAGGGATTTTCCAACGTATAAGTACCCAGTGAAAGGTTCGTTTAGCTTTATATATTGTTACGGGTGGGTGTTGTATTGGTTTTTCGGAAGTGTTAGACCTGTAAGAGAAAAATTTAAATGGTTGGGAAAGGCCATGGGATGTAGAAATATTTTTTTCACATTTTACTTCCTTGTAAAAAAAGGTAAATCAATAGGGATTTTCGTACGGATAAGTACCCAGTGAACGGTTCGTTTAGCTTTATATATTGTTACGGGTGGGCGTTGTATTGGTTTTTCGGAAGTGTTAGACCTGTAAGAGAAAAATTTAAATGGTTGGGAAAGGCCGTGGGATGTAGAAATATTTTTTTCAAATTTTACTTCCTTGTAAAAAAGGTAAATCAATAGGGATTTTCGTACGGATAAGTACCCAGTGAACGGTTCGTTTAGCTTTATATATTGTTCCGGGTGGGCGTTGTATTGGTTTTTCGGAAGAGTTAGACCTGTAAGAGAAAAATTTAAATGGTTGGGAAAGGCCGTGGGATGTAGAAATAATTTTTTCACATTTTACTTCCTTGTAAAAACAGGTAAATCAATAGGGATTTTCGTACGGATAAGTACCCAGTGAACGGTTCGTTTAGCTTTATATATTGTTACGGGTGGGTGTTGTATTGGTTTTTCGGAAGTGTTAGACATGTAAGAGAAAAATTTAAATGGTTGGGAAAGGCCAATGGATGTAGAAATATTTTTTTCACATGTTACTTCCTTGTAAAAAAAGGTAAATCAATAGGGATTTTCGTACGGATAAGTACCAAGTGAACGGTTCGTTTAGCTTTATATATTGTTCTGGGTGGGCGTTGTATTGGTTTTTCGGAAGTGTTAGACCTGTAAGAGAAAAATTTAAATGGTTGGGAAAGGCCATGGGATGTAGAAATATTTTTTTCACATTTTATTTCCTTGTAAAAACAGGTAAATCTATAGGGATTTTCGTACGGATGAGTGCCCAGTGAACGGTTCGTTTAGCTTTATATATTATTCTGGTTGGGAGTTGTATTGGTTTTTCAGAAGTGTTAGAGCTGTAAGAGAAAAATTTAAATGGTTGGGAAATGCCATGGGATGTAGAAATATTTTTTTCACATTTTACTTCCTTGTAAAAAAAGGTAAATCAATAGGGATTTTCGTACGGATAAGTACCCAGTGAACGGTTCGTTTAGCTTTATATATTGTTCCGGGTAGGCGTTGTATTGGTTTTTCGGAAGTGTTAGACCTGTAAGAGAAAAATTTAAATGGTTGGGAAAGGCCATGGGATGTAGAAATAATTTTTTCACATTTTACTTCCTTGTAAAAACAGGTAAATCAATAGGGATTTTCGAACGTATAAGTACCCAGTGAAAGGTTCGTTTAGCTTTATATATTGTTACGGGTGGGTGTTGTATTGGTTTTTCGGAAGTGTTAGACCTGTAAGAGAAAAATTTAAATGGTTGGGAAAGGCCATGGGATGTAGAAATATTTTTTTCACATTTTACTTCCTTATAAAAAAAGGTAAATCAATAGGGATTTTCGTACGGATAAGTACCCAGTGAACGGTTCGTTTAGCTTTATATATTGTTACGGGTGGGCGTTGTATTGGTTTTTCGGAAGTGTTAGACCTGTAAGAGAAAAATTTAAATGGTTGGGAAAGGCCATGGGATGTAGAAATATTTTTTTCACATTTTACTTCCTTGTAAAAAAAGGTAAATCAATAAGGATTTTCGTACGGATAAGTACCCAGTGAACGGTTCGTTTAGCTTTATATATTGTTCCGGGTGGGCGTTGTATTGGTTTTTCGGAAGTGTTAGACCTGTAAGAGAAAAATTTAAATGGTTGGGAAAGGCCATGGGATGTAGAAATATTTTTTTCACATTTTACTTCCTTGTAAAAACAAGTAAATCAATAAGGATTTTCGTACGGATAAGTACCCCGTGAACGGTTCGTTTAGCTTTATATATTGTTACGGGTGGGCGTTGTATTGGTTTTTCAGAAGTGTTAGACCTGTAAGAGAAAAATTTAAATGGTTGGGATAGGCCATGGGATGTAGAAATATTTTTTCACATTTTATTCCCTTGTTAGAACAGGTAAATCAATAGCGATTTTCGTACGGATAAGTGCCCAGTGAACGGTTCGTTTAGCTTTATATATTATTCCGGTTGGGCTTTGTATTGGTTTTTCGGAAGTGTTAGACCTGTAAGAGAAAAATTTAAATGGTTGGGAAAGGCCATGGGATGTAGAAATATTTTTTTCACATTTTACTTCCTTGTAAAAAAAGGTAAATCAATAGGGATTTTCGTACGGATAAGTACCCAGTGAACGGTTCGTTTAGCTTTAAATATTGTTCCGGGTGGGCGTTGTATTGGTTTTTCGGAAGAGTTAGACCTGTAAGAGAAAAATTTAAATGGTTGGGAAAGGCCGTGGGATGTAGAAATAATTTTTTCACATTTTACTTCCTTGTAAAAACAGGTAAATCAATAGGGATTTTCGTACGGATAAGTACCCAGTGAACGGTTCGTTTAGCTTTATATATTGTTACGGGTGGGCGTTGTATTGGTTTTTCAGAAGTGTTAGACCTGTAAGAGAAAAATTTAAATGGTTGGGATAGGCCATGGGATGTAGAAATATTTTTTTCACATTTTATTCCCTTGTTAGAACAGGTAAATCAATAGCGATTTTCGTACGGATAAGTGCCCAGTGAACGGTTCGTTTAGCTTTATATATTATTCCGGTTGGGCGTTGTATTGGTTTTTCGGAAGTGTTAGACCTGTAAGAGAAAAATTTAAATGGTTGGGAAAGGCCGTGGGATGTAGAAATATTTTTTTCACATTTTACTTCCTTGTAAAAAAAGGTAAATCAATAGGGATTTTCGTACGGATAAGTACCCAGTGAACGGTTCGTTTAGCTTTATATATTGTTCCGGGTGGGCGTTGTATTGGTTTTTCGGAAGAGTTAGACCTGTAAGAGAAAAATTTAAATGGTTGGGAAAGGCCGTGGGATGTAGAAATAATTTTTTCACATTTTACTTCCTTGTAAAAACAGGTAAATCAATAGAGATTTTCGTACGTATAAGTACCCAGTGAAAGGTTCATTTAGGTTTATATATTGTTACGGGTGGGTGTTGTATTGGTTTTTCGGAAGTGTTAGACGTGTAAGAGAAAAATTTAAATGGTTGGGATAGGCCATGGGATGTAGAAATATTTTTTTCACATTTTATTTCCTTGTTAGAACAGGTAAAAATAGCGATTTTTGTACGCATAAGTACCCAGTGAACGGTTCGTTTAGTTTTATATATTGTTCCGGGTGGCCGTTGTATTGGTTTTTCGGAAGTGTTAGATCTGTAAGAGAAAATTTTAAATGGTTGGGAAAGGCCATGGGATGTAGAAATATTTTTTCACATTTTATTTCTTTGTAAAAACAGGTAAATCTATAGGGATTTTCGTACGGATAAGTGCCCAGTGAACGGTTCGTTTAGCTTTATATATTATTCCGGTTGGGCGTTGTATTGGTTTTTCGGAAGTGTTAGACCTGTAAGAGAAAAATTTAAATGGTTGGGAAAGGCCATGGGATGTAGAAATATTTTTTTCACATTTTACTTTCTTGTAAAAAAAGGTAAATCAATAGGGATTTTCGTACGGATAAGTACCCAGTGAACGGTTCGTTTAGCTTTATATATTGTTCCGGGTGGGCGTTGTATTGGTTTTTCGGAAGAGTTAGACCTGTAAGAGAAAAATTTAAATGGTTGGGAAAGGCCGTGGGATGTAGAAATAATTTTTTCACATTTTTCTTCCTTGTAAAAACAGGTAAATCAATGGGGATTTTCGTACGTATAAGTACCCAGTGAAAGGTTTGTTTATGTATATATATTGTTACGGGTGGGTGTTGTATTGGTTTTTCCGAAGTGTTAGACCTGTAAGAGAAAAATTTAAATGGTTGAGATAGGCCATGGGATGTAGAAATATTTTTTTCACATTTTATTTCCTTGTTAGAACAGGTAAATCAATAGCGATTTTCGTACGCATAAGTACCCAGTGAACGGTTCGTTTAGCTTTATATATTGTTCCGGGTGGCCATTGTATTGGTTTTTCGGAAGTGTTAGACCTGTAAGAGAAAAGTTTAAATGGTTGGGATAGGCCATGGGATGTAGAAATATTTTTTTCACATTTTATTTTCTTGTAAAAACAGGTAAATCAATACCGATTTTCGTACGCATATGTACCCAGTGAACGGTTCGTTTAGCTTTATATATTGTTCCGGGTGGGCGTTGTATTGGTTTTTCGGAAGTGTTAGACCTGTAAGAGAAAAATTTAAATGGTTGGGAATGGCCATGGGATGTAGAAATATTTTTTTCACATTTTACTTCCTTGTAAAAAAAGGTAAATCAATAGGGATTTTCGTACGGATAAGTACCCAGTGAACGGTTCGTTTAACTTTATATATTGTTCCGGGTGGGCGTTGTATTGGTTTTTTGGAAGTGTTAGACCTGTAAGAGAAAAATTTAAATGGTTGGGAAAGGCCATGGGATGTAGAAATATTTTTTTCACATTTTACTTCCTTGTAAAAACAAGTAAATCAATAAGGATTTTCGTACGGATAAGTACCCCGTGAACGGTTCGTTTAGCTTTATATATTGTTACGGGTGGGCGTTGTATTGGTTTTTCAGAAGTGTTAGACCTGTAAGAGAAAAATTTAAATGGTTGGGATAGGCCATGGGATGTAGAAATATTTTTTCACATTTTATTCCCTTGTTAGAACAGGTAAATCAATAGCGATTTTCGTACGGATAAGTGCCCAGTGAACGGTTCGTTTAGCTTTATATATTATTCCGGTTGGGCTTTGTATTGGTTTTTCGGAAGTGTTAGACCTGTAAGAGAAAAATTTAAATGGTTGGGAAAGGCCATGGGATGTAGAAATATTTTTTTCACATTTTACTTCCTTGTAAAAAAAGGTAAATCAATAGGGATTTTCGTACGGATAAGTACCCAGTGAACGGTTCGTTTAGCTTTATATATTGTTCCGGGTGGGCGTTGTATTGGTTTTTCGGAAGAGTTAGACGTGTAAGAGAAAAATTTAAATGGTTGGGAAAGGCCGTGGGATGTAGAAATAATTTTTTCACATTTTACTTCCTTGTAAAAACAGGTAAATCAATAGGGATTTTCGTACGGATAAGTACCCAGTGAACGGTTCGTTTAGCTTTATATATTGTTACGGGTGGGCGTTGTATTGGTTTTTCAGAAGTGTTAGACCTGTAAGAGAAAAATTTAAATGGTTGGGATAGGCCATGGGATGTAGAAATATTTTTTTCACATTTTATTCCCTTGTTAGAACAGGTAAATCAATAGCGATTTTCGTACGGATAAGTGCCCAGTGAACGGTTCGTTTAGCTTTATATATTATTCCGGTTGGGCGTTGTATTGGTTTTTCGGAAGTGTTAGACCTGTAAGAGAAAAATTTAAATGGTTGGGAAAGGCCGTGGGATGTAGAAATATTTTTTTCACATTTTACTTCCTTGTAAAAAAAGGTAAATCAATAGGGATTTTCGTACGGATAAGTACCCAGTGAACGGTTCGTTTAGCTTTATATATTGTTCCGGGTGGGCGTTGTATTGGTTTTTCGGAAGAGTTAGACCTGTAAGAGAAAAATTTAAATGGTTGGGAATGGCCATGGGATGTAGAAATATTTTTTTCACATTTTACTTCCTTGTAAAAAAAGGTAAATCAATAGGGATTTTCGTACGGATAAGTACCCAGTGAACGGTTCGTTTAACTTTATATATTGTTCCGGGTGGGCGTTGTATTGGTTTTTTGGAAGTGTTAGACCTGTAAGAGAAAAATTTAAATGGTTGGGAAAGGCCATGGGATGTAGAAATATTTTTTTCACATTTTACTTCCTTGTAAAAACAAGTAAATCAATAAGGATTTTCGTACGGATAAGTACCCCGTGAACGGTTCGTTTAGCTTTATATATTGTTACGGGTGGGCGTTGTATTGGTTTTTCAGAAGTGTTAGACCTGTAAGAGAAAAATTTAAATGGTTGGGATAGGCCATGGGATGTAGAAATATTTTTTCACATTTTATTCCCTTGTTAGAACAGGTAAATCAATAGCGATTTTCGTACGGATAAGTGCCCAGTGAACGGTTCGTTTAGCTTTATATATTATTCCGGTTGGGCTTTGTATTGGTTTTTCGGAAGTGTTAGACCTGTAAGAGAAAAATTTAAATGGTTGGGAAAGGCCATGGGATGTAGAAATATTTTTTTCACATTTTACTTCCTTGTAAAAAAAGGTAAATCAATAGGGATTTTCGTACGGATAAGTACCCAGTGAACGGTTCGTTTAGCTTTATATATTGTTCCGGGTGGGCGTGGTATTGGTTTTTCGGAAGAGTTAGACCTGTAAGAGAAAAATTTAAATGGTTGGGAAAGGCCGTGGGATGTAGAAATAATTTTTTCACATTTTACTTCCTTGTAAAAACAGGTAAATCAATAGGGATTTTCGTACGGATAAGTGCCCAGTGAACGGTTCGTTTAGCTTTATATATTATTCCGGTTGGGCGTTGTATTGGTTTTTCGGAAGTGTTAGACCTGTAAGAGAAAAATTTAAATGGTTGGGAAAGGCCATGGGATGTAGAAATATTTTTTTCACATTTTACTTCCTTGTAAAAAAAGGTAAATCAATAGGGATTTTCGTACGGATAAGTACCCAGTGAACGGTTCGTTTAGCTTTATATATTGTTCCGGGTGGGCGTTGTATTGGTTTTTCGGAAGAGTTAGACCTGTAAGAGAAAAATTTAAATGGTTGGGAAAGGCCGTGGGATGTAGAAATAATTTTTTCACATTTTTCTTCCTTGTAAAAACAGGTAAATCAATGGGGATTTTCGTACGTATAAGTACCCAGTGAAAGGTTTGTTTATGTATATATATTGTTACGGGTGGGTGTTGTATTGGTTTTTCGGAAGTGTTAGACCTGTAAGAGAAAAATTTAAATGGTTGAGATAGGCCATGAGATGTAGAAATATTTTTTTCACATTTTATTTCCTTGTTAGAACAGGTAAATCAATAGCGATTTTCGTACGCATAAGTACCCAGTGAACGGTTCGTTTAGCTTTATATATTGTTACGGGTGGGCGTTGTATTGGTTTTTCAGAAGTGTTAGACCTGTAAGAGAAAAATTTAAATGGTTGGGATAGGCCATGGGATGTAGAAATATTTTTTCACATTTTATTCCCTTGTTAGAACAGGTAAATCAATAGCGATTTTCGTACGGATAAGTGCCCAGTGAACGGTTCGTTTAGCTTTATATATTATTCCGGTTGGGCTTTGTATTGGTTTTTCGGAAGTGTTAGACCTGTAAGAGAAAAATTTAAATGGTTGGGAAAGGCCATGGGATGTAGAAATATTTTTTTCACATTTTACTTCCTTGTAAAAAAAGGTAAATCAATAGGGATTTTCGTACGGATAAGTACCCAGTGAACGGTTCGTTTAGCTTTATATATTGTTCCGGGTGGGCGTTGTATTGGTTTTTCGGAAGAGTTAGACCTGTAAGAGAAAAATTTAAATGGTTGGGAAAGGCCGTGGGATGTAGAAATAATTTTTTCACATTTTACTTCCTTGTAAAAACAGGTAAATCAATAGGGATTTTCGTACGGATAAGTACCCAGTGAACGGTTCGTTTAGCTTTATATATTGTTACGGGTGGGCGTTGTATTGGTTTTTCAGAAGTGTTAGACCTGTAAGAGAAAAATTTAAATGGTTGGGATAGGCCATGGGATGTAGAAATATTTTTTTCACATTTTATTCCCTTGTTAGAACAGGTAAATCAATAGGGATTTTCGTACGGATAAGTGCCCAGTGAACGGTTCGTTTAGCTTTATATATTATTCCGGTTGGGCGTTGTATTGGTTTTTCGGAAGTGTTAAACCTGTAAGAGAAAAATTTAAATGGTTGGGAAAGGCCGTGGGATGTAGAAATATTTTTTTCACATTTTACTTCCTTGTAAAAAAAGGTAAATCAATAGGGATTTTCGTACGGATAAGTACCCAGTGAACGGTTCGTTTAGCTTTATATATTGTTCCGGGTGGGCGTTGTATTGGTTTTTCGGAAGAGTTAGACCTGTAAGAGAAAAATTTAAATGGTTGGGAATGGCCATGGGATGTAGAAATATTTTTTTCACATTTTACTTCCTTGTAAAAAAAGGTAAATCAATAGGGATTTTCGTACGGATAAGTACCCAGTGAACGGTTCGTTTAACTTTATATATTGTTCCGGGTGGGCGTTGTATTGGTTTTTTGGAAGTGTTAGACCTGTAAGAGAAAAATTTAAATGGTTGGGAAAGGCCATGGGATGTAGAAATATTTTTTTCACATTTTACTTCCTTGTAAAAACAAGTAAATCAATAAGGATTTTCGTACGGATAAGTACCCCGTGAACGGTTCGTTTAGCTTTATATATTGTTACGGGTGGGCGTTGTATTGGTTTTTCAGAAGTGTTAGACCTGTAAGAGAAAAATTTAAATGGTTGGGATAGGCCATGGGATGTAGAAATATTTTTTCACATTTTATTCCTTTGTTAGAACAGGTAAATCAATAGCGATTTTCGTACGGATAAGTGCCCAGTGAACGGTTCGTTTAGCTTTATATATTATTCCGGTTGGGCTTTGTATTGGTTTTTCGGAAGTGTTAGACCTGTAAGAGAAAAATTTAAATGGTTGGGAAAGGCCATGGGATGTAGAAATATTTTTTTCACATTTTACTTCCTTGTAAAAAAAGGTAAATCAATAGGGATTTTCGTACGGATAAGTACCCAGTGAACGGTTCGTTTAGCTTTATATATTGTTCCGGGTGGGCGTTGTATTGGTTTTTCGGAAGAGTTAGACCTGTAAGAGAAAAATTTAAATGGTTGGGAAAGGCCGTGGGATGTAGAAATATTTTTTTCACATTTTATTTCCTTGTAAAAACAGGTAAATCAATAGCGATTTTTGTACGCATAAGTACCCAGTGAACGGTTCGTTTAGCTTTATATATTGTTCTGGGTGGCCGTTGTATTGGTTTTTCGGAAGTGTTAGACCTGTAAGAGAAAAATTTAAAAGGTTGGGAAAGGCCATGGGATGTAGAAATATTTTTTTCACATTTTATTTCCTTGTAAAAACAGGCAAATCAATAGGGATTTTCGTACGGATAAGTGCCCAGTGAACTGTTCCTTTAGCTTTATATATTGTTCTGGGTGGCCGTTGTATTGGTTTTTCGGAAGTGTTAGACCTGTAAGAGAAAAATTTAAATGGTTGGGAAAGGCCATGGGATGTAGAAATATTTTCTTCACATTTTATTTCCTTGTAAAAACAGGTAAATCTATAGGGATTTTCGTACGGATAAGTGCCCAGTGAACGGTTCGTTTAGCTTTATATATTGTTCCGGTTGGGCGTTGTATTCGTTTTTCGGAAGTGTTAGACCTGTAAGAGAAAAATTTAAATGGTTGGGAAAGGCCATGGGATGTAGAAATATTTTTTTCACATGTTATTTCCTTGTAAAAACAGGTATATCGATAGCGATTTTTGTACGCATAAGTACCCAGTGAACGGTTCGTTTAGCTTTATATATTGTTCCGGTTGGGCGTTGTATTGGTTTTTCGGAAGTGTTAGACCTGTAAGAGAAAAATTTAAATGGTTGGGAAAGGCCATGGGATGTAGAAATATTTTTTTCACATTTTATTTCCTTGTAAAAACAGGTAAATCTAAAGGGATTTTCGTACGGATAAGTGCCCAGTGAACGGTTCGTTTAGCTTTATATATTGTTCCGGTTGGGCGTTGTATTCGTTTTTCGGAAGTGTTAGACCTGTAAGAGAAAAATTTAAATGGTTGGGAAAGGCCATGGGATGTAGAAATATTTTTTTCACATGTTATTTCCTTGTAAAAACAGGTATATCGATAGCGATTTTTGTACGCATCAGTACCCAGTGAACGGTTCGTTTAGCTTTATATATTGTTCCGGTTGGGCGTTGTATTGGTTTTTCGGAAGTGTTAGACCTGTAAGAGAAAAATTTAAATGGTTGGGAAAGGCCATGGGATGTAGAAATAT